>NC_064808.1:61465972-61790385 GCF_023721935.1 Panthera uncia
GTGGAAAAGCCCAAAAAGCTATTGATGTCAAAAGTCCACCTTCTTTATCAACAAATCTTTTTTGGCACCAATAAACCTGTATGCCAAAGGTTAAAGAGAAAAATATTCCCTTTTAGACTTTGGGAAATTCCTCCCTTTGTTTCCATGCTATTGTATTGGTCTACACATAGAGTGACAATTAGAAGATATCCACTCCCATTCTTGTATACAAATTATCAAAATATTGCTTGATTAAAAAGTGATTTTCATTATAAAAGAGTAATGCCCACAATAGATTTTTTTTAAAAGAGAAGCCATAAGATTAAAATAGAAACTGGCCTATAGTTACAGCACCCAGAATAATCACTGTTGATATTTGATTTTAGTATTTGTACTAAGAAAATGTATAAATTTTTGTTTCTTTTTATGGTAATATAAAGATTATGAGAAACTAGCTTGTTTCTTTTAACAATGTACCATGAACATTTTTCCACTTCATTAACTATTCTACAATATCACTTTAATGACTACATGAATATATTTTTATGTATTGCAGGAATATCATAAACCAATCCACTATTACTAAATAGTTAGGCTCTATCTAATGTTTTGCCTTGTTATTACAAAGAATGTGCAAACTAGTAGGTTTTGTGACTTATCTAGCACTCCCTTTTTTAATTTAAAAAATAGGGATAGCAATAGTACCTGTCATGATGGGGATTAAAAAGTACACTTATGATGAGCACTGAGAAGTGTATAGAATTGTTGAATCCCTATATTGTACACCTGAAACTAACATTGTATGTCAATTATGCTGGAATTAAAATAAAAAGCTTAATAAAAAAATTGTACCTGTCAGAGTGTTATGTGAGAGATTAAATAAGCTAATTTATGGCAAACCAATAAGTGCCAGTGATTATTAATGATCATTCTTAAGCTGCTATATACAACTAGTGATACTTTCTTTGTACACATTTTTTTGTGTGTGTGCGCTCTGATTTCTTTGGAATTTCTACGTTAACAGTGTTTTGTCTTTGTGTCTTATGACATATAATGGAAAACTTACTTTCCCCTAAATGAACCAATGTACACACCCATCAGCAATGTGTGAAAGCATCCATTTCTTACATCGTCACCGACCTAGTTCTTGAAATTACTTAGTTTTCTCAAGCATGATGGATATAAAACTGTTATCTCTTTGCTATTTTAATTCACGTTCCTCTGTGGATGAACATTTTTACATCAGTTTATTGATCCTTACTAAGTCTTCATTTATGAGTTTCCAGTTACTATCCTTTACCTAGTTTCATAAAGAGCTTTTCATCAGTTTTTATTAAGTTGTAAAATATACTTATAAATGCAAGGTAAAACTTGTTCTTTTTCATATATATTACAATTTTATTTGTTTTTTCAAATTTGATTATATATATCCTGTCACATCCACACAGAAGATGTAAATTTTTATGTAACTATATGCATAAATCTCCCTTCCTTTAGAGTCATGTTTATAAAGCCCTGCTTATTCTCAGACTATGCAAATATTCAACTATTCATTTTCTCTTAGAACTTGTATTGATTTGATTTTCATTTAGCATTTTTATAAAAGTTTATGGTGTAAAATTGAGATATATCTTTTTTTTCTCCCAAATAGTAAGCTAAAGGGTTTAATATTCAGGAATTTTACACATATTTAAAATGATGACTTTTATAATATTTTCCTATCTGTACTTTTTAAACTAACAATATGTTCTTTATTGTTTTAGAGCTGGTAATATGTTAATAAAATATTTCTTGGCAAGTTTTTAGTTTTTTAAACAAATTCTTCCAGCTGTACTTTAAAAGAGGATATGGCATTAGTATTGTTGCAATGCATTAAAATTTTAAATTAAGGAGGGGCACCTGGGTTCCTCAGTTGGTTAAGTGTCTGACTTTGGCTCAGGTCATGATCTCACAGTTTGTGGATTCAAGCCCCATATTGGGCTCTGCGCTGACAGCTCGGGACCTGGAGCCTGCTTCGGATTCTGTGTCTCCCTCTCTCTCTCTCTGCCCCTCCCTGTTCATGCTCTCTCTCTCTCTCATAAATAAATAAATAAACATTTTAAAAATTTTAAATTAATTATACAAATGTGAAGTCTTCAGTGTTGAGTTTTCTAATTCAAAAATGTCAAATATAACTGTCCATTAACATATTATATATACTTATTATACAATATTTATATATATTTGTAATATATCTCAGTGTTTTGTAGTGCTCTTGATATTGACATATATATTTTTAAAATATAGTCATACTTCATGAATTTTTATCATAAATAGAATTTTCTTATATTGAGGGGCACCTGGGTGGCTCAGTTGGTTAAGTGTCTGACTTCAGCTCAGGTCATGATCTCACAGTCTGTGAGTTCGAGCCCCATGTCAGGGTCTGTGCTGACAGCTTGGAGCCTGGAGCCTGCTTTAGATTCTGTTCTCTTTCTCTTCCCCTCCCCTGCTCATACTCTGTCTCTCTCTGTCTCAAAAATAAATAAACATTAAAAAAATTAAAGAAAAAAAATTTTCTTATATTGATACAATCATTTAAATATAGAAGAAAATGCTGTTCATGTATAACTTTCCTTTGCAATTTTCCAAGTCACTCCTTTCTTTTCAGAAACTTTTGAAAGATTTTTTAATAGTTTTATTTAGATGTATTGTGTACACTTTTAAGACCAAAGAAAAAAAATGTTTTCCTGTTCCAAACAGGGGATCCACTTCAGCTAATAGCTAATCATTATGTATCAATGGCTTGTGTGTTTGGAGCTGAGAAGTATACTCCTTGCCTGGCCTGCCATTTCTTTTTGTTTCCTAGAACTTATTAGTTGAATTTCTTGGACATTGCAGGAAGAAAATCATAGAACTTAAAAAAAATATTTCACTTTGCTATTTATAAACATTACACACTTTTCTTAGCTTATTGTATTGGATAGAAAGCTTAATCTTTCCATTCATTAAAAGTTTGTTTCACCCTATATGCTGAAAAAATGTTGATATAGGTAGGAAATCCCTAAGACTATAGTACTACCACCTTACACCTATATAGTTCCGTTTAGTTTTCCAAAACCCTTTAATACCTTTTATCTATTTTTTTTTCTTAACAAGCCTGTGATATACAGGTGTTTTATATTTTTTCATTTTAATATGAAAAAAACCCTGGATTTTTAGATAACTCATCCAAGGTACTATAGCCATCAATTTATAAAAACCGGACTAATCTTCAGGTTTTTCAGTTTCTAGGCTAGCACTCTTGTCAAAACAGTAGCTCAGCTAGCTACCTACTCTTGTTTAAATCATTTGGAAAGTCTTGAAATTTTGGATATAATAAAAATATTTCTGGTATATATAGATATTTCCAGTGTGATGAGATGTTATTTGACAACTTTTATTTATTCAACAATATACTTATGTGTTTCATCGAGCAACATGTAAAATAGCTAAATCACCACAATTTAACATCAGTTCAGAAAGTACTAATATAGACCAAGCCTTTAGGTACTAGGGTATAAGAATTGCTAAAACACAACAAATATATTAGGATAAAATAAGTTTTGCTGTAATTAGCAAAATATTATCCCAAATCACTACGGCCTAAAATTTTCTATCAAACCACATGACAATCTTTGGGTGACCTTGATAGTGTTGTGCTCACACAGTAATGTAGAAATCACTACTGACTTTTTTTACACAGTTTCCCACAATCCACATGGCAGTGGAACAGAATAAAGCACACCACACTCTGGTTATTGAAGGTTCACTACAGAGGTGGCTCAGATCACATGACTATGAGTAATTTGAAAAGGGGTGAGGAAGTACAATCATACTATGTATTTGGAAGGAGGGGGTCAGTATATTTACAAACGTCCTAACAACTCTCAAAACTTCTGTCCTGGAGCATTCATGGTAATTTGGAAAAGACAGAAAGTAAATACATAAGTATGGTAATTACAATATGCATGATAAACTGGGCAAAGTTGGGAGCAAAGTAATCTGTAGTAGAACACAATTAAGTGAATTTTCTTGGAGAAGACAGGAAATACTTCTCAGAGAAACCGGCACGTGACAGGAACTATAAAGATAAATTTACTAAGGAGATCATAAAAGAAAGTATTCTATTCATAAACTTCAAATTAATTCCTTTTATATGAAATTGAAAATAACCACTTAGAGAAATAGGCATAAAGAAAGATTTAGTTTCAATGGACTATTCACAATAAGTTACATGGCTTTAGATTAAATACATTGCTCTCTAGACCACAAGCTTCATGATAATATAAGGAAAGTGAGTTAATAAGAATATTTGCAGCTTTAACATTATATGTTGGAATTTTTTATGTTGTAAATTTGTCAGTAATTTGAAAATCCTAATATTTTGTTAATTGTTATGTATTAAAGAAAGGCAGATGGCAGCCACCATGAATGAGTTTTCAGCCTGTAGGCCAATTCTAATTATTTAGAAAGTTCTGAACAAGAGGCAGCCTGAAAAAAAGTAGTGTGAACCACTGACAGTGTCTTCCATGAACTCAGAAGTAAAGGTGGGATTGAGTACAGATGTAGAAGTTATTCCCAAGAGTTCTTGCTCTTGAAGTGGTGCCACTTTAAATGGTTGTTAGGCCTGAGATCAAAATAAATTGGTGTGATACTGGTGATATATGGTGATATCACACTAGTATATTTTGATCACAGGCCTAACAATGGATGAAATGGCACCACTTTTATAGTGATATATTTTATGTATCACTTTTTTTATAGTGGTATATCTCACACATACACACACACACGCACACACACACACACACACATTCTGTGTGATACACAAAAATTTAACAGCAGTAGTCAGATGAATCATCTAGTAGTCAGAGTGCTCCTTTTCTTTCTTTAACATGCTTGCTCTGGCACTGATGAATACAGAAGACTAATTCACCCAGGACCCAGCACCCAATCCTAACCAGCCATACCCAGCACCAGGTATTCCCTTTCCTATACTGAAACCTATTTTGAATCCAGGAGTATGTATGTAAAATTGGTGAAGAAAAAGAAAGCAGAGAAAAATTATACTGGTGATGAAGACTAGAAAATACAGAGAAATGTAGGGGAAAGTAATGAATCACTTTTAAAAAGTGGATATAGTTTCTTCCATCCTTTAAATGAACTATTCTCATTTTTACAAAATTTTTTCCCTAAATAAACTGAAGGTTAAAACCTATTCTCAAAATATGTCTGTACTTTCTAAATACCTCCCTTAGAGATTTAGGCAGTTTTATAGCATTATAAGTTCTGGCAAATGAGAATTTATCATCCAGTTGATATAATTATTAAATGTTAAGCAATTTTTTTACTTTCAGCTAAGAATAATGACTGAATGAAAATGACTTGTCAGACAATGAACTGTCTCTTAAGTAGAATAATATAGGTTTATGTTTTTCTTTTCTAGTAAATAGACTACTTACCTGTGCAACTCTGTCATAAAATGTGCATTTCAGATTGAAAAGTATAGATAGAACAAATCCCAGTGTATAATTTTTCGTCTTCACTCCAGTGGAAACTCATTTCCAGAAGTCAGCAGCTATGTATAATTTTCAAATGGATTTTTTCCAAAACATTTCTTAGTTCAAGATTTATAACTATGTATTTACTCTTATCAAGTCCTTAGAGAGTCAAGACTTGTGCTGTGGATTACAACTAAACCAATTATAAGGGAAAATAAGTGGAAGAGATATGAAATATGTGAGTGAAAATGGTATATAACAACATAAGGTCTAGTTTTAATTGCCCCCAAGTAATACCAATTATTTCAATCCAGTTTGTGATAGAAATCCAATAAGGAATACAGAAATATTTTAATTAACCCATCAGAGTATAAACTTGCTTAATTTATTATTCAATTATTGGCTGTAAACAGATAACTTTCAGTGATGTTGACATGGATGAAATAGCTATATCTAGAAATGACTTAATCCAATTAATAATTACAAACCATAATGATACCTAATTTGATTTTCTATTATTTTCTAACACTTTGTGTTCTCTTCTGCTCTGGACTCTTACAAACATATTCACCATACACCATCCATACACACTTAGAAAACTGTGTCAGCAAACCAACACCAACATTTCTTTGTAAGATAACAAAATTACATCTGGACATTGTTGTTTTATATATTTATTACCTACTTGTTTGTTTTTTTTTATTGCCATTGTATTTTCTTTTGAAATACTTCCATAGGGATAGATCCTTACAACTTAAAGATAACCCTTTGATACCAATGTATTTAGATGTGTACAACAAACCATCATGCTGTGCTATTTACATGTATTATTTCTCCAATTCTCCTAACAATTTCTGTGCTCTTAATCTTTGAAGAAGGAAACAAATTATTATTATTATTATTATTATTATTATTTAAAACAATAAGAAGACTGAAGTGTAGACAAACTAAATGAATTTTCCATTTCTCCAATTCACCTAACAATTTCTGTGCTCTTAATCTTTTTCTAAAATTATTTTTAATGGTTATTTATTTTTGAAGGAGAGAGAGACAGAGCCTGAATGGGGGAAGTGTAGAGAGGGAGACATAGAATCCAGTGGGGCTTCAGGCTCTGAGCTGTCAGCACA
Organism: Panthera uncia; assembly: GCF_023721935.1. NCBI lineage: Eukaryota > Metazoa > Chordata > Mammalia > Carnivora > Felidae > Panthera > Panthera uncia. The sequence continues at coordinate 61,472,598 of NC_064808.1, forward strand.
GAGCCCCATGCAGGGCTCGAACTCACAAACTGTGACATCATGACCTGAGCTAAAGCCAGACGCTTAACTGACTGAGCCATCCAGGCGCCCCTGTGCTCTTAATCTTTGAAGAGGAAAGGAATTTATTATTATTATTGTTATTATTATTACTATTACTATTATTATTTAAAACAATGAGAAGACTAAAGTGTAGACAAACTAAATGAATTTTCCAGTGTTAGCAGTTATGTGATTTTGGACTCAAAATAAGGTGTACAAACTTACCTAATGTGTTTTATGTAGAAGAAAATTATTGTAAATATTTTCAGAGACAACTGTGTAAAATAAAGCTACAGCTATGTAAAAATGGAGAAACCTTATGTAGGTATTGGAGGAATTTGCTATTAAGTTACAATGTCTCATTATTATGTCTAACTATCCGTAATTACCTGACTAGAAATCTCCACATTTCCATTGCTTGTAAACTGTAATTCTAGACCAGTGCCATCCAATAGCCACCAGCCACATGTAGCCATTTATTTTTTTTATTTTTATTTTTTTTTTAACTCTTTTTTCAACGTTTTTTATTTATTTTTGGGACAGAGAGAGACAGAGCATGAACGGGGGAGGGGCAGAGAGAGAGGGAGACACAGAATCGGAAACAGGCTCCAGGCTCCGAGCCATCAGCCCAGAGCCTGACGCGGGGCTCGAACTCACGGACCGCGAGATCGTGACCTGGCTGAAGTCGGACGCTTAACCGACTGCGCCACCCAGGCGCCCCACACATGTAGCCATTTAAATATAAGCATACAAACTGACATTAAATAGAAGAAAAAATTTAGTATTCATTTACATGAATGTTCAAGTGTTCAAGAGCTCAATAGTCACATGTGGCTAGTGATTACTGTAAAGGACAGTACAGATAGAGAAGATTTCCATCATCACAGAATGTTCTTAGTGTTTCTCTAGACAAATATGTGAATTACTGGTTATTATGTCTGTGTTTTTATGAGGTGACTTCATAAGATAGATCTATATTTTATACTTTCCACATACGAGATTGTGGTTGATCGCTATATGTTAGTCACATGTTGTAACATTACAGAGTAGAGCACAGACAAGATCCCTCTGATAATCATTTGCTATTGCATAATCAATTAAAATAACATAAAGTAGTTGAACTATTTTTTTTTAATTCATAAGACCTGGAATTAAATCAGCTACTCCACTTAATACCATACAACCTTTGACAGTTCTGTTATGTGGGGTGTGTGTGTGTGTGTGTGTGTGTGTGTGTGTGTTTAAAGGTGCTTGAGGGGCTAGCCAAAACAATGATGTTTAGAAAACAAAATGAAGAAGGCAGTCATCCCTGGATCAAGAATGCAATGATGACCTTTGTTCAGGGTACATAACTAATCATCCTCAGTGGCTTAATGAAGGGCATTTAAAACATGAGTTCAGTGTATTTCAAGTCCAATAGATAGGAATTACAAGAGAACTAATCTACCAATATGTTTATTAATATCTTTGCTAACAATTGTTTTACTTTTTATTGAACTCCTTCCTTCTGGTTCAATATTATTTTACCTTAGGAATATTATTCATTGGATCTTTTAATATCAGAGTAGGATTAATTTACTTTCTCAATCTTTGCTAGTCTGCAAAAGGCTTTAAGTGTTACATTGTTGACTAATAATTTAGCTTAGTGTAAAACTCTAGGTTGACAATAATTTTCTTCTTCTAGTACATTGAAGTTATCAATCAATGGCCTCATGCTATGTATGATCGCTGAATAGAAGCCTATCTTCAAACTATTTTATCATCGTTACTGCTCTGTACTAATCTTTGTCTTGTATTATTAATTTTATTTTCTCTTACACTTTGTTTTGATATTATACATTTTCTTAAAAAATTTTTTTAAATGTTTATTCATTTTTTAGAGAGAGAGAGAGACAGAGACAGAGCGTGAGTGGGGGAGGGGCAGAGATAGAGGGAGATCTAGAATTCGAAGCAGGCTTCAGACTCTGAGCTGTCAGCAGAGAGCCCAGTGTGCGCTCAAACTCAAGAGCCATGAGATCATGACCTGAGCTGAAGTCGGAAACTTAACTGAGTCACCCAGGTGCCCCTGATGTTACACATTTTTACTATGAGGTATCTGCTGTAAATTTCTATTTTTTTTTTCCTGCTCAGGATTCAATGTGCTCTTTCTTCTTTTATTTTTTTTTTTTTAGGTTTATTTATTTATTTTGAGAGACAGAGAGAGTGGGGAGGGTTGGAGAGAGAGGGAGAAAGAAAGAGGACAGAGAGGCGGGGAGAGAGAAAATCCCAATGCACTGTCAGCGTGGAGCCCGACACAGGGCTTGAAACCAAGAACCATGAGATCATGACCAAGCCAAAATCAAGAGTCAGATGCTTAACTGACTGAGCCACCTGGGCACTGGCCCCATTAATATGCTCTTTCTAAACCAAGAATCATATATTTAATTCTGAAAAATTCTTAGTCATTGTATTCAAATATAGAAGGACTTCACTAGATCTTTAATGCCCCATAAGTTCATTCATATTTTCTCTTATATTTTCTCAACAACATTTTGAGCTATTTCTTAAGCTTTATCATTTTGTTTAATAGAAATCTGTAGGAATATATGTCTGGTTTATTCTTTAAGTCATAATTTAGGTTATTATTTTTTCCATAGCTATACATTTGGTCTAGAAGTTCTACCTGATAATTTTTCATATTTCCTGATTTTCCCATATTGTATTTTTCCTTAAGTTTATATTTTATCTTTATCTATTTGAACACTTGAAATATCTCTTTCAGTTTATTAGTTCTACTTATATTGTGAATTCTCTTTGAAGTGTTGACTGATTCTCCCACAATGTGGATTGCTTCTTGTTGTGTTTATAATTTTTTTTTATTGTGGACTCATCTTTAGGAGTTTTTATTTTATTCATTTGTGTGTGTGTGTGTGTGTGTGTGTGTGTGTGTGTGTGAATATATGCGTGTGCATGTGTATGCTTGTTTGTGTGCATGTTTGTGTGTGAGAATACTTTCTATCTTGAGTTACTAAAGCAGCATTTTTTATTTGCTTCAGTTCAGTGCCCTAAGTCTTCATCAGTTCCTGATCATTTTTTGTGTTAATTTCTCAGCTTCTGTCTATGTATAGGATAATATTATAATTTAATATCCAAACAGGACACATATGAAAGTGAACTGGAACTTTACAACAGTCATAAACCAGGACTGTCCTAGACCAATAGGATATGTGATCATTCCATTCACGTGCCACGAGAACAATGACATTGTGAAACTACAACCATGAATGGCTAATGCATAGTGAAGATTTTTTTCCCCCTTAGATGACAAACCTTGAGGCAATGGAAAGTTCCTATCAAGGTCCTCTTAGCAAGTAAGTACAGGTTTTCTAATCACATTTTATGGAGTAGACAAGTCCTAGTCCATAGATAAATTACCTTTGGGCTTCATCCAAGTAGTTCAGTTCCTGTGGCTTGGACTTGTTACACCAGGTGGACTTTGCAGCCCTAGTTTCCAATTATTAAAAGGCTTATGTCTAGTTCTGATCTGTGTATCAGTGATTATACTTCAGATTTTATTCATCTTCACTGACTCTGGGCATTGTCCTTTATGGTTTAAACTCATAGTTATATTTTAATTTTTAATACAATTTTTTACTCAGCATTATTATTTATTTGCTTGGAGTAGAAGTAGGTGTTTTTCTATATCAACTTACTCCACTGTATTTCTGAGTACAATTGTAGACAGATTATATTAACATATTGTTAAATAACATAAGATATGTTCTATTTCTTTCCATATACACTTATTTTCATTTATCTCTTCATCAAAGGACTCTAATAATCTTATAATTTATTTCACTGACTGTATTTTCTATATTCTTCTCTTTTCCTTTTTGGTGTAAGGTTTCCCCATATATGTACCAGTTTGGATATAAACCAAGATTCTCTATATAAATGTTATGATAGCCTGAAAGAGAGGATCACCTGTATCAAGGGTAAGCATATCAAGGTCTATGGGCCAAATACTGCCCACTGACTCATTTTGAGACTGTAAGCTAAGATAAATTTTTATGGTTTTAAACAATTTGAAAAAAAGTCAAAAGAATTATATTTTTAACTTATGAATATGATATGAGATTCAGACCAGTTGTCCATTTAGAGTTTTTTTTTTTTTTTAACTCAGCCACACACACTTATGTATTACTTATGGCTTCTGCACATTACAAAGGCAGATTTGAGTAGCTAGAGCAAATACCATAGATCTAAAACCCTAAAATATTTACTGACTTGCACTTCATAGGAAAGGTTTCCTGATCTCTCATCTACATAATTAAAAGAACAACGTAATGGCATGTACTTGTTTAACAAATCTAGAATTTCTGTGATTAACATCAAAGGACCCATTTTAATTGTTCAGGTAAAAATAAGTTTATGTGACATTATGCTTTAGAGATTGGAGTGAAAGAGGTGGGATGAGTGATATTTTGTAATTTATCATAATGTAAGTTTGCTGGTATAAAAAGCAAAAATAAAAACAGAAAATGACACATAATAGAAAGGAATAGTGAAATGTTTGTGTATATAGCCAAACAGTTTTCTAATAAGCATCATTATTTTAGAGCACAGATATAAATACGTAAGACTAACACTGGGGAAAAAAACAAACAGAAAATTCACCATGCAAAATCTTGGTGAATCTATAACTTCATGAAGTACAGAGGGATGAAAAACATTTGACTACATTAAATATAGATCAATAAAACCATACTAAGAGAAATGAGAGCCACATGCTCTTCTGGGGAAAAGCTCACAGAGGCAAAAAAGAAAGAGAAAACTGGTATTAGCAAAGAAGCTCAAAGTTTCCCTCTCCTGAGAGCCCTCTCCTAATGGAAACCAGAGTTTCCATTAACATATCAAGGGGATTGATATGCTGGGAAACAATTGGTTGCAACAACAGAAAAATAAATCAAGTATGATATAAAACTAATGAATATTTCTATATAATTAATAGACATAATTTCTCTGTATTCCTCATTTTGTGGAAAACAATATAGGAGTGCTAACTTTTTAAAATAAGAAAACCAGGGGCGCCTTGGTCAGTTAAGCGTCCAAATCAGTTTTAGCTCAGAAACCAACACGGTTTCATGAGTTCAAGCCCTGCCTGTGGTTCTGCACTGGCAGCACAGAGTTTGCTTGAGATTCTCTGTCTCCCTCTCTCTCTCTGCCCCTCCTCACTACTGCTGTCTTTATCTCTCTCAGAGTAAATAAATAGGGGTGACTGGGTGGCTCAGTCTGTTGAGCATCCAACTTCGGCTCAGGTCATGATCTCACAGCTTGTGAGTTCAAGTCCCGTGTCGGGCTCTGTGCTGACAGCTTGGAGCCTGGAGCCTGCTTTGGATTCTGTGTCTCCCTCTCTCTCTGCCCCTAACCCACTCGCATTCTGTCTCTGTCTCGCTCAAAAATAAATAAACATAATAAATAAATAAACTTAAAAAATTTTAAATAATGAAGGACCTGTAATTCCTAAGGTGGTCTCTGGAACCAAATTTTATTTTTAACTCTGAATAACTGAACCAAATTAAAAAATATATTTTATGTGCTATTGAATTTACAAAGGTATTTTTATTTTTAGTTATTTAAAAAATTTTTTTAACATTTATTCATTTTTTTGAGAGTGAGAGAGACAGAGCATGAGCGGGGGAGGGGCAGAGAGAGTGGGAGACAAAGAATCCAAAGCAGGCTCCAGGCTCCAAGGTGTCAGCACAGAGCATGATGTGGGGATCGGACTCACGGGTCGCAATCATGACCTGAGCTGAAGTTGTATGTTTAACCAACTAAGACACCCAGGCACCCCTACAAAGGTATTTTTTAAATATTTATTTATCTATGTTTTAACTCTTGAGTAACTAGGAGTATGGAATTTCAGAAAAAACTATTTTCATTGACAAATGTTCAGTAAGTGTCCAAAGAGAAATGTGTATCCTAATCAGATCATAGTTCTATAAATGGGTCAAGGGGAGTGATTACAATATTATAGGGATTGTAGTAAGTGATTTATTTGTATTATTTAACCTAATATTTAAAAATGGTGACAAGTTACTCTTGCTTTACACACGAGAAAATTGAGATTCACAGAAAACATGTATCTGTTGTCTAGTTAGTAGGACGTGATAAAGCTGAAGTTAGAAGCTATGCGTCTAAATCCAGAGCTTACCATTATCAGGACACTGCTCTGCTTGTATTTATGACAGGAGCATCCCAGGACAAACCGCAACTCATACAGGCATAGCCAAAAGGTAAAAACCACAGGCTCTGGACTCAGATGGACCTGGATTTAGTGTTCAAGTCAGAAAGTACCAAGTCCAAACTGAGAAACTATTTAACTTCTTGAACTTCAGTTTTCTTAACTATGAAATGGGTGTAATATTATCTACTGCAAAGAATTGTGAAGGTCAAATAAGTTAATTGTTTCTAGGAAGTTTCCCATTCTTTCTCCAGGTAGATTCACTCTGTCTACTTGGTGAACCTTATATTATTGTAGCATTTATCACACTGACCTTTAATATTTATACCCAGCATAACATGTTGCATTAGCAGATCTGAACTCATTATTAAAATAGTAAAAACTGGAACACCTGGGTGGCTCAGTCGGTTAAGTGCCTGACTTCGGCTCAGGTCATGATCTCACAGTCCGTGAGTTCGAGCCCCATGTCAGACTCTGTGCTGACAGCTCAGAGCCTGGAGCCTGCTTCAGATTCTGTGTCTCCCTCTCTCTCTGCCCCTACCCTGCTCATGCTCTGTCTCTCTCATCTCAAAAATAAATAAAAACATTAAATTTTTTTTTGAAAAATAGTAAAAATTATTTCATTTCAAAAATAGTCTGTTAACTTATTCAACAATAATTGAATAGTTTGGTTTACAACTGTGAAAGGGTTTTTTTCCTCCTCATAAAGCACACAGAAAATACATAAATAACAAAGGAAGAAACGTTTTCAGGTAATGATAAATGTTATAAAGAAAAATAAAATAGGGTAAAGGGATGAAGATCTGTTTTAGGTAGGCCACTCGAAGACTGCTCTTCTGAGGATACCCTTGAGGAAAGGCTTAAATGAAGGCAAAGTCAGGCAAGCCTGATTCAGGAAAAGACTGCACCAGGCTCAGGGAAGAGCACAGGTAAAAGCCCATGTAACCCAAGTGTAGGGAGGTAGAGAGGAGAAGGTAGGAGACGGAATTCAGAAGACAGTAGGGCTCACCCGTAGTTGTCTGGACTGTAATCTAAATGTTATGGGAATCCATTGGAGACTTCTGAGTAGTGACAGGCATGATTTAAGTTGTGTTTTTAAGAGTCTTCTGTCTTTTCTCTCGGGAGGAAAGGGGAAGGAAAGAGGTCAGTGAGGTAGCTACATTGGTCTTGTTGAGGACAGATGGAATTGTGACTTGGACTAGGGACAAAGATGTGGTGAGCAGTACTCTGATTTAGGAAATATTTTGTGAGTGGAGATAACAAGACTGTTGCTGGATTGGTTATGGGATTTCAAATACTGTGCATTCCTTTGTTAAAAGATCTATTGATCTCACTGTGTCTACAGTAATGAATGAGAAATTTATGAAAGCAACATGTAGCTATGACTACATGTGAAAGTAGTGAAAGTTTGTGAAAAACAAAGTGTTTATTAAAACCTGAGGCTGTGATAGACGCCAAACCACATGGACTGCTTATAAACAGTTTAAATGCTATTTAAAGTTAAATGCCTAACATTTATGAATTGAATGCAAGAAGACAGCGTTGTCATGAGGCTTTGAGAGGTATTTTGACACCTCCTCCTACATCCCTTACACCAACACCCCATGTCCTGCTATTCTTTGATATGATCAGTGAACATTTTCTCTATCTTCAGGAAAGTGATATACTAATGCTATCTGAAGCCCTTTCCCTCTTCCTGTCAAATTTCTGGACAGACTAAGCACTTCTTAAAAAGGAACACAAACATCTACATGCTAACCAGGGTGTTTAAGGTTTTTTGTCTTTATTATTAGTAGTAGCAGTATTATTGATATATATCACACACTTGCTTGGTAATTGGCTAAAGTGATCACATGAAATCTATGTTCATCATTATCTTGAAAGAAAACCTGTTAAATAAATAGAAAAGATGGGAGATGATTATGTAATGTTACCCAAGCCTCTTTTTCTTCCTAGGTGACTGGTACTGGTTACTGGTATGTTGGGGCTGGTCAATGTGTTCAAACCTGTGAGTCTGTGGAGCAGAGAGGGCTGCAACAGATAATGTGCCTGGATTGACAGTTATGCCTAAAATAGGAATTCTGGAGCTATCCTTGGGTCCCAAGCAATTAGCTTATACTTTTTATCCCTTTCAATTTGGCTGTTCTGGTCAGTTTAATTGTAGCTGTCGTTCAATGTGAGTAATCAGTTTAATCACTGTATCTGGAGTGGTTAGTCCAGGCAGGCAGAGTGTCTTTGAATGTGTCCTATGCTCAGACTTGGGTTTTTACTGCAGAGTGGAAATAGAGGTTTGAGTGGAGGAATTGTTGGCTCCTTGTAGGATGTGGGTTTCCTGATACCAGAAGTTTCCATCTGGTTTTATGGAGCCAGTTTTTGAAAAGATGACATCTAAGTCCTGAAAGCGGAAGAACTGATGCACACTCTTCCTTACCACTATCCAGTTACTTCTTTCGAACTTAGATGACACACAGGTAAGGTACTGGAGGTAGCATGATCCTATGGGTATGGACTGTCCATCTGCCTAGGTCATAGCCTGGTTGATAGGACACTCATCTTTCTCTCTATGGCCTTCTCCCAAGCTTCTTACAGGGTGTGCATTCTTGTCATGATCCAGGGTCCCCGAGAGACTGTACTTTCCCAAACTCAGTACTTTCCTTCTTCCAAATACAGTGTGTTGTCAGAGGCAGCATGTGGGCTGAGAACTTTGGAGTTGGCCATCCTGGATAACTTAATTTCCCTTAGGTAAGTGACTTAACTCCTATGATGCTCAATTTCCTCATTTTTGAAACAGGTACATCATTTCTGACTTCACAGAGCTCTTGTAAAGAGTAAATTCACTTATGCATGTAACCCACTTAGCTCATGTCTGGCATAGTGTTGGTGTTCAACAAATGATGGATATTATCTTTCAGATTAAAAAAATGATTCAGTATACTTTTCCTAAGTGCACTATGTAATTTTCATGACAACACTATACTGGTAGAATAAACAAGTGAACACCAAATCTTTGAGGACCTTAAGGAAATAGTCAACAACAACATTTAAATTTAGGAAACATGCCTAAGAAATTTAAAAGATGTATTTACACTAATGTTTCTCTTTTTGTACTGAGCCTCATGAGCAAAGATACCATAACTTATTTATATTTGAGTATGCTCAAAACTTTCTCATAATCCACACTTTAATTATCCTTCAATGACAGTATGAGGCAATGAATATATGTATTTTTGCTCTTTAACTGAACTGCAAGTCCTAAATAGCAGCAAGAGTATTATCTTAACTAGAATTAGAATATGTATTTTATTTCTTCAATTTATTTTTATTGAGGTATAATTGGCATATAACATTATATTAATTTCAGCTGTAGAACAATGATTTGCTATGTGGGTATATTACAAAATGATGGGCACAATAAGTTCAGCTGACATCAATCACTACATATAGTTACAAAGAAATGTTCTTTTTTTAATGAGGACTTTTAAGTTTACTCTCTAGGCAACTTTCATATATGCAATACAATATTATTAACTATAGTCCCTATAGAGTAGTTATATCCCTATGACTTTTTTTTATATAGAGAGAGAGACAGAGAGGGGCGGGGGTAATGGGGCAGAGAGAGAGAGAGAGAGAAAGAGAGAGAGAATCCCAAGCAGGCTTCACGCTGAGGAGGGGATAAATCCCCCGACCCTGAGATCATGACCTGAGCTGAAATCAAGAGTCGGATGCTGAACTGACTGAGCCATCCAGGCGCCCCCCACCCATGACTTATTTATTTTATAACTGGGAGTTTGTACCTTTTGACTCCATTCAACCATTTCACTCACCTCCCACCCCCACCTTTGGCAACCACAAATCTGTTCTCTGTATCTACAAGCTTGTTTTGTTTGTTTATTTATTTAGATTCCACATATAAATGAGATCTGATGGTATTTGTCTTTCTCTGTCTGACTTACTTTGCCTAGCATAACACCCTCAAGGTCTATCCTTGTTGTTGCAAAAGGCAAGATTTTGTTCTTTTTTTTTTTTTTTTTTTTATGGCAGAATACTCCTGTGTGTATATGTGTGTATGTAACCATTTTCTTGTTTTCTTTTTTTTTCTTTATCCCTTCATCATCTATAGTGTATATATTTTAAATTATTTTTGAAAGCATTGAGTGACACATATAAAATCTGAATACATGCCTTGCCTAATGCTGAATGAGTTAGGTACTCCAGCTCTCTTTATAAGCCATCTGTTTGTATGGGTGGTCACTGACAAACAGAGCAAGCAATTTACCTCATTATCAAAATTGGCCTGAATATGTCTTTAAATGTCAATTTTGGAAGAATCAAGTTTCCTCAAAAGACTACTGTAGTAGTTTGATACACTGTAATTTTAAAAACCCTGCTTGCCTTATGCCCAATGTTGTTCTCAATACACTGCTAACTAGCACATAACTAGCATAACTGTAGAATGAGGCAAAAAAGAGATGAATCATTCAGGTCCCTTTGTATTAGAAAGAAGGTGGAAAATCAGTAGTAATGGCCACAGTTAATTAGCAAAAGCATGGTCACATGCAAACAGAGGCTCAGATGAGAGTAAGGGCTCAACCTGTGGCTACACTAAAAAGAACGTTTATTTAAGGAAAGACAAGGATTTCTGCTGAACCAAAATATACTTTTGTGCAAATTAGAAAAAAAAATAAATTATATTTTTTCATACCCTCAACAGCTGGCTCAGGAAAACTTTTCAGAACCCAAAAGCAGAACACTAGCTATCCATGCGCACACATGCCCAAAAATTAGCCTTCCCACACACTCCCTGATACTACAAGGACGCAAATGCCATTACTACAGAACATGCTTTGTGCCATGCCACCCCGACTCAGGTTGAGATGACTGTGTCAGATTCAGAATTGGACGAAGGGGCAGATTTTGGCCTCAGAAATCAGTGGGTAGGCAGGAGAAAGCAACCTCAGGGTACATCTGGAACATAGTTGGAACAAAGGCACAGCTGAACATGAATGGCTGCAAGGTAGATTTATGCAGGTAGGGTTTACATAGGTCAATTTATTGCTGCCTACTACTTGACTTGAAAGCCCAGAATCTCTGTGTCTAAGATGTGAATGGCATAGCCCTCGGTTGTGCCTTCTTTGTATAGTACACAACCTGAACACCCAGATGTGACAGATACGACTGTAAGAAAGAATGAGACATTTTCACACTTATATCTGATGTCCAGTGCAAATATTACACCCAGACACAAATATAGAATGGTCTAAGACAAGAATAAAAAGGTAATCCAAGATGACTAATAGGCACAAGTAACGCATTTGAGAAATACGTGCCATTATATAAGAGTCTGTATTTCTTCCAAAATTCTTTCTGTTTCTATTTCCTTTTCGGTATTCTTTAGGTCACTTTGTTAACTATTTTGTTAGTTATGGACTATCACTAACATGGAATATTAAAGCTACATAGGGATTTAGAGATAATTAACTTTTAATTAGTTAACGTCATAGGTGATGAACTTGACATCCTGAAAGATTAAGGGCCCTGGGATGACATAGCACCCAAAGAGGAAAGCAGAAACAAATTCTTAGCTGCCTGATCACTGGTATTGTTTTTGGCATGCATCTTTATTAGTCATTTTAAGGAAAAATAACTTAATCATTTTAATGCATGCGTTTAATTATTTTGCTTTTTGCTAGTCATGCCTTTTGTCTTCCCCCTTCAGTTTACCTTTCGTACTGCAATTGCTGTGATCATTCCAAAACAGAACTAACAGAAATAGGATCATGCAAATCTCTCCTGCATGGAATATTAATGCGTTTCCGCTCTGTGTGTATTGATTTATTCATTTCTTCAAAACATATCTATCATGTATCTGAAAGATGCTGGTTACACTGCAATGAAAACACACATAGTTTCTGACCTCATGGTATATCTGGTGAGAGACACATACTATGGCAAAGAAGCAAAACATCATATAAATAAGTACATAATTATAAATTTTGCTTAGTGATAATAAGAAAAATAGGGGTTGTTCTAAAGTTGATGATGCAGGAGAAAGAGAGATTCACTCAAGAGACAGAGTCATTCAGGAGAGAAGGGCAGGGTCTGGAGTACAGGAGACGGCGCCCACACACTCGTGGGCTACCAGCTGCAAGTTCACAAGCAGTCATACCGTTGCATCTCTCTAGCCTCATCTCTATCCCTTCTCCTTATTGCTCCATAAAATTTTCATGCACCCCTACTTCAAGATACTTCCTTTTCTGTTCCTAGAAATATAATTCAGACTCTACAATCCAGTTAAAAAAAAAAAAAAAAAAACTTTCTCCTCTGACAAACCTGTGAAGAAGAACTCACCATAGGCTCCCACCACTCAACCAGGGCTCTCACGTGCTTCACACAGGTTCCAATTACCACTTGGTACTTTGCTGATCTATTTGCATTTGTTTGTACTATTAGACTGTGAATTCAATGAGAATAAGAACTATGTTTTACTTATTTCTCTACATGAATAAACTAATGAGTTAAATTCCTCAAGTCACAAAAAATGTCGCAAGGGTGTTAGTGACAAATTTGGGACTAGAACCCAGAACTGTGAATCCCCAACCCAGTTCCACTTGGCATTCTAAACATACAAACTGGGTGTATCTTTACAACATGACATAGTATCAGAAAGACAAAGGCAATTTATATGGAGTTTGAAGGGGGAGATGATATTGGTTCTCTCCATGCAAATCTAAGAAAATGTGTTTGGAAAATGACATTCAATTTAGAGCACTGCCAAACTGCATAAACATGAGGACACAGGAAAGAAAAACAGAACGTGTTAGGCAAACGAACATGCTGGCTTAGAAAGAATCACAAGGATTCACACCTGAATTGGCTACTTGACAAGAAGGAGGAGAACAGTGCAGTGCATAAATAAGAGAACGAAATACTGGATATTTTCTCAAAGGAAGAAATAAAATCAAATTTTAAGCCAAGGTTTATTACAACTAATTAATGTAGTAAATAAGTAACATACAGTAGCTACGTTTTTAAAAAATTTCTCAATGTTTATTTTTGAGAGAGAGACAGAGACAGAGCATGAGCAGAGGAGAGCAGAGAGAGAGGGAGACACAGAATCCAAAGCAGGCTTCAGGCTCCGAGCTGCCAGCAGCCTGAGGTGGGGCTCAAACTCATGAACCGTGAGATCATGACCTGAGCCAAAATCGGACGTTCAACTGACTGAGACATCCAGGCGCCCACAGTAGCTATGGTTTTTAAAGCACGTTTATAGTCACTGCCTCAAAACTGTACAGTAAGATAAGGTAACTTTGTATTATGATCTTCATTTAACAGCTTGGGAAAAGGGGTCTGATTGCCAAAATCATACTAGAGTTAGAATCACATGTGAATCATCTACTTCTTGGGAGAGTGTGCTCACGGCTATATCACAATGGAATCAACCTTCTGTAAATGAATGCATGGTAGGCAAAACATGAGAAAAATATCTAGGAGCGAGAGCCCTGCCTTTGGGATCTGATCATTTTCTGACATGTCAATGCATGTCCCAGTGCAAAACATTACTGCATCTTACTTTAGAGGAGAGATATGTATCTTAACAGTTCTGCATAAATCTCTTTTGCTTTGGTAATTACATATTATATTATAAATGTACTGACAGCTTACAATTAAAAGGAAACCTAAAATAAAAACTTCTGTAACATAATCACATAATTATAATAATCATTCCATTTCATAGTACAGGTATCTTGTAACTTCCACATTTTAAAAAGCAGGAGCAACTTTGATTCATGTTGATGTCATATGATTTTTGTATCCTACCATTCAGGAAAACCTTATCTTACCGCTGTCTGTTGCCTTCTCCCTGGTACATTCAATGTTTGTTCCCTCTTTGCCTTTCCTGGATTTCTCCGTGTCAGTAATCATATGATTCTTACTCTTCTGTCATTAACTATTTAAAATTCTGCTTCTTTTCCAGAAAATAATTTTGATGATTTGAAAATGAGAAAGGACATCGTAGTGTCCACCCCTGCTTTTGATCTTTTGCTCCAGCACAAGATGGAGAATATAGTCCTGACTAGTGGGGAGACTGGGAAATGGAGCTGTCATATCCAATACCCATATCAACTGGTGACATGACCTTGAGCAAATTCAATCACGTTGTATACCTCCTTAGACGCGGTTTTCTTAACCTCCCAGAGAGCGAAGAAGGTTGAGTGTTGATGTAAATAACCTGGGGTCAGGAGGCATTTTTTTGATTGATGTTCATAGACCGAATCCCACCTCTAGGATAGGACCAGTCTTTTTGGCACTCAGTTGAAGGGATGAACAGGAGGTAACAAAGTTGTCATTATTTGAATTTCTATTATCAGACATAATCTTCTCTGAACCATGTCAGCACTGCTGAAATGAAAAGAGTTCTGCTTATCAGGGTATTTGATTTGCAATGACAGCTGTCAGAGGGCTCTGCTAAGGCCCAGATTTTAGAATGCAGGATTAGAGAACAGCTTCCCCAGTCCTTGTTTGCTTCCATTTTTTCCCTTATTTTAGTTTGAAAGAGCAAATTCTAAATTGCATTTCATGGTTCAGAGAAGATAGGAACAGAGCTCAATTATCTAGGTTTATTTATCATTTGTACCAATTGGATAAATTGTCATATTCTATACTACTAAAGCAGAAACCAGAGATCTTGGTATATTTTGCAGTATTCAGTAGACTCCACCCAAGAAAATTAACTTTAGGTCAGAGGAATCCATTGCTATATAGATAGCTTGGCTTCTTAAATTTGTTAGCACTTGACAAAAATCAAGGCCTATTTATATTATTTTTCTGATCAAAATGTTGATATCTGGGGGGGTTGCCTGGGTGTCTCAGTCTAAGCATCCTACTCTTGATTTTGGCTCAGGTCATAATCTCACAATTCCTGAGATTAAGCCCCGCATCAGGCTCTGCATTGATCACAATTGATCTGCTTGGGGTTTCTCTCTCCCTCTCTCTGACCCTACCCCACTCACCTGCATGAGTGAACTGTCTCTCTCTCTCTTTCTCTCTCTCTCTCTCAAGATAAATAAATAAACATTAAAAAATAAAATGAAATGTTAAGATCTGGTATTGGACTTCTTAGAGAATGACATAGCTAGAAGAAAATTTACACAGACGCAATGATAAGCAAAAAGAATATGGTACTAATGATCCTGAAGCTTACAATCTAAGAAGAAAATCAAATATAAACATACACAATTATATATTCAATTATACTGAATTAATTGATATAAAGGAAAATATCTAGGTAAGAGTATAACTAGAGTATATCTAGGTAAGAGTATATCTAGGTAAGGAAAATGCTAGGTAAGAGTATAACATGGAAATCTAATTTAGATTGGAAATTTGAAGAAATCTTTACACGCGAATAATCATGTCATTTAATCTTAGTAATGTTCAAATAGCTTAATATCATGCCTACTTTGTGGATAAAGAAAGGTGGCTAAGAAAGTGTTGAGAAAAAAAATTATTAGCAAATCACCATGAGAACTGATAACCAAGGCAAGATCTTTTCTCAATCCCCAAGTCAATGTTTCTTGTCTGTGTGAATTCTACTTCAACACTGTGATTTTGTTTATGTCATCCTGGCAAGGCTACTGTTCCCAGGCAGACTCAAACATTAATCTAAGTACTGCTGTAAGGATTTATTGTGGATGTGATTAAAGTCCATAATCAGTTGACTTTAGCTAAGGGAGATCATCCTAGAACTACTTGATGGGCTTGATTCAGTCAATCAAAAGGCCTTAAAAGCAGAATAGTCCTCAAAGGGGGAACTGCACTGGAGAACAGTAGCTTCAGCTTATGCCCCAGAGTTCTAGCTCCTTCTTGACAATCTGCTCAATGGATTCCAGGTTTGCCTAGCAAGCCCCTGTAACCACACAGCCAAGTCCTTGCAATAATCTCTGTATGTAGATCTCTTAATGATTCTTCTCCAGTTGAAGTCTTACTGGTTTAAACCTTCAAATTTGTACCTGATACAAAGAAAATGTAGATAGCTCTTCAAGTATCAGTAAGCTATTTTAGAAAGTGAATGAAAAAAAATATTTATAGCAGCACTTTCAACAATAGCCAAATTATGCAAAGAGCCTAAATGTCCATCAACTGATGAATGGATAAAGAAATTGTTGTTTATATAAACAATGGAATACTACATGGCAAGGAGATAGAATGAAATATGGCCTTTTGTAGCAACGTGGATGGAACTGGAGAGTGTTCTGCTAAGTGAAATAAGTCATACAGAGAAAGACAGATACCATATGTTTTCACTCCTATATGGACCCTGAGAAACTTAACAGAAGATCGTGGGGGAGGGGAAGGAAAAAAAAGTTAGAGAGGGAGGGAGCCAAACCATAAGAGACTTAAAAACTGAGAACAAACTGAGGGTTGATGGGGGGTGGGAGGGAGGGGAGGGTGGGTGATGGGTATTGAGGACGGCACCTGTTGGGATGAGCACTGGGTGTTGTATGGAAACCAATTTGACAATAAATTTCATATTAAAAAAATAAAAAAATATATTCAAACCATTTTAGAAGAATTTTTGAAAGTTATTTTCAAGTGTTACATATTTTTCTTTCCTTTTTCAAAGACAGTTCTCCAAAATTCCATGGCACCAAGCTGAAGAAAGGAGTGAAACAATGGATACACTTTTTTCTCATTGCCTTGGGAAAAGGCACTGAACTGGAATAAACATGTCTTGGTTTCAGGTCACAACTCTGCTACTTTCCAGTTCATCAGTTTTTGTGAACTTCACCTTTTTCAATGTCAAATGAAGCTCATGATTGCTGTCCTGCTTATCTCTGGGCTTGCAGTGAGCATTACAGAGATTACAAATGTGAAAGCGCTTTGCTTGATATTAATGCTTTTAACAAACTAAGAAGTAGAGCAACGTGGTAGATTCAATTTTGATTGTGTGTCATTTGCTTGATCTGCAGCAATGCCTCAGTAGCTTTGCAAAGCATAGGGGCACAGATGCTTTCTTCTTATTATGACTTACATGGATGCAAATTGTAGGCAACAGAACAATACTGGTATTACATGTCAAAGCACAATAGGAGACAGAATGAAAAGGTTATAATCAAGCTGCACAAATCTCTTCAGTCAACTTTCTGTCTGAAATATGTCAAATGCTATTTCTTGGAATTTTAGGCACTTGATGACTGAGCTTATTAGAAAGTACATCTATCTCAGGTAGGCACTACTACAAAATTTTAGTAATAAAACAGCAAACACAAATGCACGCATACACGAACATATACAGGTTATTATGAATTATTTCTTGTCACTATTATGAATTCTACTTGTCACTCTTTTCTTAGATATATAAAGAATATTTTATTTACTTCTTTGTTCTGGCACTGAGAAACTTTTTGTATTGAGATTTTATTTTTTCTGATCATGAAAACAAAGCGTTAGGTAAAAAGGGGCAATGAACTATTTTAGATCTGTAGTATTTCTATGGCTTTCCTCTAATTTCATCAAGAAAGCATTTAAAAAAGATGTAGTAATAGTACACATAATTTTCAGAAAGTATTGTTACAGAATTAACAGCTAAAGCTTTTTAAAGCTCTTAAAATCAGCAAAGAAGCAGAAGAAAATAAAGTTGCCCTACACTGTCTTTTGTTGATGTAATAATTTTATATAGACAAAAGCAATATAGATTCAAAAGGAAGAAGAAAACAGTAATTATCTAAACATACATGATAATCTATAATAGAACAATTATTAGAATCACAAAATTTCAAAAAGGTGACAGATATAAGGCTAAGGTTCAAAAAGAAATTATTTATTCCTTTTCACCAGTAAATCCAAGCTGAAAATGAAAGAGATAATATAACCATTTGCTTTCGCAACAAAACTATAATGTATCTAGAAATTAATCCAATTATTTTGAAGAAGGTTATGAAACTCTATAAAGGACATAATACAAAATACAAATATACTGAGAATGACACCACACCAAATACAGTGACTTAGTATTATAAAGATTTCAATACTCTCCACATTGATAATTTCAAAATAATTTTAATAAAAATACAAGATTTTTGAAAAATTAATAAGTTAATTCTAAAATTTGTATGACAGAATAATAGTGTACCAATAGTAACATGATTTGAGAAAGAATATCAATGACAAGAGGTCTCATTTATCAGCTATTAAGACATTTAGAGCCACATTAAATTAAACAAGTTCATACAATTAAAACAAAAGAAAAATAAACCAGTGTGTTAGAATAGGAGTTCAGCAAGTTACCTATGCTATTTTTTAAAAATTAGTTCATAATGGAGGTAGCATAGAAAAATCAGTATATCAATGTAGAGTGAGTTATTTTGTAAAAGAATGTTGGAAATATCAGTTCATTGTTTAATAATAATGATGGTGATGATAATAATAAAGAAATAACAGTACTTATGTGGCATTCAAAATGTGTCAGATAATGATCTAAACACCTCAAATTTACTAACTCTTTTGATGAGACAGTGCTATAAGAAAAGCATTATTTGTGCATTTTTAAAGATCAGGAAACTGAGGTACAGACTGGAGTTAAGAAAATTGCACTAAGAGACACACAAGTGTGGGGAATAAGTTTAGAATGAATTCCCTGGGCTTGCACAGATGGGTTAACAAGGCATAAATAATTAGAAAGCCATAGGATGCTTACACCCAAGTTTGGGTAAACAAGATTAGGCAAATAGGTATAGAGAAGGCAGGGCAAAGGCCCCAATATAGAACAAAGGTATATGAGGTAAACAAGAATAGGTATTCAGGGTGGAAATGGCCCCCAATTTAGTCCAATAGCAGAGAGCTGCTTTCACAGGAAGGAAGGACCAAATTAGGTAAACAGGTAAATAGGGCTATAGACCATTGTGGGGTGCCCAGCACAGAGGACCTAATTCACAAAAGAAAGGTGCCTTGTTGATCCTGAGGTAGCATGCTCTGTCTTTCTTGTCACCTAGACCACTTTAGGTAAACAGAGGTGATGCCTCAAGTCTGCTGTAAACAACCTTCCACCCAGCACTGATTTTGTTTTGTATTAACCCAAAACTCTAACATCGCATATTCTCCAAACCCCTTTCCCTCACGCCCATGAGTTAATGTTCACAGTTTCACTGTCTCTTTGTGCATGTCCATCACCATGTTTGTAAGCCTTCTGATCCTGACAAAAACGGAGCAAGGACCCTTAATCGGGGCTCTTGTCTTCTCCCGGACATTAGCCATCTCTCACAGTTTTTAAAATTTGTTTTTTAATTTTTTTAATGTTTATTCATTTGTGAGAGACAGAGAGAACACAGTATGAGTCGGGGAGGGGCAGAGAGAGAGGGAGAGAGTATCCAAAGCAGGCTCCAGGCTCTGAGCTGTCAGCAGGGCTTGAACTCAGGGACCAAGTGATAATGACCTGAGGTGAAGTCAGACACTCAACCGGCTGAGCCACCCAGGTGCCCCAGCTATCTCTCATATTTTCACCCTGTGTTCTGCTTTCTTGCTGGACAAGAAAGAACTCTAGACCCAGAGTTTATGACAACAAGTAATAGTCAGGATACAAACTCAATGGATTGGCTACGAAGTCTTATCATGTATCCATTATATTTTGCTGCCTTTACAGGGGAAAAATTAGAGTCTTATCTCTTGCCATATACACAAGGTAAATTCCAGGTGACTTAAGGATATATATGAAATTTAAATCTAAAAGTATTAAATGCAGTGGAATATACAAGGTAAACAGATGGATTCCCTACTGTAAATTGATATTCTAGATATTTCTAGACTACATTAGGGAACACCTGAAGATCAGTGAAGAAAAGCCATAAAAGTAATGTAAAAATAGTCAAAGAATAGGGGCGCCTGGGTGGCGCAGTCGGTTAAGCGTCCGACTTCAGCCAGGTCACGATCTCACAGTCCGTGAGTTCGAGCCCCGCGTCAGGCTCTGGGCTGATGGCTCGGAGCCTGGAGCCTGTTTCCGATTCTGTGTCTCCCTCTCTCTCTGACCCTCCCCCGTTCATGCTCTGCCTCTCTCTGTCCCAAAAAATAAATAAAAAAACGTTGAAAAAAAAAAATAGTCAAAGAATAGAAAACAAGTAATTTATCAACCAGAAAGCCTATATGCCTAATAAGAATATTAAGAAATGTTCAACCTCACTAGTAATTAGCAAATGGTTTAAAGATGAGGTATTTACTTATGAGCTGACAAAAAAACAAAATGCTTTTGATTACAACCAAGTACTTGTTAATGTGGGTTAAAAGTGACATAACCATTTAGAGAACACTCTGGAAAAACAAAATTAAATATGAGCCCTCTGCCTGCTCCATTCTATTTCTGGTTTTATCCACCAAACAAAACCTAACAAAGGAGTCCAAGGAGACAGGTGAAGGTGCTCATCACATTGTTGACAGTAAGTGTTGGAGGCAACCTAAGTGACTTTACCAGAATAATATGTACCAGGAATTCTAAGGAGTGATGAGAAGGAGTGACCTAAGACTATACAGAGAAACAAAGGGAAATAGGAGATGCAGGCTTTCAGTTAGATGGTAGCCACACTTGTGGTGTGTGTGTGTGTGTGTGTGTGTGTGTGTGTGTGTGTGTGTGTGTGTATTTAACCGGTTGAACTGGTTAAATGGAAGTAAGTATAATTTTGTCACGTTAACATATTAGAAAAGTAGAGAAGACACAGGGGAGTGAGAATATTTTCTTTTATAGAGATTTAACTGGCATGCTGTTAAAGTTATATTTCCATGTAATATTTTTCTAATATAATTTGGAAATCACACTTTCACAATTCAATGATGCTTCTTTGATTTATATAAGAAGAGCATTGGTATATCAAACCAAACTTAATAAAATCAAATAAATTAAACCATCTTCTTGAAGAATGAAAGACAATAAACTTTCAATTTAGCCTTAATATTATAATTAATTTTATAGAAATATTAATATTTATAGAAATATAAATTAGGGATGTTTTCAATAACTTTTGAAGGACAATTCATATGCAAATAGTCTTTTGACCTTCAAATTGAAAATTCTAACATTTATGTGTATGTTTTAAACAAAATTACCTGAATTATTACACACATGGATAACTGAATTTCATAATATAATTCCAAAACAAATAAACCAAATACAACAAATCATTCAACTTTCTTTCCCAAAGTACATTTAATTCCTCTCTCTACTCAAATGGAATAAAGAAACAGAAATTATCTTGTAGAGATTTAAGCCTTGCTATTCCTTTATGTCTGCTCCTAAATCTTTTTGATAAATTGTTCTGTTCCTTAACAAGAGAAAAAAAAAAAAACTGTAAGAAAAACAACAGAAACACATTTCTGAGGATGAAACTTTTAGTGTTTAGAAAAGAATGTTTGTATAATCTAATTATAAACATGAAATCTCCTAACATTGCTTGCTAAGATTTTCTTCTGATAATATTATGCAGGCAAGACCCTGGGCTTTGGAACCCAAGATATCTGGTTGAAACCCATGCTCTATTATTGCAAGATATATGGTACTTGACAAATGTCTTTGCCATTGAACTTCATAGATATTTTGTTTAGGATTATATCAGGTGGTGATTTCTTAGTTATAGTTGCTGGCCATAGAATATAATCGGATAATGATGATTAATAATAAAGGTAATGATTAAAATGATGTAGTTGGAATTGATAGTAATGAGGAGGATGATAAAGAGTAGAAGCTTCATCACATTCTTTTGCTAAGGAGTTTTTGCTTCAAATAGGAGTCAAATAATCAAACTGCATTGTAAAGAAAATAGCATATAGATCTTCACAGTTTCTTCCTGTATGGAAGCACTTTCATCCCTTTATTAATCACAAAAGACACATATTCTTGGGTCTATAAAAACTTGGTTTGGGGATGCGTGACTGGCTCAGTCAGTGAAGCATTCCAACTCTTGATTTCGACTCAAGTCACGATCTCAGGAACCGTGAGATTAAGCCCCATGTTGTGCTCTGCTGACAGCACTGGAGCCTGCTCAGGATTCTCTCTCTCTCTCTCTCTCTCTCTCTCTCTCTAACCACCCACCCCTACTCTGCTCTCTCTCTCTCTCTCTCTCTGTCTCAAAATAAATAAACACTTTTTAAAAACTTGGTTTCATGCCCTTTAGAGGAAGGACCAGGGCTGGCTTCATGGTGATCTGTGCAGTTGCACTGGGTACCATGCTCACAAAGTCTCTCTCTCTCTTTCTAAGTTTTTATTTTAATCACCTGGTGCTCATCACAACAAATGAACTCCTTAATCCCCATCACCAGTTTCACCCAAATCCCCACTCACCCACATCCCCTCTGGTAACCAACAGTTCTTTCTCTATAGTTAAAAGTATGCTCCTTGGGTTTCTCTCTTTCTCTCTTTTTTCCCCTTCGCTCGTTTGTTTTGTTTTTTTATATTTCACATGAGTGAAATCATATGGTATTTGTCTTTCTCTGACTTATTTATTTCACTTAGCATTATACTTTGTAGTCCTATCCATGTCATTCCAAATGGCAAGATTTCATTCATTTTTATGGCTGATTAATATTGCATTGTATGTATATGTGTGTGTATATATAAATAACATATCTTCCTTATCCATTCATCAATCATTGGCACTTGGGCTGCTTCTACAATTTGGTTGTTGTAAATAATGCTTCTATAAACACAGGGATGCATGTAACCCTTTGAATGAGCATTTTTGTATTCTTTGGGTAAATACTCAATAGTGTGATTCCAGGATCATAAAGTAGTTCTATTTTTAACTTTTTGAGGAACCTCCATACTGTTTTCCACAGTGGCTACACCAGTTTGCATCCCCACCAACAGTGCAAGAGGGTTCCTTTTTCTCTGTATCCTCACCAACACCTACTGTTTCTTGTGTTGTTGAGTTTACCCTAGGTGTGAGGTGATACATCATTGTAGTTTTGATTTGCACTTCCCTGATGATAAATGATGATGAGCATCTTTTCATGTATCTGTGGGCCATCTATATGTCTTCTTTGGAGAAATGTCTGTTAATGTCTTCTGCCCAATTTTAATGGTATTATTTGGTTTTAAGGGTGTTGAGTTTTATAAGGTCTTTATATATTTTGGATATTAATCTTTTATCACAAGGTCTTCACTCTTGATTTAATGTTCTTTTGTCCCCATAATGAAATTCATAATAATCTGTGAACAAGAAAACCTACATTTTCATTTTGTGTTGGGCCCAGGAAATTATGTAGCCAGCCCTGAGAAGAACTAAACAAACTAACCAATTGTTTTAAAATTTGTTGCTTGAACTTCAGAGCATACTTCCTAATAAAAAGAATAGTATAACTTATTTTGTCCTAGTTGAGCCATTAACATGCTCTACAATCCATAAACATGTTAAACTATTGAACATATTCCAGTTATTAACTCCGTATTTTGGGGTAGGTTGGCTAACTGAAATCAATATCTCAGTTTGTACCTCTACAAGTTGGGGATAATTATACTTATTTTGAAGATTCATTTTAAGGGGACACCTAGGTGGTTCAGTCAGTTAAATGTCCGACTATTGATTTCAGCTCAGGTCATGATCTCACAGTTCATAGGTTCAAGTCCCACATTGAGCTGCTTAGGATTCTGTCTCCCTCTCTCTGCCCCTTTCCTACTCTCTCTCTATCTCTTTCTCTCTCAGAATAAATAAATAAACATTAAAAAAAGTTAAAGATTTGTTCTAAGGATTAAATAGTATAGTGTATTTAAAACTAATTTACTCATACCTAGATATGGAAATGGCTCAATGGTAAATATAATCATGTATACATGAGGTAAGATAGATAATGTTATATAATAATGTTAAATAAGTTAAAGCTAATAGTTTATAATATAATAATTATTTATTAAATACATGTTTGAGAGCATAGTAATATATACATGCTTTAATAATTTTTTAAAGGAATTACTGAAAGCAGGTTTATAAACTTTTGACACAGCAGTTTTCAACCATGTCTTTTTTTTTTTTTTTGCCTACTACCTTATTCCCTGATTTTGAAGTTTCAAAGAAAGCAGCATGTCTAAGGTAACAGTGGTAGTAAGAGCCAGGCCTGAGGCTGAAAACATGGTTTTCTAATACAAAGTTCTTCCATTTACACCAAACAGATACTTCACACAGATAATTCACACTCAGTAAATGATAGGTTGTGTAACACTCCAAAAGAGCAGAAATCTTAGTCACTGTCCTTGAAGAGTTTATAATTTTGTTGGTACAACAGAATACATGGAGACCAGTACACATGAAACAAATAGAGATTAGGACAGTATAAAAAATAAAGGCTGCATTTTGTGATCTGAGGAGGTCTGGGGATTTGAAACATTCATCTAAATAGATTGCTTTAAGGCATACTAAAGTTTGGTCCTAAAAAATTCTTGAAGGGTGTGTGGGTGGCTGAGTTGCTTAAGATTCCAACTCTTTATTTTGGCTCAGGTCATGATCTCATGGTTCAGTGACAACATGTGGCCTGTTTGGGATTCTCCTCTCTGTCTCTGTCTCTCTCAAAATAAGTTAAAACATTCTTGAACCTTCTCAACCCTATGTTACTAAAATGCTCTCAGTCACTGGGAACCTTTCTGTCTGTGCTAACCTGCCTGTCTCCAAGATTATACCTCTAAAACATACTATTGTACTTATGGGAATTTAAATGAAACTAAGATTTTCGCATTTCTGTTCTCAAGTTTTGATCAATATGTAAATATATTTTTGCCACCACTGACTATAAATGTGAACATTATGGCCTAATGAAGACATAGAAGCATAACGGACTCCTAAATAAGACTGTCTATATTCAAAGCCTAACTGTACTACCTACTGGGTCTTGACCTTGGATGGATTATCTAACCACAATAAGACTTGCTACTCTAATTTATACTATTAGTTTAATGATAGCACCCTCTGAAGAGTGGTGATGAGGAATTAATAAAGCAAGTCATATAAAGCATTTAGCTAACAGGACCTGTCAGATAGTAAACACTCAATATATGTTAGAAATGATGATAAGAAGGAGAAGAATGATGACAATAATGGTGATGATGGTGATGATGATGCAGGGATTACAACATTAGGGTGTTGAATTGAGTAGCTTTCTAGAAACTGTAGTGCTAAGTACCACCTGTTTAGAAGTATGATGCATAACACAGCATCTGTCTGGCAACACAGAAAACACAGGAACTTACATTTTGAGTAAGAGCTACATTTATGGAGTTAACAGCTCTACATAGATAATGAATTATTTTATATACTTTATCTAGACACAGCCATAGTTTTGTGTTGTAATTACTGCTAATATACTAACTATTGTTTGGAGAGTTTTAATTACTTAAAATGCACCACCAACAGTTCTTAAACACAAGAAGGCCAAACAATGTGGAATTACCTTTCATGAAGGAACAGGAAAGTTAAACATATTATTTATTAAAAATCTACTCTATTACAAGTACTGGGCTTGGCTTTTTTTGCATAGTTTAGATCATCTAATCTTCACAGTCTTATATAATCTTTGAGGCAATAATGGGTATCAACCTCTCACAGATGAGGAAATCGGAGAGACAGGTTGCCTAACTCCTTCAATATCATACAGATACGACACGAGAAAAGATTCAATGTTAGATCTCAGTTTCAGAGGCAGAATTTGTCCCCCTTCCATTAACACCTCTTATTCCTACCCCCACAGGAATGATCACCATCATCTACAAAAGACAAAATTATGAGTTAAATATGGGCAGATCTTCTGTAAACAGGCTACTTTTGAATGCCTTGATAATTCCCCAGTAAAAATGGTATCTATCTTGGAATAAAGGGACGCAAAGCCACTGAAGTTTTAAAGATTGTCATGCGGTTGGGGCACCTAGGTGGCTCAGTCAGTTAAGCGTCTGACTTTTTTGATTTCAGCTCAGGTCATGATCTCAGGGTTTGTGAATTCAAGCCCCATGTGAGTCTATGTGCTGGCAGTGTGGAGCCTGCTTGGGATTCTTTCTCTCTTTCCCTCTCTCTCTCTGCCCCTCCTCTGCCTATACACACACTCTCTATCTCAAAATGAATAAATAAACCTTAAAATAATTAAAAAATAGATTGTCATGGGGTTCAAAAGTGTGCTGTACAATTACATTAAAAAATCTATGGCTGTCCAGTATGTCACAGTAGAAAAATCTCTGTCTATTCAGGGGCTGACGGAAATCTTGATTAAATTTTGGATCCATGCTTGACTTACCTCATCTTTCTCAGTCACAGTGTCTCCACTTATAAAATAAAGAGAAATATATAATTTAACAAATT
This sequence comes from Panthera uncia, assembly GCF_023721935.1. Classification (NCBI taxonomy): domain Eukaryota; kingdom Metazoa; phylum Chordata; class Mammalia; order Carnivora; family Felidae; genus Panthera; species Panthera uncia. The sequence continues at coordinate 61,499,175 of NC_064808.1, forward strand.
ATTATTGGGCTTGAAATGTATAACAGAGTAGAAATCACTGATAAACTTTTAAGCATAATTCAAATGAAAGTCATTATCATCATATCAGCTGAAAACCAAACTAGAAGCTGGACATATTCTTATGAATCTTAAGAACTATTAATTACATTTATCAATCAGGTAAATTTCCAAAATATCATCTTATTTGTAAGTTTTATTCAAAAATTTTTTCAATACTGCTGTACTTATTTGACAAAGTTATGCATTATCTATATAGTCCAAATACACAAATGTGCCTTGAATTGTGTCTCCACATCCATCTGAAAAACTAATAATTACTTGTACATGAATATACAATTGTTTACAGTACTGGTAATTATTATATTTTCCTAAATTTCCTAAATCCTACACAAATGTGAAACATTCATTTCAAGGAAGATTTATTTGTAAAATATACTTCCTACTATAATACTGGAGCCCCAAAACAAAGTAATTCACAGTAGGCAGTGGAGAATAGTTTTGGTTAGCATGAGTTAGAAATAGATGTAGTTGGGGGTTGGGAAGAAAAAAGAGGAATGGTGGCAGAAAAAGACTGAATGTCTTGGAGTGAAGCATTGAAAGAGGAGAATAAATCAGGGATAACATGTCCCAGAGTCTTAGGAACACATCTCTGGATATATGCAGATTGAATTTGCTGAGATGTACAATGAAGGATGTAGGCCAGAATGATCTGCTCCACCCAGCTGTCTTTCAGCATGGTATTATCATGACTGCAGCTAAAATCAGAAACAACATATGATTTTTTCTGACTTATGTAAGTAACTGAAGTTTATTCTGAGCCCTTTTATATGACTCCCAATCCACTCAGTATCCATAGAATCTCAACACACCAGTCTGCTCTAAAGTTTAAAAGTATAAAAAAAGTCCTCATTATGACCTTGAACTTGGTTCTGAAGGCTAACAGAATTAACAAATAGGTAAACTTGCATGAGACTCATTAAAAATCTTAATATATATTAAAGGTAACTAAATAGGCTTTTGGTCACATTGAGGTATATGGGGCCCCATGGAATGGGAGATGAAATAGGAGTCAAATATGAAAGGAGCAGAAATATTTTAGAATTCCAGGAAAATGCACCTTTCAATTATCATAGGACTGGCACATTTTATTGAATTCTACTGTATTTGTATTTCACCAAATTTACGTGATTTAGTCTTTTGCTGACTAAATCAAGAAAAAAATAACCTGTCATAATCACTATTAATCTGAGATGATCTTAAAACTAAAGAATCCAGGGGCACCTGGATGGCTCAGTCAGTTAAATATCAGACTCTTGGTTTCAGCTTGCTTCATGATCTTCCAGTTCATGGGTCTGAGCCCTACATCATGGGCTCTGCCTACAGCACAAAGCCTGTTTGGGATTCTCTCTCTCCCTTTCTCTCTGCCCCTCCTCTACTCTTTCTTTCAAAATCAATAAACAAGCAAACAAACAAACAAAGAACCCATTGATCAAATGTGATTCCTTAATGAGTCCTTGGAAGACTGTATTATTTCAATGTAGTGCACCCAGCTCCTTGTGCAATACCTTTCACCTAACAAACATTCAGTAAGTGCAAGCTCTAGAAAGCCTTCCCCTGGTAAATACAAAGATTGTACACAATCAAGTACTTGCAACACCTGCATTTTTAGGAAAATCTTACATGACAGTGAATAATTTTTTAAGTTACAACTTGGCTCCTTTATTCTACAGAATGTATTCAGAAAGTCTCCATATTAGGTATGTAAAGCAAAAGTAATATGGGAAAACATCTCTAAGGGGCAATGCAGGAATGGACTGACTGAGGGAAGAATCTAGATGAACTGGCATTGTCTTCTCTTTCTGTAATGACTTTTTATTCTACTCCTAAAACCATTTGTGTCCACATATATAAACTGCATTTCCATGCAATCTATTTGTATACAGTACCCTTAAAATAGTTCAATAAGTTTGAAATCCAAGAGAAAGGTACAGTGAAGAATATAAAAGGAAAGGATTCAGCTGTAAGAAAATTTTGAGGAACATTTACCAAACTATCTAAAACATAATCACTGTATTTCCTTATCACATTTATGCCCTCTGTCTTATCTCCCCTCTCCTACATTCACACAAAGATTTCTCAGCCAGAGAGGAGTTCTTTGTTGATTCTAGGTAGGGAAAGTGAAGTGGGGCTTCCTGCCTGAGGTCACAGAGGCACTAACTGCTGGAATCAGTCTCCAAACTCAAGGCTCTCTAGCTCCAGAGGTGGAGACTTGACCAATACACATTGCTTCCTTTTTTAAAACCAGAAGAAGACGCCTTGCTTCTCTCCTTTATAATGTATACTCTAATGGAGGTTTGGTATAGCTTTCTATATTAATAAAACATTAAAATGATTCTGTTAATTAAAAAGCTAACTGTGCCATCGCTTAATCTCTAACAAATTTAATTTCCATCTAGTGAAGGATATAAAAAGTAAGCCCTTTTCTAATTTTTGTTTTACAATTTTCTTTTTAAATTGGTAGACTAAACTAAATAGAGATTGCACTGTGGAGTTTTGTTTTTGTTTTTGTATTTATTTTTATTTTTGCTTTTTGCTCACTAACAGCATTTAGCTAATTTAGCCAAAATGAAAATATGTATTTATAAAAATCCTAATAATACTACTGCCACCAGCACATAGCATTTATGTACTATTTTATGTTTTTTTTTCTTTTTTAAGTCTATTTTTACTTTGCGAGAGACAGAGAAAGCATGAGTAGGGGGAGGGACAGAGAGAGAAACCCAAGCAGGCTCTGTGCTGCCAGCACAGAGACTGATGTCAGGCTTGAACCCAACAAGCCACAAGATCATGACCTAAGCTGAAACCAAGAACTGGACATTTAACTGACTGAGCCAACCAGGTGCCTCTATTTTACGCTTTTAAATTGTAATTTCTATAAGACACGGGTGACTTCATAATAGATAATGATAGCATCATCTTTATTTTATAGGTGAGGCAACCAAGTTCCTAAACTTTTCAGTGATATAATTAGTATAATTCTCTATCTAGTAAGATATAGAGTCTAGACTAAAATTCATGTCTTTATCCTAATCTAGTGTCTATTCTTCTACATTTAGTCACCCTTAACTGTTTTCATAAAACTGTTACAGGCAAAAGTAAAATGAGGTAAAATGGGCAGCCAGTTCAAGGATGTACCTCTAGTGACAAGAATGTTTAGGAAAGAACATACATTCCAGATATATTCCCTATGGTAATAAAATGCTATTTTTAAAACAAATTAACTTTTTTAGAACAGCTTTAAAGTTGAGCGGAAGGTAGAGTTTTCCATGTGTTTGTCCTGCCCCACACATAACATAGCTTCTCCTGTTACCAATATCCCCACTCGAGTGGTACATTTATTGCAACTGATTAACTTAAAATGACAAAGCATTATCATCGGGAGTCTACAGTTAACACTAGGGTTCACTCTTGGTGTTGTGCATTCTTTGGGTTTGGACAAATGTATAATGACATGTAGCCATCATTACAGTATAACAGAATATTTTCACTATCTTAAAAATCCTTTGTACTCTGACCACATGATACTTTCAATATTATAAATAAAAATATAATGAAAAAATGCTCATGAAAGTTAGCCCTTCAGAGTACTTATAGTCTTAGACAGACATCTTGCATTACACTGTGGTGTATTTAGAGTTTAAAAAGAATCCCTCAAAAATATGGGATCATTTGTGCAACAGTACATGACTGCTTAGAAAATACTTCACAAGAACACAACTCACAGCTCAGAAAAACTACTGGAAGACTAGGCCAGATAAGGAATCACACTGAAATTTAAAAGAGCAAACCTTCTTTAGGAAATTTCAGTAATATAAATAATGTATAAATGTGCTTTTCACAGATGAATGGCAACAGGAAGAAAGAACTGTAGACTAGTCCATGGTGGGATATGGTCATTTCAGCATAAGAAAATTTAGGTTGAGAGAAGACATAAGGTTTATCTTTTTTAATTCTTTCAACTAGACACATTTCATATAGGTTTATAAAGATGCTACTTTAGGATTTATATACCAAAATGCCTGAACATTAATCAATTGAGCTAATGTTTATTGTTTTAGATGATTTGTCAGTACCCCTGTTTTAAGTATACATGCACATTTTCTCTTAAATTTAAAAGTTCTATAAATTTAAAAAGCTATAAAAGTAGACAAAAATGTTGTCTGGCCATAGTATCAATTAGTGTTTCACTGGTATTTTTTTTGTCCATTAATTTCAACCCAACACCTGATGTATGGTTAATTCATTGTCTGGTAACTGTACACATTTCTATATTCAAATTTAGATCTACTAAGTCAAATGTGATTATTAGATTTGTTGTACTTATTCCAAATCCAGAATGTTATCTAGTTTTGCTTTAAATACATAACATAAAAATTTCTTCCTTTTTTTTTTTTGCCTTTTCTGCTAAAATATAGGGGATGCAAATAAAGAACAACTAAACATCTCACTCTGCTCAATTGAGGTTTGAGTCAATCATGGCTTACGTTTATGATCTTATCTTGTTATGCAATTATATGCAGCCACCTCAGGAACTAAGTAATCAGTAATTTTTTTTTGGATTTTTAAAAATAATTTATCAATTTACTCATTCGGATGTTAATAGACATCTATACTATAAGATTCTTATTATATGAAAACACATTCATTTATTTCATTCCATAATATTTTGTTATTCACTTTTCAAAATTTCCAATTTTGAAACCATCTACACAAAGCATACTTACTAGAATTTGAACATAAAACTAAATTGTGAACATTCTGGCAGTCAATGAAAAAGGGTAACTCAGTGGTTTTTACACCTTATTAGATGGTAGGTATATGACTATGTATGGAAATGACTTTCTGTTGCAAGCATCTAACGTTCTGTAAAGAAAAGGAACACAACCAATAGATTCCAATAGAACATGGCAATAGATTCAGAGCAAGTCTGTGAGCAACTTGTTCTTAGTGCATGGAATGAAGAAAATAATTTTTTTGTGGACAACCCCAGGAAGGCTTCCTAGAGGATATACAATTTGAGTTTTACTTTAAAAGGTAACAGACACCAGCATAAAGAAAAGGTTAGTGGAAATAGCAATAAATATTGCATCAAAGCAATCTAGATGCTTTACAAAAATATAAAGACATATAAAAATATGTCTTCATAGCAGATGTACCATGTTAGGACACTGACTCACATAAGTATTTAATTCTTCCAAAGCACAAATAAAAAAAAAAAAAAGCAGAGGTATTATATTTATAACAATGACCTATGTTGATATTGGGTAAAAAAACTAATGACATACTGTGGCTGTCACTCTTTAAATTGCAGAAATTGAAACACATAAATATTACATGTGCACACATGTTCACACACAAGCAAGTATACATGCATGCTTCACTTTTCCTTATAAATCCATTTTTCATGGCATTTTAGCCTGATAAAAGACTCTCAGAAATGCTATCTTTACTCATTCAGTGTTACCAAAAAAAAAATGAAAAAAATTAGGAGACTCAGAAGTAAGTCCCTTCTGTCCGTTACTTATTGATTAGTGCTCCAGGTATCCATTTCTGTGCAACGAAGTACCCCAAAGCTTAGTGACTTATAACAATGACTATTTAATTTTTCTCATGATTTTGTGGGTGAGGAATTCAGTCTTAGCTCTATGACACTGATGGTGGTCTTCAGGTAGTATTCAGCTGGCAGTTAGGATCTAGAAAGTCCAAGACAGATTTACTTACATTTTTGGTGCTTTGAATGGAATGGCTGGAAGGCTGAACTCAGCTGGGGCTGTCAACAGTGGCCTCTCTAACACAGTGGCTTTAGGGTAACTGGACTTTTTATAAAGTTAGTCAGGGCTCTGAGCAAACTTTTGGTGAATAAGTCAGAAACTTCCAGGTCTTATATGACCTGGCCCTGGAAGTCATTTGGTGTCAGTTCCACTGTGCCCAACTGGTTGAAGCAATTACAAGCCTATCCAGATCCAAGGATTAGGACGTAGACGCCACCTCTCAATGGGAGGAGTTTCAAAGAATGTGGGGCTATGTTTTAAAGCTACCACTATGGACTGACTTAGATTAAAATAAGACTTAAATCCCTGTTCTGAAATACACACTTAGAATATTTGCCTGTGTCTATTAGCAGGTTAGCCAATCAAACCTATTCTCCTCACTTTCCCTGATTAACCATCATGAAATTAACCATTCTGAAACTATTAAAATATTACAGTTTGTAGCTCAATGTATTCCTATGTCTTAAATATGCATCTAATATCTATGCATATTACTTTTATATGCATAAGTTTTCCTTAACACAGATGTCTATGTCATCATCTGTGCCACACGTTGGAAAATGTGCCTGAGGTTTTCAAAATCCATTGACTTTTGGAGATTCTAGGGCTATACTGAGAATATCGGGCACCTGTCAGATGTTGGCAGCTAATTATGACAGCAAGAGCATTCTTAGCTCCCAAAAATCTGGCCCAAAGGTTTCCAGATAGTGACATCAAATATTCACATCATGGGAATAACCCTTTGATCTTACTTAAAGCCAGGGTGGGACATATCATCTGTTAAATGTTAAATCCAAAGGAAATATATCAAGTAACTTTCAGACAACAGGACATTCTGGAACACCAAACAGGGGAAGGGCAGTATGTATGTGGGTTGTCATGGTGAAGCTATTTTGGGCAGCCAAGAGATAGATGACACTGACAAAGTAGAAGAGGGCCTAAAAGGAGAGGTCATGGAATAAGAATGAGAAGATTTGGAAAAGAGGAGATTAGGGGAGGAATATTTTTCTTAAGAATATTAAGAAGCAGAAGAGGGTAAATAAAACAGAAAACCTATTTAATAGAAGATTGCTATTACAGGCATTCATTATGTATCAACACCCATGCTTATTTTTTTTTTTTAACAGACGTATGGTTACCTATTAGGTGATTCTCATCATGTTTCTAATGGCAAGAAAGTAAAGTATAGAAGTGCAAACTAACTTGTTCAAAGTCTTAAAGCTAGAGATGGAAGCACCAATATTCAACCTCGGGTTTATCGGATTCCTTAACCACTCTACCTACTTTAAAGATCTTATGCCATTTCAACTCTCAAAAGACTAGTAAAATGAACAGTTGGGCAAGATATTCTGTTATTCGGAGTTTGGGCAGACCTTCCAGAAGGTAATAATTTAATTGCCTTTTATAGGACATCAAGATTTTTCTAGGTGGAAAAAGAAGGGCAACATTTATAAAGGAATCATTGTGAGCAAATGTCCAGAAGTATAAAAACTGGTACCTTGCAGGATATGATGCACATTTAAATGAAGCAATCAGAAATGAGTCTGCTAAAGGCACAGAATATTTTAGAAGGTTCTCAGGCTTTGGAACCAAATAGAGTTAAAGTCATAGTCATATGTGGTCATATATATTTTAAACGATCTATGTGACGTTAAATTTTTCTCATGTATTCCATGTGTGCGTTCATTACTTTATTCATTATCTCAGCAAATATCTATTTGGACACTTATTATATACCAGTCAATACGCTAGGTACTAGGGATGTACTTGTGAACAAAATGGATATAACCTCTGCTTGTATGGAACTTAGAGTCTCATGGAGGAGACTCATGACTGATTATCAGTATTGAGCTTCCAGCTTGCATATGTGAGAGATGGTTCTGGAAACAGCTAGTAGGGGCTACAGCCACATTTTGTGTTCTAGATCACAGCTACTGTGGAGTGTCTTTGAATTCAATAGTCTAGTGACAGTCCCCTGATTTCTGCTGCCCTAGATCTTCCAATGATTTGATTTAAAATATATTTATGTATATATGTATATATATATATATATATATATATATATATTATGTATATTTAAATATATATATATAAAATCGCTTTCTGCTTAAAATACCTAGAATATTTTTTGTTTCCTAAATTAAATCATGTCCATAACAGTGAGTCAGACATATAAATAGGCAACTTATATAATATGTTAAGTGCTATGGCAGCCAAAAGCATAGTGACAAGACAACCAAAAAGTACTTTTAATCAACCTATGGATTATAGCACCGAATACTAACCACCAAAGAGTTTATAAAAAGTCTTCCAGAGAAATCGGCATAGCAACAAGAAGAGCATAGAGTCACCGAGAGCAAGGGAGGAAAAGAAATATCATTCTGGCCACCTTTGCCAAGACTGAGTTTTTCTGAGCATGTCTTTCCATAGATGCAAAAGCTTGAGACTAAACTAAGTGCTCTTTCTGTTCTAAAATTCCATAAATCTATTAGAAAGACTTTGCTTATAAGAAAACATTTTCAAACATGTCAGAATTTCATAAGGTATTTTCTTTTGTATCATTAGTCTACACTCTTACAAGGATAAAGGTCAAACTAGTTGTTATAATGGGAGGAAATCATTTAGCTACTTGGGAGTTTTCAGATTCTAATGAAATTAAGATAAAATTCATACGTCTTCTATGTGAACAATGGTACACAGGTGTTAGCGAGCCACACCATCAGAAAACATAGAGTGAGATATCAATATCTTAAGCTTTTATCATGACACATGCTCCCTGTTCTTGTTGCCAATTTATTATTAAAACCAGAGAAAATGAAGTTCTCAAATTCAGGAACAATTTATACCTTTATTGTGAGATAGGAAGATTGGGAACAAAAAAAGATACTTTTGTATTTTCCAGGCACTATAATTTCTAAGAAAGTTTCAAGAGTAGTCAACATGTCAGTTGTCATCATCCCCTACCCTCAATTATAAATGATTCATGAGCAGAAATTATTACTTAATAGCCACTTCCAGAAGCACCAAAACATTGTAGCTCTTCAGTTCAAATTATTTTTTTAATTTAATTTAATTTTTTTCAATATATGAAGTTTATTGTTAAATTGGTTTCCATACAACACCCAGTGCTCATCCCAAAAGGTGCCCTCCTCAATACCCATCACCCACCCTCCCTTCCCTCCCACCCCCCATCAACCCTCAGTTTTTAATCCTCAGTTCAAATTCTTATGTTTCTGACAGTAATCATACAACCCAGACATTCTTTTCCTATGCAAAGGCATTTCTATAAATTGTTGCTGGTGCTGCTGAACCTCAATGCTCAGTGTTTTGGGTTTTTTTACTATTCTTTAGGCTTTGTGCATCACAATCTCTGAAACAAATGTAACCTTTTGTTGAGAGAGTAGAAAGATCTTTCTACTTATCACAGTAAGTTTCTTTGAAAAGAATCAGTGACCTACTGATTGGGTAGCATGGCAGGGAAACGTGCATTTGTTTGTTTGCTTGCTTTCCTTCTATAAAATAGGCAGGTCACCCCATTCTATTTAGAACAGAGTGACTTTCCCTATCTCAGAAAGCCTTCCACACACTGAATGCTTTTTTATAGCTTTTGAGACATTGTGGTGTACTGTACTATTGTCTAACAGAAGTAGAAGGAAAAAGAGCTCCCTGAGAGCAAAGGAAGTGTCTTTTTTTTTCTCCTTCTCTGTAGCACCTAGCACAAAGCTTGACAGTTTGACAAAACTCAATAAATTTGGACTAAATCATCTTAAAATATATACAAATGCTAATTTAAAAGATCTGGTAGGGGCACCTGGGTGGCTCAGTCTGTTAAGTGTCTGACTTCAGCTCAGGTCATGATCTCGCAGTTCATGAGTTTGAGCCCTACGTCGGGCTCTGTGCTGACAGCTCAGAGCCTGGAAACTGCTTCAGATTCTCTGTCTCCCTCTCTCCCTGCCCCTCGTCCACTCACATTGTGTGTGTCTCTCTCTCTCATAAATAAACATTAAAAAAAGAAAAGATCTGGTAAATTTAGTAGACCTAAGAAACCTAGAGGAAAAAAAATAAATTCTTACTCATAGATTGTTACATAAGGAATTATTAGGAAGCAAGTCTTTAAAGAATGACACAATTTCAAGAGTGTTTGAGCAGATGTATAAGCAAATGCATTGATTTTGAATATGAAAATGTAACTATTCAAACTACCTGTTTATTGTAACTTTGATAAAAAAAAGTAAATGTGAAATAAAGTCTAAATGCTTTAGTAAAATAAACTTGGACTTACAAACATAAAATTTTATAAACCTCAAATAAAGTTTGAGTCCTTAAGGTATGTAATGGTTAATTTTACATGTTGGCCTGACTAGACTATATTGACCAGTTGCTTGGTCAAACAGTAGTCTAGATATTGCTTTAAAGATACATTTCAGTTATAACTAACATTTAAATCAGTTGACTTTAAGTAGACTACCCTGCATAATTTGGGTTGGCCTCATCCAATCAGTTGAAGGCCTTAATAGCAAAGGTTTCCCAAAGAAAAAAAGAGTACAGTTTCCAGACAGCAACATATAGATGCTACCCAAGTTTCTAGCCTTCAGAGTCAAAACTGCAATATGAACTCTTACCTAAATCTGCAGCCTGCTGGCTTGCCTTATAGATTTTGGAGTGACAGTCCCCAGTCATGTGATCTAATTCCTAATAGGTGATAACATAAGCCAGGAGAAGAGACTTAGGTTACTGTATAGGCCCAAATAGCCTATGGACCTATAAAGGTCTATCATTTTCTGGTGATAACAGATGGTTTGCTATTAACATCTGTATTTTAGGTGATTTCCAAAGCATTCCTTCTTTGTATACTAAAGGGTGTAACTCTTAAGAGGGTGTGAACAATAAAAACATTCTTTCTAGTATTCCCAGTTCAATGTTCCCTCCTCTTCTTTTCCATTCCTACTGCTATGCTTGATGTGGGTACATAATTTTCACTATAGAAAGGAAGATAGCTTCCTATAACTCTTCCTCTTCCAAGTCACAACTCCTTGCAGCCTCTCCTCCCAGGACAGACTTCCAACGGGAAAATTTAGTTTATTTCTCTCCTATTTAATATCTGTCAGTAGTGGCCCAGGTCCTTGAACAAGAAGGCTAAACTCCTATAAAGATGACACTCACAGTCCACTGTAATCATGGCCAACCTCTTCCTTGCTCCATCCCCAAACTTGCCTTATCCTCGGTCTCTGATCAAGCATTAATGGGCTCTCTGGTACCCTGCACTGCCTTATCACATCCCATCTTTGATCTAGAAATGTGTAGACCTCACACACTTTTTCAGCCTCATATACTTTAGAGTTGAGAGTATAAGCTATCCACAATGTGAAACCTTCGCTGTCAGGTAGAATTAGATACATGTTCTCGCATGGACCCACTGCTTCTCAATAGCACTCTGACTTCACAGTAGCAATTGCCACAAGAACATGGTTGCTGACTTCCATATACATTTCCCTATTAGCTTTTGTCCTTCTTGAGGGTAGTTTCCATGGTTTCAGACTTGTATTTGCGTGCATATTCTAGGGCATAACGCACAGACAGTGAATTGTTGTTGACTGAATAATGATACAAATGTAGAGTTGGTGCCAGTAATTGGTTTCAGTGTAACTCAGCATTAATTGTTAGTTGTTTCTTCACAGGCCAAGACCATTTCCTTTATCTCCATCTAACAATATGGACTCTGAAAACCTAACAACAAGTTTACTTTTCAATAGCTGAATTGCATCAATTTGGTGAACTTATAATGGGTTTGTTTTATTCATCACCTTGTTTTATTCACCATCTTCAGTTGTAAATTCTTTTCATGGGGTTTCTATGGTTTAATGATAACCAGAAATGACTCAAGCAGTTAAAGAATTCACTTCATTAGTGCAGAGTGTACTAATTTGCATCACAAAACAATTCATTTAAATACAGAAAGCTGCTCTGCATGTCTCTTCTTCATGCCTAGTATAATTGTACCTTTATTAATGCAATCTCTCAAGGTATCCATCTTAACTAGCTTGTTCTCCAGCTGTCTGGGATGGTGAAGACCGACATTTCCTCTGATGCTTTTAAGCAGTGAAGAGAGGCCAATGCTATGAAGTAAAAACCTATGCTAATTAAGCATATTGTTTTCACTTTGGCAGTAACAAACATAGTATGCGTGACCCCTTGTGTTACAGTGGCAGGACCATGGAAGGGACCTAAATTCAAACCCTAGTTCTATCACTTAACTGCACTACATTTTATAAATTCATGTAGATTATTCCAACCATCTCCCAATTTCTTTCTTTCTGTGTGTGTGTGTGTGTGTGTGTGTGTGTGCACGCACACGCATGTGCACATGTGCTTATGCAAGTTTTTCAAAACCACAAACTATGTAAATGTCCCAGGAATGATACCACTACAGAGTAATATAATTGTAGTATTGTGCTTTTGAGTCAGCAGACCTAGAATAAAGTTCTTCTCTAGTGTGTATTATCTGCACATTTTAAACTCATTCTTCACTGAGTAGTTATGAGGATGAAATGAGATGGTGCATAGTACAATGTTAGATGCCCAGTAAGTGATGGATAAATGTTAGGGGACCCATGCAATGATGACTCAGGCAGTATATGCTACGTTTCTCCCTCTCTCCCTTCCTTCCTCCTTTCTGTGTGTATCTATTACCTATCCAGGGATGCAAACCCTTAAAAAGGGAGGTTCAGACTCACAATTGTAAAGAAATTTCTAAACGTGTAGCCTTCATTTCTGATGCCCTTCCTCTTCCTCTTCAGAATATGCTGATATTTTTCTGATACATAATCCCCTTCTAGTTTTGAACAGAAAATTATCTGCTACAATCATTTATATCTGGATTGATATACATTCAAAATAAACTCAGACTCCTCTCTGTGTTCTGAGTGCTTCTGAAGAGAGTATCTGCTACAATCAAAGCTATTGGAGGTAATTGCAAGGAGGATGGAAACCAGATATAGCAGCTGCCAGTATCTGAGCACCTATCGGGGACACTAAGTGTGATCTCTAAGTCCCACAGCCACTATGAAGGTGAGAGTTCCTGTATATAATTCAGAAATGAGAAACTAAGGGTCAAAGAGAAATAAGGGATCAAAGACATCTAATTAGAAAAAAAAGCCACATTTCTCATCTGCTTAGTAGTCAACACCTTTTCTATTTCTAATTAATCATATTGCCTGTCACACCTGAAATTATCTTATGATAAAGAAGAAATCTGATTGCTTTAGGAAAAATAAAGGCTGTCTGCTGGACTTGGACATCTGTTTCATAAAGCTGCTGGATAAAATGTTCAAATATCATTTCCTTTATGTGAGGGTCTTCTCTCCCCTCTACTTTAACATTTACTCAGTCTTATAATGAGGCACAGGGAAGAGCTACAGACAGAGGCCCATATACCATGTATGTAAACATTTAAAAATTATTAATCAAATGATAAAATAGTTAAAGTATTGCATCTTTCAACCAGAAAGGTCAAACATACATTTAGAACGATTGCATTTCCAGGAATCCTCCCAGTCCCCAATCCCCAGCCCCAAATCTGCAGCCCCACTCCTTCTCTGCTGCCCTGGCTCATCCACAGTGAGGAGGGCCTTGGGGACACATATAGGGGTCTCCTTTCAACACATTCAAACTCCATCTGTATCCCCACACACAACCTGTGACCACACAGGTCTACGATGTATTTCACAAAAGTGCAGAGGAAGACTACAGGAAAATTTAGACAGTGAATTCTGGGATCCCAAGTACTCAAAGCATATACGTATCTAAGGACGTTCACAGGCTCCAGGCAGTCATGTCTCTGACTTCATTGGATTTTCACCAAATAAGAAGTTGTATAGTGAGAAGAAGGCAAGGTGCCTAAACAGGTCCCTCTTGACCTGGTATAAAACTAGTTGTGTTCTTTCCCTACATAGTGAGAACCCAGGGCCACTTCTCCTTGAAGTCCCTGCATCCTGTGTTCCACCATCCCTGTTAGAAGTTCTGCCACTTGCTATAACTGGGAATCAAACTGATTTCACCCTTCTCTCCTCTATTTCTGTGTCGTTCTCCTTCGTCCTCTTTCTCCTTCATTCTCTTTCTCCTTTCCACTCTCTCTGTTTAAATGCATTGCCTTAGGAGTCCAACAACAGCTCAAATACTGGCTCCTTTACTTGATATTCATATGGACTTGGTGTCTCTGTGTAGCAGGTTCCTTATCTGTAAAGCCTGGAAAATAAGAGCTACAATCTTATTTGACTGTGATGAGGATTATAGGAGGCAATGTGTGTGAAGCATTTGACATGGTGCCAGTCAAATTTAGTGGCTTAAAAAACTGTGGTTTCTTTTCTGCCCTATTGCCTCCCTCCCTCTTTATCACCTTCCTTTAATTTTCCCACGATTTCCCCCCCCCCTTGTTTCTGTTTTTGTTTTCCTTGTTTCTTAATTAATCACTGGCTAGTCTGTGGCTACTGTAGTTCTAGGTCTAGAAGCACAGTGATTCTCAAACTAGGGACGGTTTCTACCACCAGAGAACATTTACCAATGTCTGGATGCAAAACGTTGTCACAAGTAAAAGAAAGATGCTAAAACATCTGGTGGGTAGAAGGAGGGATGCTGTCAAACATTTATAATGCACTGGACGGCCCTCTATAATAAAGAATTATCCACTCCCAAATGTTAGTGGTGCTGAGTTTGAGACCCCTGTTCTAGAGGTTTGGACTCTCATCTTAAAGAGTCTAAAGTCTCACAGGAAAGACAGACGAAACACTAACAATATTCTCTTTTAAGCCGCAAGTGCTGGTTGCTGTAGAAGTAAAAAGAAAACATCGGTGAACTTCTTACAAAAGAAATGATATTTTGGATGACTCTTAAAGAATACTAAAAATACAATAGACGTTTCCACTTACTGAGTGCTTTTTATACACTAGCACCGGGCTAAGCTATTTCCATACATTATGAGAGAATGTGTTCTGAGCTTTGTGTGGGGAGGAACAAGATCTACATCTTCAGCATCTGTATCAATGTCAGGCACATATTAAGAACTCAATAAATACATGCTGAATGAATAGATGGATGTAAATATCTTAGTTCTGAGCTTAAAATATAATAAGAACTCAGCAAATAGCATTTATTATTAATGTATCTTTTATTATTAATGTATGTCATATTGAATATACTAGGTCATATACTAGTAAGTTTTAATACAAATTGGTTTATGATTTCAATGTTCATACTCTTAACAATTAAGCCCCCGAAATTGTATAGGAAAACAAGTTAAGAACAGATGAAGGATAAAGCATTATGAATGGAAAAGCGGAGGACAGTCACAGAGAAAACAAGGGCTGTCGTGAGGCAATATTAGATGACACAAGGACAGGAGAGGTTACAAGGCAGAACAACAGCAATGAGGTTGAAAAGGTGGGTCGCAGTCAGATTGCAGAGGCCCTTGTAGGTCATGCTAAAGTGCGCCTTGGATCTGGGCTATTGACAAATGAATGGATAAGTGTTTCTTCTGCAGTTACCTCTTCAGTCTTTAGAAATGGGGTCAAGTGCAAGGATTTCTATCCCTGCTCAAGGAATACTGAGCAGTTTGTAAAAGAGGGACAAGTGGTAAACGAGATGGATTTTGAAGGTATGGCAGGATAGCTGTCCTAAGGAACAGGGAAAAAGAAGCCAGTGCAAAAAAAAAAAAAAAAGTACCCAGGAACCTGATTATACAAAATACCAAAATTACATGATGTCAGCCTCATTGTCTAACATCTTTTTTTTTTGCAATTAAGAATTCGGTATTAAGATTTTTCTAAGTTTCCTGTCATTATCACCCTTTGTGCTAACAGTGTTTTTCCATCACACAGGTGCTACAGGTGCAAACGTTTTGGCACCGAATAGTTCAGACTACTGCCAGAAAGTCTTGCCACACAGCAAGATTTCCAAGCTCAATCATGGCCTAATCTTGATTCTTAGCAAGTCTCTTCTCTGTAAGACTCCTCAACTGAGTTTTGGAGATAAGAACCTAAAATGAATTATTCCCATTTCACTAAACAGGACCAATGGTCAAAGAAAATTAACCAATAAGTCCCTCTTTCAGATTTCTGTCTTAATTCTACTTATTCTTTAAGGACCATCTCAGAGGACTGAGTGTTATTATACTATACAATTCCTAGGTAACATGAACATGATACATAATTTAAATATATCTCATGTAAGCTCTTCTAAAACCCTGTGGCTAGATAATCTTCATTTTGCAAATGAAGGAAATAAGTCTTAAAAATCCAATAATAGCTAGCATTTATTGAGCAGAAATATTTGACAACAAACATTCTAAATGCTTTCTCTTGCACTATGTTACTTTTTCTCATAAGATATTTTCTGTAGACTCACCCTGACTATCCTCCTACACCAAAGTAATGAACAAAACTATTCACCTACCTCCACAGTCCTTAACCTCAAGTGCTAAGGAGAAGGTGTTCAAGGAATGTGCAATGAAGAAAAAGAAGAAAATATAAAGAAGGAAAGGAGGGAGCTGTAGGTAAGGAAAGATGGAAGGTAGGAGGTTATGAAGTTCATACCATTCTAGTGAAAAAGAAAAATAGGTAAAATAATATGTAAAGCCCAGTATGGTCAGCTCTACAATGGAAGTATACACAACAATAAAGCACAAGGAAAAAGTAATTACAATAGTATGGGGATTCCTGGAATACTTCTGTGGAGATGCTTTGTCTTGGCTAAGTTCTACAACATGAAGAGTAGTTTCCTGGGCAACAAAGAGAGATGAAGCCATGGTCCACATGGTTGAACAAAAGAGTAAATGATAAGGTACTAATAAATCTTAGAAAATAATTTCTGTTAGTCAAATGAAGGCATCAGTTGTACACGCATTGCAACACCTCCTTAACCCTAGTAACCTCATGAGCAATGATTTACTTGTGAGGAACATTTGACAAGAGACTTTAGGTGCAGAAACACACCAAAAAAAAAAATAACAAAAAAAAAATCAATTAAGGGTTTGTTTTCACCCAGATGTGAAGTTGTGAGCACTTTAACATTTGGTCCCTTAATTGTTTTGTTTCTGACTCAGATCACAGCTTGAAATGCTGAGTGTTAGGTTTGGCAGGTTCCTACCATAAATCTCCCCATGGGGCTTGTGGTTGTCATTACAGCCTTACTGGAGTATGTTGCTTTTTTGAAGACCCTTCTTGGAATCACCAGGAAACTGTGATCCTTATCAATGATCTGACATTTAATCATTTATTGGAGTTATTTTTGGAGAGATGTTAACTCCTCAGCAAAACAATAGAGACCTTGAGATTTGGACCATACTTGATACTTTCTGTTTCCCAGTGAAACACCATATAGTGACATGTCCTTAGGAAAACTGTGAGAATATATCCTCAATTAATTAAGTAATGAAGAGGCTAATTCTTCAGAGCTTACTAAAAGGGTAAAATCTGCCTTCTAGTCATTGACTACAAGGTCTGTATAAAATAGATTGTAGGCAGAAAAAAAGGATGAAAAATGGACTGTGTGGAGAAAAGACATAAAGCTATTGCTCAGAATCACAGCAAGAATGGTAGAGGGAGGGAAATGCTGCTGTAATATGCTAATCACAGAAAGATGCAAGACTAGAACATAAAACAGAATGGTTTAAGAATCAAGAGGAAGAAGAAACAAAGAGAGCCAGTTTGGAAGAGACAGCAAAAGACAGTAATAACTGGACATTGATATATTTACTATGGGACTCACTACCTTCCCCCCCTACTAAAGACATAGTATATGCTCAGGACAAAACAAGAGACCAGAGTCATGTGGGAGCCTTAAGAAAAATGCAATGGATCAAAATTTAATTTAGCAATTCAGCAAACATTTATTAGGTATCTACTGTGGACCAAGAATTGTGTTAGGCTGTGAAAGTACAAAGATGAATGGGACAAAGACAAATGAGCTCATGGCTTACTGGGGCTAAATGACATGCATTATAGCTTTTTGTTAACAGTGTGGTAAGTGTTATAATAGAAGTATATGTGCAGGGCTTTGGAAACAGTGGAGAGAACAGTTTAATCTATCTGAAGAGAGTCCAGGAAAAAAATAAAATCCATGGCAAAGCAATGACATTCACAACTGGCCTTCAAGGTTGTTAAAACATTCTCCAAATGGACAAGACAGAGTAAAGGACAGATTTTCTAGGTCAAGAAAAGGTCATGAGCAAAGGCAATGCAGATACACACTGTTGGTGTGTCGGAAAAAAATCTCCTGTAAAGTGGCAGGATTTGGCTGAAGTATTGGCTACTCAATTAAGGATCAAAAATAAGTAAGAAGTAGCTAGGTTATAAAAGGCTCTGAATTATATGCTAACAAATCTGGACCTTTTTCTCTAGCCAAGATATTAGAAGCTTTAAAATGAGAAGTTGTGATCAGAGCATGTTTTAGAAAATCACTCTAGTGCCATGGTAAAAATAAAATGAGCTTGGTGAGGTCTTAAAGAGATTAAGGCAGGAAGGTCAATTAGGGGGTGATTTTTAGTTGATTCAAACTGAGAAAGAAAAGGGAAATGATTGAAAATATCCACAGAGCCACTTCTGGCATAGACTCTTACTAGTGCCTTTTCTAAGAGTCTAGATATTTAATAATGTGGATATTTGTAGGCAACATTGTCTAAACAGACTTATGGCCAATACTATATAAATATATAGTGCATTTTATTTGAATAGTTTGTAACATGGTCGTGCTTGCATCCTCTTATTATTGCCCAGCACATAAAATAATTTGTGTGAATGAATGAAAAGTGTTCATGTGAAACTGCGCTCAAAGGTTTTTCTCTGTAAGCAACACTGTCAGACCTCTATGAGGGATTGTTTGTATCAGAGACACCTGTGTCTGGTGGAACACCAGCAGTAACTGAGTTTTCTGATTTATCAAGAAAATATTTTGAGTGCGAAAATTAATTTTTACGCATTTATAAAAGGCTGCCTAGGTAAATGGAATGGTAAGCATTAAAAAAGAACAACGACAGAAGACCAATCAACTCAGTAAGTTATTTCTGTGGACTGAAAAGCGTAGGATTATACAAGCAATGTTGGCTTAAATGAAGAGTAGGTAGTGTTACCGGTACTGCCTTGCTCTATTGTGGCAAGAATGATGGCACACCCCTTTCAAATAGAAAAAGAAAATACTTCAGTTGTTTTCATTTCCATATATAAGTTAATATGGCTACTTGGTGTTGGGCCATTTTTAAAAAGCATTCTTGCTTGGCATAAAATTTCCATATTTATCAGTATCAGAAAGAATGTTTTATTTGAAGGCAGATAGAACTGGTTTCAAATCTTAGAGCTTTTCCTTGATGGTTGTGTGACCTGGAAAGAGACCAAATTTCTTTGACTCTCAGGTGTTTTGTTTTGTTTTGTTTTATCAATAAATCCAGGCAAATGTTTCATACCCATTTTTGGAAAGAGCAGATAAGACAACGTATGGAAAATGCTTTACTCTCTTTAGGAGCACATGTGAAGATCCAGAATTCTGCTTCTCCTTCTTTCCTCTCTCATTGCACTCATTTATCTTCCTATCTCCCCACATACACATATTTTCTAAAACAGACAAATAAAAAACAAAAATTTTAAAAAGCCCTGTAGTAACTGGAAAGCAAAATTGTCACAAAGTTCAGAGAAAGTTGAAGTAATTAGACTGCACTGGTATTTGATCTCAAATTAAAAACCCGACTCCCTGAGAAGAGTTCCAGATATGCTGGCAATAATTCCAACACCCAACACTTTTCCTATCTTAGGTAGTAGCCTTTACAAAGTGACAATTTTAAGGAGCAAAGTACTAAGACTCTTTGTGTATGTGACTGAGCAATAAATACAGTTAAGACTTTACATTTCAGGGACAAAATAAACTTAAAAAGTTTTTAAACATTTATTTTTGAGAGAGAGAGAGAGAGATGGGAGGGAGGGAGGGGGAGAGAGAGAGAGAGAGAGAGAGAGAGAGAGAGAGAGAATGAGTGGGGAAGGGGCAGAGAGAAGGAGGGAGACACAGAATCTGAAGCAGACTTCAGGCTCTGAACTGTCAGCACAGATCCCAACGTGGGCCTCAAACTCAGTGACCATGAGATCATGACCTGGGCCAAAGTCGGATGCTTACCTGACTGAGCCACCGAGGTGTTCCAAAACTTTAGAAGTCTCAGCTCACACAATGATGACACTCCCAAACTTCCCACTACCCAACAAATTTGGTTTGTCATGCTTTAAACAAGAGAACAAGTATGTTTTCTACTCAGTTATGGGTAACTTCTCTCTGGCCTAGAGAAAGCAGTGGAATCATGGTCTAAAGCCATGCTGAATGCCTCCTGATCCCTCAATGCATTTGGCATAACATGTTTGTTTAATTTGATGCTATCTCAGTGTTAATGCTTTTGTTTCCTTCCTAAAAGATTCCTGTGAATCCTTTAGCTGAACTTATTTATTATACTGTGTCTGTGATTTTGTGGAGAACCACTATGTAAAGTAAGGAAGAGCTGGATCTCATTATGGCATTGCTAATCTACTATTTTCAACTCTCATTCCATAGTATATAATTGGCATTTTCCTAATGTCATGCTGACAGTAAGTCCTACGCCATCACTGGAGATTAAAAAGCCCTTGAAAGTCTATTATGTAACCTTCATTTCTAGCAACATTTCTGCACCTCTCTGGGGTAAAGAGCAGATTTAAAGAAAAGCTGAGGACATATATGCTTCCTCCTGGAAGACAACTGTTTGCAAGAGAAAGGGAACCAACTATGACACATGCAGAATGTCGAAGCTCAGTTTTCCCAGAATGGACTTAACCATCAATATTGTTCAGGTTGATACAACTCAACTTTCTCTCCATCACTGCTCTCTATAAACATGTTCCTTCTCTGGTGTTACTCACAAGGGTGAGCAGCACTTGTGTTCTAAGAGGTGCTCAAACTAGCAATCTGGACACATTTCTGAGCTTTCTCTCTCTCCCTCTGGATCCTTTCAACAGCAAATTTTGTTGGTCCTACATCCTAAAACCTTAAGACAATCCATATGAGAATTTCTGAGAAATTCCACTGCAACTTCTGTGGACCTGGATACCACTACTTTTTGATTGGTTTATTGAATAAGCTTTCTAAGTAGTTTCCTGCCTCTATATCAACCAGCTCTGATACAGACCCTACAGACAGAATAGCCTGACTCAGTGCAAGTATAATCATATCATTCCCCTATGAAAAACCCCTCAATGTCTTCCACTTTATCTATAATAAAACCTTATGTCTTTAAAACATGTTAGTTAAGACTTTCCACCCTCATCATCAATCTTCACAGTAATTCACGTGATACAAATCTCTTTCACATCTTTACTTGCACCATGAGCTTTCCTTTATGTCTTCCTGCATGCTGTTCTCATTGCCTGAAATAATTCCTCCTTCTCCACATCCCTTAGGCCTTAGCTAAGCCATCAATTTTGCAGGGAAACTTTCTTGACACACTAAATCTGGTCAGTTATTCTTCCAAGGTGTTCCCATATTTTTCTATATTTCTTTTAATTAGTCCATAATTGGCTCTATTTATTGTATTACAAGTTTACTCATCTATATCTTTTCAAGATGCTTTTCAAGTATGCTTTTCAGGAAAAGTACTCTATGCTAGTCTATTTGCTATTGTACCCTCAACAATTAGTCCCGCATATAGTAAAACCCAATAGTTATCAATTAAATTAATGATTATGTGAATCCTGTGTACAAGGCTCATGATATGAAAAATTACTTGGATTCATAAGAGAATTTCTTTGTTTTTCATGGTCTAAGTAAACAATAAATAGGTAACTTAAAATTTTTATTACCTCAAACATTCAAACTTGTAGATCACCCTGTCTCTGTCCCTAAACAAGGATCTAGATTAAAACATAATCTTCCTGGACCCTTAGAAGATACATAGGAATGTTTTTTTTTTTAAATATTCTATTTTCCTCTATTAAACTAATTGTCATAGGATCACTTCCACCTCTCTCACATATTAATCTACAACTTGGTTAACTGTGAATTAACACTCTAAGGTGGGCCAGGAAGATAAAAGACATAGTTAACTTATCACTGAGGCAGAATTCATGCATCTTGGGAATGCTATTTTTTTAATGTTTATTTGTTTTTTTAAGGTCACACTTTTTAAAAAATATAATTTATTGTCAAATTGGTTTCCATACAACACCCAGTGCTCATCCCAAGTGCCCTCCTCGATGCCCATCATCCACTTTTCCCTCTCCCCTACCCCCCATCAACCCTCAGTTTGTTCTCTATATTGAAGAGTCTCTTATGGTTTTCCTCCCTCCCTCTCTGTAACTTTTTTTCCCCCTTCCCTTCCCCCATGGTCTTCTGTTAAGTTTCTCAAGATCCACATACAAGTGAAAACATATGGTATCTTTCTCTGACTGACTTATTTCACCTAGCATAATACCCTCCAGTTCCATCCACATTGCTGCAAATGGCCAGATTTCATTCTTTCTTATTGCCAAGTAGTATTCTATTGTGTATATAAACCACATCTTCCTTATCCATTCATCAGTTGATGGACATTTAGGCTTTTTCCATAATTTGGCTATTGTTGAAAGTGCTGCTATAAACGTTGGGGTACATGTGCCCCTATGCATCAGCACTCCTGTATCCCTTGGGTAAATGTCTAGCAGTGCTATTGCTGGGTCATAGGGTAGTTCTATTTTTAATTTTTTTGAGGAATCTCCACACTGTTTCCTAGAGTGGCTGTACCAGTTTGGGGAATGCTATTTTCTAAAAACCTAAAGTTCATTCTAGGTAAATAAACAAAGGTCAGGGCCAAGAGATTATCATGCCTAGATAGAGAAATGGTCTGTGCCCTGGAATTCATTGATATATTAATAAAATTATATCAAAAGTTAGCTACTGAAGAAGTAAAAAATGGTAAAAGACACTTGAGGTTGGTGTCTAAGGCTGCTATCAACATGACAGAAACAATCCTTTTACTTTGAAAAAGACATGTTAACTTTTGGTTTTTCTCCTCTGTAAGCTGGGGCTCTCTGCCTCACTCTTCATAACCCATAGAATTTTTCTAAAGCTCAAACAGTAATGATGTTGGCTCTGGAAAATATCCACATACTAAAGACTTGCAGTATCTTGTAGAACTCTTAGAAGACAGCGGAGAGCTACACACTAGAATGCAGTGGCCCCCATACTGTGAAGGCTGGGTGGTCCTTCTGTACCTTCTCTTTCCAGAAGGAACTGCATTCTGGGAAATCAAAGAAGTAATATTCTTCCATTTCTGGTGCTTATGAAGTGCCTAGAAAATACTGTGTTTTCAATAAACGCCGAAGAAAGAAGTTTGTATATATATAGATATATATATCTATATATATATCTATGTGTGTGTGTGTGTGTATATATATACGTATATATACGTATATATACGTATATATACGTATATATATACGTATATATACGTATATATACATAGATATGTATATATATATACATATATATATATACTTTTCCTTTTTTAAAATGTTTATTTATTTTTGAGAGAGAGAGTGTAAGTAGGGGAAAGGCAGAGAAAGAGGGAGACACAGAGTCCAAAGCAGGCTCCAAGCTCTGAGCTGTCAGCACAGAGCCTGACCCAGGGCCCGAACTCATGAACGGTGAGATCATGACTTGAGCCGAAGTTGGACATTTAAGTGACTGAGTCACCCGGGCACCCCTATATATACATTTCCTGATGCAAAAGTATCAACAAATATTTTAAGAGGAAAGAATAAATATCTAAATTAAGTAGAGCACATTTCAAGAAAGAGGGAAAGAGAGCTGCTGTGTCACTACTACAGACTCTATTCCTGAATCTATGCTAATACCATTAGATATTTTATTCCATCTGAAACTCATTTATGAAAGGAAATTGGCACCATTTTACTGCTGAGACAACCGAGGCTCAGAGAGGTGAGAGAGATTGTTTCACAATTAAAAAGTGGTAGAACCAGGATTGAAAACTGAGTCTACTGCTTTCAAATTTAATTTTCTATCTAATTTCAATTATTGATAGAGGTAGGATTCTAATGCAAGAAAGAATATTTTCTGTAGCTTCCTCTTAAAGATTCTATACTTACTTACATTTCCCCAAAGCAAGTAGACCTCATAGTAGTTCTCAATAGCTAGGACTATTTTAATCACCCCCAATAGAAAGAATGGTGAATCATACTGTGTGGTCAGAAATTGGAAGATAAATTAGGTTCCTTACTGAAGCACATTTCCTTGATGCATATGTAATATCAATCAGGATCTCTCTTGATGACTCAGTGGGATAGAACAGCAGGAACTTGTTCAACATCCAGCGGGAAGCCTGATCTGTAGCCTGTTCCAAGTGTTATTTGAGAAGGAAAAGTTTGAAGGAGGGTACAAGATTGGTCCTGCCAACTCAGTATTAACCAAACTCTAGCTGGGCTGAGATCAAACTTCCCCAACTTGTTCTGATGTCTTGCATTTCCAGATCACCCATATGAATTCAGTTAAATCCATTCTAAAGCATACAAAATACATTTTCAATATTCCTATGCAGCATAAACACCATGTTAATCATGAAGGACATTTTTTTCCCCTGTAAGAATAGGTAGAAGGCAAAAGATAACTCTAAAAGTGTTTTCTTCATGTAAATGACAGGCAGAAATTAATTCAAAGGCTAAATGTGTCAGAATGCTCAGTGGTCCAGGTATAATACAGCTCAATCTCCTCTTGTTTGCAGTCTGTGACCATAGTGGAGTGTTGTGCAAAGATTCTGAAAGACTCTTTGTCAGGGAACTTTGCATCCAGTTCCAGATCTAATATTTCCTTGCCTGGAGCCCTTAGCAAGTAGTTAGTGCCCTAAATGATAATATAATACAGCCATCGGGCTTTGTATTTTTACCTGAACACTATTCATCCTTCAAGACTCAATTTTAATATTTACCTTATTATAAGATAAATTGTATATGGAGAGGAATTTTATTATCTATTTTTATAGTTACCAGAACCCATATAACCTAAGGTCTCACTTAAACTAGGTACTTTTCAATATTTGTTAAATACATTAATGTGAAGTGATCCCTGACTTCTGATGGTGACTTATCCTTCTCTGTGGCTCTTACCTTATTTTACATTTATCTCTGTCAAAGTATTGATAGCATGGAACAACCTATATTTACCTATCTGTCCCCCTATTAGATTGAGATCTTATTTATATTTGTATGTCCAGTGCACAGAACTCTACATGGCTTGTGGTTTTAAATAAATATATCTTAGTGAACTGTGTGATTTTGTGATTATCAAAGCAAGTTCTTCTGTGTTTGAGAGTCTTTGCTTCTACTGGAGCCTATTCTGATCTCATTCTTGCTCAAACTTCTTGTGTTTTAGTCAGTAGCACCTAGTAGTGATTATGTATTATATTTCTACCATGATAAACATGATAGTAAACACTCATATGGGGGTTATTGTCTGTCAGATGCTGTTTTTATCTATTATCAATATTATATTATTATATATAACATATATTCAATCGATTTCTCTTATTACATAATGGTGGCTATTATTTCCATTTCCTAAATGAGAAAACTGAGGCACATATTGGTTAAGGGACTCGCCTGAGATCATATAAGAAGTGGAAGAAACAAGATTATAAAGTCTGATAATCTAGTTCCAAAGTCCATGCCTTTAATCATTATTCCATACTGCCTCTCTTTGGACTAGGTATTTATGTGTATGTTTTCTATTATTCCCTATAATAATTCTTTAACATCATTATTACTATTTCTCTGAAACCAATGAGGAAATAGAGACTTAGAGAAATTAGGTAACTCACTCTCAAATCTCACATGTAGTAACTATCCAAGGTCAGAATTTCCCTGACTACAGCTTTTAACTCCATGTTCTATACTTGTTCTATGTTGTAGCACAGAATTTAATTAATTACCATTTGTTTCATACTCTTCGGTCTGTTTCCTTCAACTAGACTTTAAATCTTTAGTAGAAAAATTGTATATGTAGTATTAGTATATCTTTCTCAACACTGAGTACAATTCTTATCATATAAAATTAGTATTAATTGTTGCCCTATTAATTAATATTAACTGAGACTTGCACAATTATGAGCCTGTGTATGTAAAAATAGGGAATACAAGTGAGTTACAAATATAAAGATATGAGCTATGCAATGAGCATTTTAAGTAAAATGTAACTAGGGATTTAAAGAAAATTTATGGCTCTGGGTTATTATTCACACAGCATGAAATTGAGAAGTAATTTGGTCTTGTGGGTAAAACACAAGAAGTCAAGAATTGTGGGCTCTCTGTTTTAAATGCTACTTTATGTGACTTTCTTTACATAGCTTCTCTGTCTATGAAAGCGAGGGAATTTAATTTCTTTGTCGAAAAGAAGAAACATATTTTCCACTGAGAAATCCATACAGAAAAAAAGTGTGTTACACAAATATCCATTATTCTTAAAAAGCTTAAATCATCTAACTCTTCCCTATGTGGATGTCTTTTTTTGTCCAAAACCAGCAGTATCTGGTTTACCTGAGAGCTTGCAAGAAAATGAAGAAATCTCTGGCTTCATCCCAGACCTAGTAAATCAGAATCTGTTACTTGAACAAAATATCTAAGCAATTCACACACATTAAAGTTTGAGAAGTTTGTTCTTTACGTTTAGGAGTCTGTTTCTCTCTTTGTCATTGCTACTGTTCGTTCATTTGTTTTGCTTTTTTAGATTCCACATGAGTGAAATCATATGGTGTTTGTCTTTCTCTTTCTGGCTTATTTCACTTAACATAATACTCTCTAGTTTCATGATTGTTGTTGCTAATGGCAAGATTTCATAGTTTTTATGGCTGATTGATATTCCATTGTGCATATATACCACATCTTCTTTATTCATTAATTTATTGATGAAAACTTAGGTTGCTTATATATCTTGACTATTATAAATAATACCACAATAAGCATAGGGTGCATATATATGCCAAAGGGGAAGGGGGTGGGAAGATGGGTGAAATAAGTGAAAGGGGTTAAGAGGTGCAAACTTCCAGTTAATAATTCACAGGGATGACAATTACAGCACTGGGAATATTGTCGACAATATTATAATGTACTTATCTTGTTGAGCATTACATAATATATGTATTTGTTGAATAAGTATATTGTACATCTGAAACTAATTTGATATATGTCAACTATACTTTAGATAAAATTTAAAATGTTTGTACTACAGTAAGTTCATCCCATATGGAAGAGTTCCTCCAGGATTTTTTTTTTCTTTTTGATATCTTATCCTGGGATTTAGTTCAGAATTGTGTGTTTTTTAGTGTTTACTTATTTTATTTTGAGTAAGAAAGAGTGTGTGTAAGCAGGGGAGGGGAAAAGGGAGAGAGGGGGAGAGAGAGAATCCCAAGCAGGTTCCACTTTGTCAGCACAGAGCCTGATACGGGGCTCTATCCCACAAACCTTGAGATCATGACCTGTGCCAAAACCAAGAGTCAGACGCTTAACCAACTGAGCCATGCAGGCACCCCCAGAATTGTTTCTTAATCTTACATTTCTTCTTCCCAGTACCAGGATTACCAATAAAACCATTTTCCACTGCTTGAGATTCCATAGATCTTATTTTGGGTTACTAACCCTTCCAAACAAAGCAAATGACCAGGTACATCACTAGCAGTTCTTCTTACACGGATGTTCATGACTAACTTTTGGGGTCACTCTTGATAGGATCTATGCAGGATCAGGTTAGTTTTAGCTTGTGGGCACATAATGAGATGTCCCATCTTTGAAAAAGTGGGTCCTTTTTTCTCCTCTGTAAGAGTCTCCACTTACCCTCAAGCAGCCATACATGTAACCTAAGTTGATTACACCTAGTTTCAACCAAGTGCCACCACCTGGCTTCTATTCTTCAAGGATCCCTTTATCCCCATTACTCTCAGAAAGCACTCAGAGAAGAGCCACCAATGAGCTTCTCAGTAATGCTGTTTCCTCATTAAGACATTCCTCATGGTAATTCCTTTGGTAAATGGATTGCCCCAGGCCCTGCTTTCTCATGTTCTGGACTTAGGAAACCTATTCGCTCTATTGTTCCCATAGCTCTGAGCCATTTGATGACTTTTTTCCTCACCATCTTCTGTGTCATTTCTGATATTCCTACTTCATTTATCTTTTCTTGTGAAGTTTCCAAGAACATCCTTAGCTTCCTAGACCTATGACTAACTCCCAGCGTCCTTGCCAAAGTGTTAAATCTTCTTTTATGGGATAATACTGCTGTATCAATAAATATTTGTAGATAAGCTTTTCCTTATCTAAATTAACATTTCATCCTCCCTCCAAGTCATGGCATCTTTAAAATCCATACATTCTCCTGACTTCTGCTAGTACATGTTGGCTAGACACTGGGTTTTTTAGGTATAAACACTGTCTTCCTATAGAAACATCACCTCTCCAGTCAGATTATAATTTGACCTTAGTTGCTGGTTTCATAGCCATATTATCTTAGATAGAGATAAAAATCTCTCTATCATCTTCAAGCTATGAGAGAACAGTAGGCTTCAACAGAAAGGGTTGAGCCATTTCTGTAGGCCAGAAGTTTCAGTGGAATTTATGGATTCAGAGTTTTAAAGTGCACCGACCCAGGTATTCTCATCCCAAGTGTCAGATTCTTACTTATCCCTATTCATGGTCCTGACCTTGGCATATAGACTTGCAGTGTTTGAGAATTTAATCATTTTTGGAGCTCTGTGGCACATATAATTGAGTCCTGGATCTGATCCTCCACTTTGCCCCCCAGGTGCAGATGAGAGTCTCTTTATGTGCTGCCAAAGAGGTCCTCTGGCTTTGACAGTTTGCCTTTAATTGGTGATTAAAAATCTAGTCTTTCATTATCTTTTCCAATCCATCAATCGTACCCAGCAAGAGCCATTCAAATGCATACTCCTTATAATTGCTACTCCCTCAAATTTTCCAAGGTCTGAGTTATTGTACCAGTCAGTGCATTACCTTCTGTGGTATCTCATCCCAGTTCATCACCAGAGAGTTTTAACACTGCCAGGGGCTATAAGTACTCCATCTATCACTGCACTGCCAACTGCCTGGAGGGTGACCAACTCAAAATCCCATTTTAGAGTCTGATTCCTACAATCGTTTCAAATACCAATCATCCCAAAATTACATTTCTCAGGAAACAGACTATTAGGCAGATATTTATGTGCAGGGGTTTTACTGGAGAGTGTTTAGGAAAATATACCCGAATGGGAGTGCAGAAACAGGTTTGGGCAGAGGGAGAACTGTGAGATGTAGTTGTTATACAGTCCTCACCATATCCTCTGGGAAACCCTTGAGCCAGAATAGTCCTTCCAAGTTTCTTGAATAAAGGCAAGGCGTTCAGACCCTTGTATTTCCCGTATTAACCAGTTTTGGATATGGTTATTTCCCGGGAAGGAAGCACAACCTTAGTTGAGACAACTCACTTCAACTGAAATCAATTCCTTGAGAGGACTTAGATGTGCGATATTAGCACCAGCACTCCTGGCTGAAGTGAGAAGAAAGTGAGAAGAAAGAGAGAAAAAAGAGAAAATTAGTGTCAGGCTGCCTGGGTGGCTCAGTCAGTTAAGCATCTGACTCTTGATTTCAGCTCAGGTCATGGTGTCACACACAGTTTGTGAGACTGAGTACCACTTCTGGCTCAGTAGCATGGAGCCTGCTTAGGATTCTCTCTTTCTCTCTTCCCCTCCCCTGCTCATTCTCTCTCTCTCTCTCTCTCTCTCTCTCTCTCTCTCTCTCTCCCTCTCTCTCTCTCTCAATAATAAATAAGCTTAAAACAAGGAAATTACTGTCTTTTTAAACTTTGAAATATTAAACAAAACAACAGGACAAGAAATAAACAAGTTATTTCTTATAAGT
Source organism: Panthera uncia (assembly GCF_023721935.1). Lineage (NCBI taxonomy): Eukaryota > Metazoa > Chordata > Mammalia > Carnivora > Felidae > Panthera > Panthera uncia. The sequence goes on from NC_064808.1 coordinate 61,528,951, forward strand.
CTTAGGTTTGTTGCTAAGATCAGAAAGATAAGGCAGAGAAGAGGTCCTGAAAAGTGAACAACAGTATGCCCAAACACTCTTTGACTATCAAATCCTTAAGGTATTAGAATATGTAGTAAAGTAATTGTATTTTATGTTTAAGATCTCTATTTGATTAGTGACATGCTCAGTCAATCATTCAATGCTAGATTTTAAATTCATTAAGGCAGAGCTCACATCTGTCCTGTTCACTCTCAACATAGTACCTCTCACGTAATAGGCATCCACTATATACTTAATGAATAAAGGATTTATGGTATGGCAATATCAAAGAGAATTATGAGCCTTAAGTTCCAATATAAATTCTATCTTTGTTAACCCTAAAGCCTGTCTTTTATGTGTCCCCACATGTCTCATATGTAGCAAGCCCAGTGCTACCTTCTGGAGTGAATATTAACATTATTGCAACCTCATAGAAATATGAATAAAATATGATATTCGTGTCTTAAGCGTGAACAAAATTTTCATGAATGCTTAGTATTTTTTCCAAAATGCTAAACAAGTCAATTGAGGCACATGACTTATCAGACTGATCAAAATGTTAAGCTTTTGGTATGTGTCTCCTGTCAAATTAATACTTTATATTTGGAATGATTTCTCTAGTTGAAGAGGAAATAAAAATTAAGACAAGTGCACAGAATTAAAAGGCAAAAGCTAATGAAGATGAAATCAATATCAAGTTCTGTAAGTACAATACTCTTGTCAAATAGATACCCCAATCTAAGGAAAAAGTTTTGGGTAAGATATTCTGCCCTAAATGTGGCTATATTTTTAACTAACAAGAAAAAAAGTAACTAGGCTTGTGATGAAATGATAAAGTACTGTATCTAAATAGTTTAGGGAAAAGCTCCAGGAACTCACTTGCCCTTTACAAAATGGGAATATTCCTGTAGGATTTTCACAGTGCCTGTATCCAATAGTTATAGAAAGCCAAAGCCAAAATGTGCTCTGTAAATAGAGCCAGCTTGAACACAGAGTACCAACTTGGACAAGATACAAACACAAGAATCCAGAGATATGAAGCCAGAAGACATTAAACTGTGAGCACCTATCTGTTACCCTGTAATTTGGGACAAGAAGAAGAGCATGTGTCTCAAGCTCCTAATCCCTGAAAGGGAATGAACCACACCAGCAGAAGCCTAGGATCATCTCAAAGACTCAAGGAGATAATGGATGCAAAAGCACTTCAAAGGCTGTGTATCTTCAACCTATATTTATAATCACTGTTATGGCAGTGATTTCAAATTTTCTCTAGGCTGGTGAGCTCACAAGTTTGATGGCAAGGGCTCAGAATTAAATATAGGCCTGGCAAAGGGATATACAAGTATTTCAAGCAGAATGGTGTCTACATAGAAAAAGGGGAAAGCTCTCTTTTTTTTAATCTATCAGTGATCTGAACATTTTTTTCTGCAGTGATATTTTTCTCTATACATGTTACTTAATAATAATTACAAAGCTTTGTATAAAGAAAACCCTATCACATTGTTACATTGCAACAGATATACTTGAGACCTAAGTAGCTGAAAGCATTAATGCAATAAAATACAATTATGTAGCTAAATTATTCCTTGAATTATTGATGCAATATTGACTCATTTAGTATCTCTTGTAACAAATGGGCAGAACATACACTTACAGGTTAATATACCCTACCAAGGGAAGAAATGCACAGCAGCTGAACCCATAAATTCAGTAATTTTATAACCCTATGTTTTATTAAAATCCATTAGATTCCTTCAAAGGCACAAGGTCAAGGAAGAACAAAAAAAAAAAAAAAAAAAAGAAAAGAAAAGAAAAAGGTATCCCATACTAGTTTAAACAAGTTTAAACAGGTACAAAAACAATGGTGAATATGTACCATTTGTCATTTTAATTACCAACATCCATTTTCTGTTAATTCTCTGTAACGTAGAGATGTGGTTAAACAATAAAAACTGCTAATAGCTCATGAACTCTTTGGCCCCAATTATCTATCTCTACAAGGAATGATTTTGTTTTTGCTAGAAAATTCACTACATATACTGTTTTTCTGAGACATGCAGAAAACCTAGAGATGCATTTATTTTATCTTTTTTTTTTAATTTTTTTTTCAACGTTTCTTATTTATTTTTGGGACAGAGAGAGACAGAGCATGAACGGGGGAGGGGCAGAGAGAGAGGGAGACACAGAATCGGAAACAGGCTCCAGGCTCCGAGCCATCAGCCCAGAGCCTGACGCGGGGCTCGAACTCACGGACCACAAGATCGTGACCTGGCTGAAGTCGGACGCTTAACCGACTGCGCCACCCAGGCGCCCCTAGAGATGCATTTAAATACCAGTGACCCTGAGAATCATGGTGTATATACAGTAAGTAAGTAATTGGCAAATGCTTGTTTATTTTTTAAACTACAAAAGACTCTTACGTTCTTCATTTTCAACGGTACATATATTATTTGCTTTTGCATATTCTTTCTTCATAGCTAGTTAACAACTTGAGAATAGAGCCTGTCTCTTAAGTTCTTTTTGAATATCCCATAGGTTCTGAAAATGCACTGAATACAGAGACAAATTAATATGCACCAAAATTACTTATAACATTCAAGCTCTCAGTTATGAAATGGAGGTCAAAAAGATAATACTATCAGGTGACAGTATCCTAAATCTCAAACTAAATCCAATGTTTGCATTATATTTAAATATGATATATAATGTCACAAAGAACAGCAGCTGAATACCATCAAAGATGGCTTTTTTGACCAAATATCATTCTTTCGATAAGCATCATATAGTGTGGTTCTGAGTCATAGTAGCTTTTGGCTAAAATGTGAACTTTACCAAGTTTTCAGGTAATTACTTTGAGTAAATAAGAGCTTTCTGAGTTCTTAGGTATAAGGGTGAATGTTGGCATTTCTGACATTTCAAGGGAATGCCTCAAATTTTCATAGAATCTTTAGGACTTGCTCTTTACCTTTTTTTTTTTTTTTTTAAGAAAACAATTTGGCCATATATTACTGATTAAATGAGTCTATAAAAAGGAAGAGAAGTTCTTTTTTTTTTCTTTCAGGGTAAGTGTTCTTCATTCCATTGAATGGCATCTTAAAATTACAGAGTTGGGGTACAAATAAAATAAAAACAAGTTTGGTTTCATTAAGGAAAAAATGCTTATATAATTTTATCATCTGCCAACATAAAAAAAAAAAAGTCTTCAATAGTGCCTTGTAGGGTTGATTGAGAATTCTGCATTGCTGTATATCTCACTCTCTTCATAGTCTTGAGATCTTCTAGGCAACGTGAACAGTATCTCCTGAGTCTGATGGTTAACAAAAAGGTTTGCATAGCTTCAATGTCTATGCTACATACAAAATGTACTCTAACCTTTAATCTGGTTAGAAGTAGGAGACTAAGGCACTATTTCTAGATGGGGAAAGTCCATTCCCCTAATCTCTCTTGCCCAAAGTCCAGTGCATGAGCACCTTGACCACTGCAACCATCCCTGAAGAATAAATCACTTCTTTATCTGGCTACCTCTGTACCTGGTACATACTTCCACTTTTGCACTTACCACACAAGAATTTAATGTATTTCTGGCATGTTTGTCACTTCCAATAGACTGAACTTCTGGAAGAAAGGAATTTTGTTTTATATATCTTTGTATCTCCAGGACCAAGCATAACCCCTAGTCTTTAGTAAATTCTAAACAATTAGCCTCTGTTACTAGTCAAACTTCAATAAATATGTCTTATTGAGTATTTTATGTGAAATATCTGCTTATATTAATCCTGATTCCTCAGTTCAATAAATGTAAGGAATAAGGTGAATCATTTTTCTAGACAAAGTCTGTAAGTCTAATTAATAGAAAAAGAAAGGGAACCATGAAAGGAGCATCTATGGAGAAAGGAGTAAAGAGTAGAGTTAACCTTAGGAACTTTGGGCTAGAGAGTCCTGGTGTCTGGAATATTTTTCCCCTGATTTTGGCATATATGAATACATTTTGTCATTTAGATCTCTGTTTATATCTTAAGAGAGGTCTCTCCCTTAAGTGCCCAATCTAAAGTAATCACTTTATCATGTCATCTTATTTTAATTCTCTGCATAATTTTAGTCATTGTCTGATGATTGTTTTTATTTATTTATTCTTTTTATGTATGCATTTATTTACTGCCTATCTACTAAAATGTAGGATCCATGAAACAAAGCTGCTAGTCACTACTTTTATGTCTAAATACTACTTGGCTCATAGTAAGTGCTTAGTAAATATATGATGAGTAAATATATGAATGATGAGTTGATTTAAAAAGCAAATCAATTGGGGTGGCTGGGTGGCTCAGTCAGTTGAGCGTCCGACTTCGGCTCAGGTCATGATCTCATGGTCCGTGAGTTCGAGCCCCTCATTGGGCTCTGTGCTGACAGCTCAGAGCCTGGAGCCTGCTTTGGATTCTGTGTCTCCTTCTCTCTCTGCCCCTCCCCTGCTCATGCTCTGTCTCTCTGTCAAAAATAAGTAAACATTAAAAAAAAGCAAATCAATTGCAAAATTTGATATTTTTCACTAAAAGTAAATTACTTTAAAAAATACCTAACATTTAAATATTCCCTAAAAATATATTTCAAAAGTCTCAGGTAAGAATAGGAAATGTAGGAAGTCACAGAGAACAGAACATATTGGTCTTCCATCATCACCCCAATGAGAAAGGAAGGGACAAAAGTGTTGGATTCAAAAGGATCTTTAGGGTAGTTAATGGTAATGCATTAGAGGGACAGTCAATGAAAACCTAGGAGGAAATAAATGATAAATTAAATAGCTTCCTTAATAGCTGATTGAATACAGTCATACATATGTGAAGAGATTCTTTTCGCAAAACCAGATGAACATCAAGGTTGTTAAACAAGGAAGCCATTAAACTGACGTGGTTTTAATGCCTTAGTAGCCTACATAACCAAACCAAAACCTAAGCCTATAACACCTCAAGATTAAGAAATCAAAATCTAAGGACAACAAATCACAATCAGCCCAGTAGCTTCACCAAATAAAGCAACTGTGTAAGTTACAGCCAATCAAATAATTTCCTAACTTTGCTTCTGCCTTTTCTCTAAAACGTCCTTCTCCTAGCTCCTATCAGTGGAGTGCTTCTAACCACTTCTGGTTTCCTGCTGACCAATTTGAATCAATTTTTGCTCAATAAACTCCTAAATGTGTAATATGCCTCAGTTTATCTTTTAACAAGGTCAATTTGAATCTTAAATAGGAAATACAGTATTCATATGGATTTGTATTTTTATAAATGGCAGAGAAAATGCTATCAGTCCACCAATCCTGCTTCCTTTACTCTTTGCTCTCACAGTCTACATTTAGGTACAGTCCTATGGTCTAGACAATAGACAACAGAATGTGGACAGAAGAGTTTACCATTTCCAGGCATGGCCCCTAAAACTCTCAAGAGATCTCCCCCAATTTCTCTGATGCAGTGAATTCAGTGGATGGTTCTGAGGTGCCACTGAATAGAAACCTACCAAACACCTAATTGGACTCTGAAGTGAAGGAGAAATAAACTCTGCCAAGCCACTGCAATGTTGTAATCATATATGCTGACATGTCTTGATTTTATTTCCCAACATGCTCCTGTCCTCCTCCTCTTTGAAGTTTTATCTATATGCTTCTATGCTAATTAGTGACCAAGGTATTCTATCTCAGGGTTGATTTGTACAAGTGTAGAAATAAGGCTGAGGTCAGGGCAAGTGCAACCCTCCTTTGGATTTTTTAACAGAATCTAGGGGAGAGTTTGAGGCCCTCCATAATGGTGAGATTAGAGTATGTGCAAGTAGACTTCCTGAGAGACTAAAGCAGATGGCAGAGTAATACAGAGATGAACATCCTGTAAGCATCTGAGGCGCTGGCTTTGTGTGTCCCAGAGGTCCGGCTAAAAGCTTGCTTTTCCACAGTTTTCAGAGATACCCCATTATTCTTCTTGTCAGTTCTCTGTTACTTAAACCCAAGAATTCATGTATAATATTGAGACTGAATATCACTGTATTTTAGCAAATAGAATTATGTGGGATTCATCAAAACCATTTATACAGGGCTTTCCCATCCTCACTGTATGAGCAAACTTGAACCATAAAGCACTACTCTCTATTCTCGGCTGTCATTTCTCAGACATATGACAAGTCCATCTGCCAGGGAATAGGAAGAAGGAGTGGAGGAAACAACCACAAGTCACCAAATGATTCGGCTATTCTATATTTAAGTAGTGTGTCTCAAACTCTAATGTATCTATGAATTACCTAGAGATATTATTAAAATGAAGATGTGGATACAGGTCTGGACTGGGACCTGAGACTCTGCATTTCTGAAATGCTTTCAAGTGCTACTTTCAAGTGCTTGTTTACTACCACACTTTGTGGAGCAAGGTTCTAGAGCAGATTGTGTGTCTCTTGTGGTTATTCCTTCCTTGTATATGATGCTCAGTGGGGACAACTAGAACAGCTTCATAATGTTTCTCAAAAGCTCTCATAGGATTCATTATGCAGTTCTCAGAAAAGCAGCATTGGCATCATCTGGGAGCATATTAGAAATGCAAATTTTGGAGTTCTACCTTAATCTACTGAATCAGAAGGTTTGGGCACGGGGCCCTAGAAATTATATTTGTAAACTCTGTACGCAAACATTATGCACTATAAAGGCTGAAAAAACTAGAAACTGTGGATTGGGAGCTGACAAAGTATCTTTGAGTAAATACCACTTTCATAGGCTTCAGAAGCTATGCTATGACTGAGAAAAACACACAGGCCAAGCACAAGAGACTTTGGGAAAGGCTTAGTCAACCTGAATGACACTTTAACCCTTTACATGTGTTCTATCAAGAGCAAAGTTCATTAGTGCATGAATGGCATGGTCCAGCAGGAGAGGCTGGGCAAAGGTAGAGATAATAGGAGATCCATTTTTCTGTCTGGGCTTCACATGCAAGCCATAACTTCTACAAAAACAGTTTCCTGATATACAAACTCAAATTGTTACCATCATTCTCTACCTGTCAGAGAAAAGGGGATAACTAAATGTGAGACTTCATATATTGCCCTTTGAGAATTCTAACCACCAGGGTATTTGCTAGTGATTGATATTTATGTAAGAAATATTTTAATCAATTATAAGGAGTTCATTATTTGTCAGGAAAGAAAAAAGGAGAATTTACCATATGGAAGGTAAAAATAATTTAAAAAGGAAAAAAAAAACGTTTAGAAGAAGAGGGTAATAAAGATCTAAGTGATCTCGAGAAAGGCTTTATGCAATAAACAGCTGAAATCAGATATATAAAATCTGATACCTATATATAGAGAGATAAAAATATATACCTATAGAGACTAAAGAAAGTCTTTTGTTACTGTCTTCTACACTCCTTTCTTCTATTAATGCCTGGTTACCATGAATGTCTGTTGTTCAGACTATCATGCTGACAGCTATGTATTTATTTTAATCTTTAAAACAAGGCTGTGAAGTCTTTGAAACAGGGTCATTTGTTTTTGATGAAATATATTTTTGATAGATTTATTTGACCTGGATCTATGTAGGTAAAGAAATATCATCTTGAGAAAAGACTACAACATTAATAAAAGATATTTTGCACAAGGAGTCTACCTACCTGTTTATTATTACTCTTTTATGCCCAGATTTGGGTAAAAGAAGCTGAGAAGCTGAGTGGGTACAGTCACATAACAAAGATGTCAACAGAAATGGATTCATCATCAGGATCCTCTGACCTAACTTGGACAAATTCTTGGTGAAAATAATTAAAAGGAAATGAAGATAAAGTTACTAAGGAGTGGAAAACAGTAGGGAAAATAATATTTTGTACCTTGCGTTTCTGGGCAATGATATTCAACATCCCTGAGCTTTTGGTTAAATTAAGCTTCATATGTTTTTTCTCATCCCAGAGCACATTGCACATGGCTCCACCTCCCATTCCCACCCCTTCTGCTGTCCACTCCATTTTAGTTTGTACAGGATGTGTAATTAATACCCAATTTATGTCCTTTTCTGAAATGTTCATGAAGACAAATAGATATGGCCCCCCAAATGACCTTTGTTGAATCCCTTGATACCTTTCCCTCAAATGGATGTTTTAGCATTTACAAATCACTTTCATTTTCTTTTCGCCTGCCAGATGGCTTTGAATCTCTGTGGTGGCTTTCTTCTCCAAACACCACAGTTTTCTAAAGGATCAAATAAAGTTCATCGTGGCTTATCTCAATTTCCCTGGGATAACTCACATTTCAAAATGAAAAAGTCAGAATAAATCAACAGCAGTAGCAGGCAGTTATAGAGGTCCACGCTGAGGGCACTTGCTTCCCCCTACCTACTGTGAGGTATATGTGAAGCGTGGTCTCAGGAAGAGAGGCGCATGGGACGGCGGCAAGCAGAACGTGTGATGGAGATGATTAGGAGGTGACCAAATATGATGCAGCATCCAGGAAAGGTAAATATGTGAAAGGCCCACAAGCTTATTAATCCTCTGTCCATAAAACAGTCGGTACAGATGCGCAAACCAGGAAGAGGAGGAGAGGGAGGAGCCCAAATTGGAACCGGAAATGCCCGGTGCTTAAGACGATCTGGCAAGCAAATGACTCCCTGAGCAGAGTAGGGAGACATAATTGTTTTGTGTTGTTATTGATAATAGTATAAAACCTTTTTTTAATCCTATACTGAGTGCCTGTTGTGCTATGTATGCACTTTATATGTGTATCTCATAATTCACACAATCCAGAATTTGTATTATGATCACACTCATTTTAAAAACATGAAAACTATGTGCACCTGGCTGGCTCCGTGGGTACTGCATGTGGCTCTTGATCTCTGGGTTGTAAGTTCAAACCCCACATTGGGTGTAGAGATTACTTAAAAATAAAAAATATTTTTAAAAAAGGCTCCAAAAGACTTCAAATATCCTATTGATTCAGAACTAGGTTTCAAAGTAGATCTCTAATGTTGAGACAGTTACTTAACAAAGTTAATATATTTTAAGCAATCGTAACTTGCTATACTATTGCTCTCCCTCTAATTCCTATCATAAATATATATGACTTTTAAAGTTACTGTGACCCATGGAGTAAAATTATGGAGACAAGTTGCTTCTCATTGATTATGGTAATATCTAACAAATTAAATAGTGATGAGAGTTTAAATAATTTTTACTCTATGTCTTTAATTTTGCTTTTATATAATTTTTCTAATTCATAATAAGCACAATGCTTGCCACATAAATATATGTTAACTTTCTTCTATTTTTTTTGTCTTGATACTAAGAGTACTTGCAAAGGAGTAAAAGATCCCCAGTTGTGCCTGCCACTTGATGGGCCATGCTTAATGAGTAACAAGGGGAGCAGAGTGAAGGGACCTTCAAAACAGGGCCACAAAAGAGATCAAAGGGGAAAGTATCTCCATGCAGCACAATTCCAGAAGACCTCTCTCACACCATACTCTAAGTAAAAAGCATGCAGTGGAGCAACACCATGTGAATGGTGCCTAGGGGTTGTGCAGTACATGGCCCTGGATGAAGGGGAAACACCTGTAAGTGCTTTCACAGCAAAACAGCACTGACATCTTCCAAGATGTCACAGCAAAGACTTTTTTTAATTTTTAATTTCAATTTTTTTTTTTAATTTTGAGAGGAGGGGGTGGAGAGGAGGGGCAGAGAGAGAGGGAGACACAGAATCCAAGGCAGGATCCGAGGCAGGATACAAACTTTGAGCTGTCAGTACAGAGTCCGATGCGGGACTTGAACTCATGAACATGAGATCATGACTTGAGCCAAAGTCAGATGCTTAACTGACCGAGCCACCCTGGCACCCCCACGGCAAAGCCTTATAACTCTTAAGACTCACTTGCATAGAAAATGCTGTAGGAACTTCTCCAGAAGCTGCTTATCATTCAAGACTTAGTTGAAATGGGGCTTTTCCTGACACTTTTGGTTAGCTTCAACATCATTGTTGTCTATGTTCCTAACCACTTTGTTTATACCTCTAGCTTAGCATGTGGACTTTGTGTTACATGGCCTTCTACTGTGTAGGACTATGACTTTTTTGAAGCCAACAGCTTTGTGGGACAGGTACACCTCAGAGTCACAGCTCTGGGGTCAAACCCTGTATATACCAATTATTAGTTCTTGCCTTTTTGAACTTTAGTTTCTCTACCTTTAAGTGGGAATAATTTATGGTATCTATTTCATAGATTTGTTTTATGATTATACGAATGACAAGGTATGAAAATATTGTTGGATACTTTATTAATAGTATTTCTTACCTAGAACTAAAGGGTGCCAGAGGAATAGCAGAATTTCACATATAGGTTAGAATTTTCTATTATCTCTTAAATCATGCCACCCAAGGAGCTGCCTATAATAGAAATTATTGCTGGTGTTACAGGTTTTCTATAGATTAAATATTTTGTTATGCTATATTATTTTTCAAAACTTAAATTGAGTTTAAACCATTTAAATACTACTTCTAATATAAATCCCAGAACAAATCATCTTAACAATAAATTTCCATATAGATGCTCAGTCTGTCTTATTAAAGGCACATGGTCGCCTTCAATGGTACAAACTATAAGCCAGTGCTTAAATAACACTGGTGCCCAGAGATAAATAGATGCGAAAGCATGGATTCACAGACACACAAAATAAGACTTATTTTGATTTTTCTCCCCCAATACTGGACTCCCCAGTAATACAGAATTGCATATCCTTTCCCATCCTGACACTTACTCAGAAACCTAGTCTTAAGTAACAATGGGACTTTCAAGTGAAGCCTTTTAACCCTTCTAGGAACAGTTAAGAACCTTTCCTCCTTTGGGATCCCTTGATAAAAATCTCTCAGAATAATAATCACTGTGACTTAAGCTCACTGAGCATGCGCATCTCTCTATCTCATCCGGGAGAGAGACAGCACTCAGTGTGTTCGTAAAGTGAATGAATGAATGAATGAATGGCCAATGAGTCATATCACAGATACCCACAATCTTACCACCAGGGGTAGAGCAGTGATAGAAATGGTTCCTGAAAGCGTGGCAGCTCCCACTGTTACTCTCCTCCTCTATCTCATGAACTAAAAGGCAGAGAAAATCAACTTGGAAATTCCCTTTTCTAGAGTTTCATCCTTCCATAGTATGTAATCTTCACAGGTAGGCATGTGCTAAACTATAAGGGTATAGTGAACTCCCAGGCCACAGCACACCTAGACTCAGGGTAAACAAATGTCCTTGTGAGGGAAATGAATGCAAATCAAGCCTGTAAATATTGAAAACAAGATGCAAATTCATTGTACAACTGTATATGAGAAAATGTCTTTTTAAAAATTTCCCTCTAGGGGCGCCTGGGTGGCTCAGTCGGTTGAGCGTCTGACTTCAGCTCGGGTCATGATCTCGTGGTCTGTGGGTCCGAGCCCCGCGTCGGGCTCTGTGCTGACAGCTCAGAGCCTGGAGCCTGCTTCAGATTCTGTGTCTCCCTCTCTCTCTGACCCTCCCCCGTTCATGCTCTGTCTCTCTCTGTCTCAAAAATAAATAAACGTTAAAAAAAATTAAAAAAAATAAAAATAAAAATAAAAATTTCCCTCTAATAAAGCAAGAATTCTCTTGCAATATAAAACGGTCTTCATTTCACTTAGATCCCTATAATCCTACACCCATATTTTGAAATTACAATCAAAAATTTTGTATTTAGACATAAATAGTTCTTTTGAATTTTTGTCACATCTTTGGTTATCATGATAAAATATACATAACAAAATTTAACCACTTTTGAGTGTACAATTCACCAAACTTAAGTTCATTCACTGTTGTGCAACCGTCACCACATTTTATCCCCAGAACTTTTTTCATCTTCCCAAACAAAACTTTATATCCATTAAACAGTAACTCCTCATTTGCTTTTCCCTATAGCCCCTAACTTCTATTCTGTTTCCATTCATTTGATTACTGGAAAAGGCAAAAATATGGAGGCAGTAAAAAAATCAGTGGTTTCCTTTCTTTTGCTGAAGGATCTGGAAGGGGTCCCTTGGCTATGCCTGCCTACCTAGAAAGGGTAAGAAAAGGTTCTGCTTCCTGCTCCTTCTTGCAGGCTGCTCTGGTCATAGGCAGGATTAGGGATATCCTTTGCTAGGACACACGCATAACCAGCGTCCTCCACAGAGTCTCCCAACCTGTACATTAGTTATTACAAAGATTTTTTTCTTTCCTGACTATATCACAGAGCACAAAGGATTTTTAGGGCATTGAAACTACTACACAGGATACTGCAATTGGATATATGTCATTCTATATCATTCAAACTCACAGAAGGTACAATACCAAGAGTGAACCCTAATCAACTACTGACTCTAGTTGATTAATGTACCACTCCAGTGGGGATGTTTGTAATAGAGAAGGCTATGTTTATGTGAGGGCAGGGGTGATATGAGAAATGTCTGTATCTTCTGCTCAATGTTGCTATGAACCTAAAACTGTTCTTAAAAAAAAAAGTCTATTTAAAAAAAAAGAAAGGAAGGGTGCCTGGTGGCTCAGTCACTTTAAGTGTCCAACTCTAGGACACTTTCAGCTCAGGTCATGATCACAGTCATGGGATTGAGTCCCACATTGGGCTCTGTGCTGGGCATGAATGAAGCCTCTTGAAGATTCTCTCTCTCCTCTTCCCTCTGCCCCTCCATCCTTGTTCAAGAAAGAGAAAGAAAGAAAGAAAGAAAGAAAGAAAGAAAGAAAGAAAGAAAGAGAAAGAAAGTTAGTTCTGACATATGCTACAACATGAACTTTGAAGACATTATGCTAAGTGAAATAACCAGTCACAAAAAGACAAATGTTAGGGATGCCCAGGTGGCTCAGTGGGTTAAGTATCCAACTTCAGCTCAGATCATGAAATCATGGTTCATGAGTTTGAGCCCCACATCAGGCTCTGTGCTGACAGTGCAGAGCCTGCCTGGGATTTTCTCTCTCTCCCTCTCTCTCACTCTGCCTCTCCCCCATTCATGCTCTCTCTCTCAAAATAAATAAATAAAAGCTTAAAAATTAAAATTAAAAAAAAAGACAAATGTTACATGATTCTACTTATATAAGGAACCTAGAGTGGTCAAAATTATGGAGATGAAAAATTCTTTTTAATTTTTAATTTTTTAAGAATTAAATTCCATTTAGAATCACTGCACAAATAATTAAAGCATCTTTAAAGCATCACTCATGGCACCTGGGTGGCTCAATTGGTTGAGCTTCTAACTCTTAATTTCAGGTCAGGTCATGGTCTCATGGTTCGTGGGCTTAATCTCCACCTTGGGCTCTGCACTGACCGTGTGGAGCCAGCTTGAGATTCTGTCTCCCTCTCTCTCTCTCTCTCTCAAAATAAGCAAATAAACTTAAAAAAATCATCGCTCATAATGCAATATTTTAATCCTAACACAACTGTTCAAATGAATCCGTTTTGTGTACTGAAAGTTATTTATTTTGTATACATAAACTTAAAATGCTATAGTCAAACTCTTTACATTGTTTTATGTCTTCTTCATTTCAAATAAGAATTTACTTATAAGCATTAATTATGTAACTAATGTTATATTTTTCAACTGATACATTTAATAATTTAATCATCCTCTTGGAGTTTTTTTCCTATTAATTTGTATTTATTGACAGTAAAGACCAACTCAATGATCATCTTTATGCTCACATATTTCTTCCTTATTTTTAGAATGGATGCATTCAGGTCAATATTCTTTTAAAGACACCTCTCAAAATTTTATATCTATCACATTATTTTGTCTTACTTTATAGCATTTATCCCATGTAAAGTTTCTGTTCCTGCCTGCATGCGTGTGTATATGTATGTGTGTGTGTGCGTCCATGTGCACTTATTTGTGTTCATGCGTACTGTCTCTTCTCTGACTACTATGCTTGCTTATGATGACAAGGACATTGTCTGTTTTCTCACTATTATATAGTCAATCACTGTAACATTTCCAGATATATATTAGGCATTCATAAACATGTATGAAAATTAAAGTAATAATTACATGAACAAATAAATGGATAGCTTTGGATAAACAATAAGTTATTTCTTCACACTTCAGGGTATTATTTGGCATCAGTATTTAGAATTTTTTATAATTTAAAATATGAATAAAATTTCAAAGTAAAACTTACTATTTCTAAAACTCTCATAAAAATAATGCTTAGAAAAATAGAAAAGGAAAATCCTCCACATTCTCATTACTCAAATGCTGAGCTTTTCAGCGACTTTATTTCTGGTCTTTTTTGTTCATACAGATTTACATAAAATTATGAGCTAATTAGCATATAATATATACACAAATTTCTAAGCATATTTCTCTTCATGTAGTGGATGTATTCACAAAGAAACATTTTGAAGACTGCTTTTATATTAGGTATAAATAGTATTATGTGCATTTTATTGAATTTATGGTTTATTTATGCTGCATTCAGGAGAATATGCTGAATGCATCATGCTACCAACAAAGGAGGGTTAAAATGCTAAACATGGAGAATGTTATTTATAGGGATTTTAATTGTTGTAGAAAAATATAACCATAAATCTGCATGCTACACTGAAAGCTTTATGAAATGAAAAGGTTTTAAATGCCTATTTCAAGGTTGACAGTGTCATACTATTTCAACTAAAATATCTTTTTGTGTTCAGGGTGCAGTGTAAAGATACCAATAAAATCACCCACAAAAATTATCAGAGGTAAAGATTATATGAGCTCTTAGAAATCTACTCTAGTCTCTCTGAAATTATGAACAAATAAAAATATCACCCAATGTCAATATTTCTTATTTACTGGGAAAGTATTTTTAGAAGTTAAAGGAAAATTATTTTTAGTTACTGTTTACACAGCAGAAAAATTTGGTGGTATAGAAAGAGTGATCTCTTAAGTGAGACAAATGTTCAAATTCTGGTTTGATAATCAAAGCAAGTTATTTATTTTTCCAGGCCCCAGATGCCTCATTTCTAGAATTAAAAATAATATAACTTCTTTTATGAGATAATTATGAGGATTAAATAAAAAAATGTGCACTCGGTGCTTAGTATGCTACCTGCCCCATGATAAGCACTCCGTAACTGGCAGTCACGTAATACTAAAAGATGATGGAGTCTATTCATGAGGTGAGGGATGAACCACACTCATTTCTGGTGGTTCAGATTACTCCCTGGTTACAAAGAGAGGCCAAGTCACATGCCAACATTTGTTTGGGAAGCTGCATATTTTGAAGACACTAAATTTATTTTTTAGTAAGACTGTAGTTGAAAATAACAAGGAAAAATGACACAAGCCAAACAAGTTTAAAACCAAAGATAAATTAACTATTATTAATTCACACAGTTAAATTTCAGAGGCAGTTTTAACTTTAGACATAGCTTAATTAGAAGCTAAAAATCTGGCCTCAAGAGGAATTACGGTTTCAACCTACTTCTCCAAAACTCAGCAACTTAAAGTCAGAGATTTTGGTTTCTGATTGGCTATCTAGGGTCAATTACCTAGCCATTCCTGAACCTGTCACCGTGGCCTGTGGCATGGGAGATTCTAATTGGCTCATCTAAACCCACATTTCTCCATTGGAGCTTCATGAACTAAGAGCTGAAGAAGGATGGTGTCACAAATACACTATGCTTCCTTACCTCTGTCAAACCAGGGTGTTATTCTCAGGAACAGGATAAATAAATATTTCAGTGAACAAACACAATGGATTTCTACTCCCATGACCTAAAACAATCTAATGCAGATGAAATAAGGACTGTGGAGATATGTTATGAGATTCAGAACCCTAATGGAACATACTTCTGTTTTGCTGAATAACAATAATTCTTACAAAAATTCATCTTTAGCATGTAGGAAAGGCTGGCCAGCATTGCAGGTTAGACAAGTTATTAATACTAAGCAGTTCTTACTGTATGACTAATCATTCACTTACTCTTTCTGCCCTTTATCCCCTCCTTCCTTTGTTGTCTCTTTTCTCTCCCAATATTATTTTCTTTCTCAAACATTTATTGATCACCTCCTATGTACAGCCTTCCTGTAAATTGATAAAAGATATTTCTGCCTCTAATGAAATTTATGATCTAGTTAGAAAGGTACAACAGAAGAAAGTGTATTATATTGAAAAAAAGCAGTGCCAGATAGGACCAAACAAGTACAATTGTGGAGGGTAGCAATAATGTTATAATGGAATTAAAATATGGCTTGGGGTCAAACGCCCTGGATCATATTCCTAGTTCTGTCTCTTACCAACTGTGTGACTTTTGGAAAGTCATGTAAGCAATATGAGCCTCCAATTCTTCATTCATGTCACAGAGATGATACCACCTGTTTCAAAGCAATGTGGCGAGGATCAAAAGAATGACATATGTGGAAGTGCCAACAACATTCTCTGACACATAACTGGCATCACAACGTTTCTAAATAAAGTGTCCTGGGTTTTTCATAAGAGGGAGAAATATTTTAAGCTGCAGGAACCAGGGAAGACTTCACTGGGATGGCATTAAATAAAATTAATAGAACTGGATAACACATATGGAGGAAAAGACCATTCTGGTATTAGGGGAAAAATAAGCAAAACAATGGAAACAAGAACACATAATTTTTTAATGAAAGTAGAGAACATTGCATGTTGGCTGAAATAATGAGGTTTTGTTTGTTTTAGTTGTAGAATTATTTCCTCAATGAATTTTTTTAGACACCTAATACGTGCAACAGCTAAGGGACCCACTCTTGTTGAAAATAGGTGTGAGAAGACCCCCTACCTCACAATCCCACTAAGGAAATCTAGGACTTCACAATGCATAGTTTTAAAACCAATGCAGTGTTAATAGAAAACAGGAAAACTGGGCTAGGGATCAAAGACAACATTCAGTGACTGAAGACAGACCTAATTTGTAGTTTTGCAAGTTATACCACACTTGCTTATGTCTCATGCCTTTGCACATGAAGACTCTGTTATTGGAATGTATCCCTCATGAATCCACCAGCTTCTTGTCCTTTAAGATGCAGTTCAGCAAAGCCTTCCTTGATCTTCTTTGTCCATCCTTTAAGCTTCTTGCTGAACTAAGTGCTAATTCTCTGAGCCACATGCTGAACCAAGTATATAATTTTTCTTGATCTTCTATGGATATGAACTGACTTGCTCATTATTAGGAAGCTTGCTTTCTTTCCTTTTCTTTCTTTTCTTTCTTTCTTTCTTTCTTTCTTTCTTTCTTTCTTTCTTTCTTTCCTTCTTTCTTTGTTATCTTTTCTCCTCTTTCCTCTTCTTTTCTTTCTTTCAAATTTCTAACAGCCTTATTGAGGTATAATTGGCATATAACAAACCACACATTTCAGAATAAAACACACATCTCTGAAAGTACAATTAACATATAATAAACCATACATTTCAGACATATAATAAACCATATATTTCTGAAACCATACATTTCTTAAATGTATACATATCATATATGAAATTGTATACAGTTTGATAAGTTTTGACATATATATGCACCCATGAACAAACTTCCACAGTCAAAATATGAAGATTATATTCTTAATATCCTCACACCAGTTTGTAATACCTTCTTTTCACCTTTGTCAGTCCCCCTTTATTCCCAGTCAATGACTGGTCTGCTTTCTGCCATTAGTTTTTTTGTTTGTTCATTTATTTGTCTTCTATTTTCGAATACTCTAATTGAATCAAAGAGCACTTTTTTTGTCTTGTTTTTTTCAATCAGCATTAGTTATTTTGAGATTCACCCATGTATGTAGCATTGCCAAGTAGTATTCAATCATATGCATGTACTACAGTTTTTTGTTTTTGTTTTTGTTTTTTGTGTGCTTTTTGTGTTCTTTTAACTCACGAACTTGTTTAGAGATGCTAGGATTATTTTTGATTTTTGGTTATTACAAGTAGAGATGCTATGAACACTCATATAAATTATTTATGTGGATATATATTTTAATTTCTCTTGGAAAAACACAAATTCATAAAATGGCTGGATAATAAGGTAGGTATATGTTTAACTTAAAAAAATTTTTCTTTACAGTTAGTTTATCAATGTATAATACCCACTTATATTTGTCAACCTTTTAGATTTTAACTGTTCTAATAGGAACAGAGAATAAAACTGCATTTCTGTAAAGAAGAATTATCTTGGGCATCTTTTTATGTGCTTATTTATATTCCACATATTTTCTTTAGTAAAGTGACCAATTATTTATTTATTTATTTATTTACTGTGTGTTTTGTTTTCTTATTGTGTTAAGGGTTCTTATTTTTCTGGCATAAGTCACTCATCAGCTATATGATTTGCAAATATTTTGTTCCTAAGTCTGGCCTTCCTCATTCACTTAATATCTTTTGAAGATATTAATTTTGATTAAGTATAATTTATTGTTCTATGGATTTCTGCTTTGTGTTTAAGAAAATTTTGCCTAACTCAAGATCACAAAGAACTATTTTTTTTATTCTAAACATGTAATAACTTAATGTTTCACATTTAGATCTATGATTTTAATAACATAAATAACATGTATATGGTATAAGTTACGAATTGGAAGGTCTTTTGTGTGTGTTCTTTGTTTTTGTATTGTTTTGCAAATGAATATGCAATAGTTCAAAAAATCAATTGCTCATATATATCTGGACTCGACTTTATTCTGTTCCATTTATTTATTTATCTTTTTTTAACTTTTTTAAGTTTATTTATTTGAGAGAGACAGAAACAACACAAGTGTGGGAGGGGCAGAGATGGAGGGAGAGAGAGAATCCCAAAATCCCAAGCAGACTCTGCACCATCAGCATACAGCCTGATGTGGAACTCAAAAGCATGAAACTGTGAGATCATGACCTGAGCTGAAACAAAGGCCCAGACGCTTAACCGATTGAGCCACTCAGGTGCCCCTGTCTATCTTTTATTTTTTAATGTTTATTTACTTATTTTTGAGAGACAGAGAGGGAGAGAGAGGCATAGAAAGAGGGAGACATAGAATCCCAAGCAGGCTCTGTGCTGTCATCACAGAGCCCGATGCAGGGATCAAGCTCACAAACCATGAGGTGATGCCCTGAGCCAAAACCAGACACTTGACAGAGCCACCCAGGCACCCCATCTATGTATCTATTTATTATACTATGCACTACATATTTGTGGTTTATTTACTACTTGTTGAAAGTTTGTATCTCAAACACCATCAATCTTATCCCCTTACCCTCCATCCCCTGGTAGCCACTACTTTAGTCTCTGGTTTCTTTGTTTAGAATTTATTTTGAGAGAGAGTAAGAGAGAGAGAGAGAGAGAGCGAGAGAGAGAGAGCATGAGCAAGGGAGGGGCAGAGAGAGCAGGAGAGAGAGAATCTCAAGCAGGCTCTACACTAATAGCACAGAGCCCAATGTGGGGCTAAAACTCATGAACTGTGAGATCATGACCTGAGTCAAAATGATCATGACAAGAGTGAGATCATGACAAGAGTCTCACGCTTAACTGACTGAGCCACCCAATCGCACCTATTTATTTATTTTTACAGATTTGACTTTTTTAGATTCTACATAAGAGTGGTATCATATGGTACATGTCTTTCTCTGTCTGACTTATCTCACTCAGCATAATGTGCTCAAGGTCCATCCATGTTGTCACAAATGGAAGGATATCCTTCTATGTAATGGGTGAATAATATCCCATTATGTGTGTGAATAAATATAAATATATAAATATAAATATAAATATAAATATAAATATAATGTATATGTATATCATGTCTTTTTCTTTGTCCATTCATCTGCTGATAAACATTTGGGGTGTTTCCATATCTTGGCTATTGTAAATACTCCTGCAATAAACATGGGTGTACACATATGTCATCAAAATCCTGTTTTCATTTCCTTTGGGTATATACCCAGAAGTGGAATTGTTGAATCATATAAAGATGTATTTTTAATTTTTTGGAGGAAACTCCTTATTGTTTTCCATAGTGGTTAGATTATTTTACATAGTCTACACCAACAGCGTAGGATTCCCTTTTTACCACACCCTCACCAACATGTCTTGTTTTTTGCCTTAAAAGTTTTAATTTAAAGTCCACTTAGCTAACATATATTGTAATATTAGTTTCAGGTATACAGTATGGTGATCCAACACTTCCACACAACAGCCAGTGCTCATCACAGCAAGTGCATTCCTTAATTCCCAAGGAATTTCATTCATCCCCCCACCTACTACCTCTCTTGTAATTATCTTTTTGTTTTCTATAGTTAAGAGTCTCTTTCTTGGTTTGCCTCTCTCTGTTTTATTTTTCCTTTGCTTGTTTGTTTTGTTTCTTAAATTTCACACATGAGTGAAATCATACAATATTTTTCTTTCTCTGATTGACTTATTTAACTTAGCATGATATTCTCTAGCTCTATGAATGTCATTGAAAATTATAAGATTTCATTCTTTTTATAGCCAAGTAATATTCCTGTGCGTGTGCATGTGTGTGCATGCACACACACAAATGACACATCTTCCTTAGTCATTCATCAGTCAGTGGGCACTTGGGCTGTTTCCACAATTCTGCTATTGTAGAAAATGATGGTATAAACATCAGGGTACGTGTATCCCTTTGAATTAGTACTGTTCTATTCTTTGGGTAAATACCTAATGGTGCACTTACTGGAATGTAGGGTAATTTTATTTTTAATTTTTTTGAGGAAACTCCATAGTGTTTTCTAGAGTGGCTGCAACAGTTTGCATTTCCAACAGTGCAAGACAGTTTGCCTCCCTCCACATTTTCTCCAACACGTATTGTTTCTTTCTTTCTTTTCTTTTAATGTTAGCCATTCTGACAGGTGTGAGGTAATATCTCATTGTAGTTTTGATTTGTATTTCCCTGATAATCTTTGATGTTGAGCATCTTTTCATATGTCTGTTGATCATCTGTGTATCAAATGCCTATTGGAAAAATGCCTATTCATGTCTTCTGCCCATTTTTAATTGGATTACTCATTTTTGGGTGTTGAGTTTTATAAGTTCTTTATACATTTTGGATACTAACCCTTTATCAAATCTGTCATTTGCAAATACTTCTCCCATTCTATAGGTTACCTTTTAGTTTTGTTGATTGTTTCCTTTTCTATACAGAAGTTTTTTGTTTTTGTTTTTGTCTTTTATTTTTGTTTTGGTTTGGTTTTGTTTTTATGAAGTCCAGTAGTTTATTTTTCTTTTGTTTTCCTTGCCTTAGGAGACATATTTAGTAAGAAGTTGCTATGGCCAATGTCAAAGATGTTACTGCCTGCGTTCTCCACTAGATTTTAATGGTTTCAAGTCTTTCATTTGGGTCTTTAACCTGTTTTGAATTTATTGTTGTGTAAAAAGTCATCATGTTTCATTCTTTTGCATGTTGCTGTCCATTTTTCCCAACACTTGTTGAAGAGACTGTCTTTTTTCCATTGGATATTCTTTCCTGCTTTGCTGAAGGTTAGTTGGCCATATATTTGTGGGTTCACTTCTGTAGGTTCATTAATTGTGGATTTTCTATTCTGATATATTGATCAATATGTTCATTTCTGTGCTGCCACCATACTATTTTGATCACCATAGCTTTGTAAAATAACTTGAAGTCTGGAATTTTGATGTTTCCAACTTTGATTTTATTTTTCAAAGTTGCTTTGGCTATTTGGGGTCTTTTGTGGTTCAATACAAAATTTAGCTCTGTTAAAATTGTTCTAGCTCTGTGAAAAATGTTGGTATTTTGGCAGGGATTGCATTAAATGCACAGATTGTTTTGGGTAGTATAGAGATTTTAATGATATTTATTCTTCCAATCCATGAGCATGGAATGTTTTTTCCATTTCTTTGTGTCATCTTCAGTTTATTTCACAGGTGTTCTATAGTTTTCAGAGAATATGTATTTTACCTCTTTGGTTAGATTTATTCCTAGGTATCCTACAATTTTTGGTGCAACTGTAAATGGGATCCATTCCTTAATTTCTCTTTCAGCTGCTTTATTATCAGTATATAGAAATTCAACAGATTTCTGTATGTTGATTTTGTATCCTGCACTTTAATGAATTTGTAAATATCAATATTGTAAATATCAATTTGGGCAGTGTTTTGGTGGAGTCCCTTGGGTTCTCCATATAAAGTATCATGTCATCTGCAAATAGTGAAAGTTTTATTTCTTTCCAACCAATATAGATGTTTTTTTATTTGTTTTTGTTGTTTTATTGCTATGGCTAGGACTCCCAATCCTATGTTAAATAACAGTGGTGTAAGTGGACATCTCTACCTTGTTCCTGACCACAGAGGAAAAGCTCTCAGGGGGCCTGGGTGGCTCAGTCAGTTAGGCATCTGACTCTTGATTTCAGTTCAAGTGATGATCTCGAGGTCATGAGATGAAGTCTTGAGTCAGGCTTTGCACTTGGGATGGAGTCTGCTTAACATTTTCTCCCTCCCTCTCCATCTTCTTCTCCCCTGCTCCTGCTCCAGTGCTCTAGCTCTCTCTTTCATTCTCAAAACAAAACGAACAAAAACAAAAAAGCAAAAAAAAAAAGGAAAAAAAAAACCTCTCAAATTTTCCCTATTGAGGATGATATTAGCTGTGGATTGTTTTATATATATCACCTTTATTATTTTGAGGTATGTTCCTCTAGCCCTATTTTATGTTGATCAGGGATACTAGCCTGTAGTTCTCTTTTTTTTAGTGGAGTCTTTATCTGGTTTTAGTATCAGGGTAATGCTGGCCTCATAGAATTAATTTGGAAGTTTTCCTTCCTTTTATATTATCTTGTAAGAGTTTTAGAAGAATGGGTATTTACTCTTCTTTAAATGTTTGGTAGAATTCACAAAACATGTGAAGCTATCTGGTCCTGGTCTTTTGCTGAGACTTTTTTGATTACCGATTCAAAATTTTTGGTGGTTATTGGTCTGTTCAAGTTTTCTGTTTTCTCCTGTTTCTGTTTTGATAGTTTATATGTTTGTAGGAATTTATCCATTTCTTCCAAGTTGTCCAATTTGTTGGCATACCGTGTTTCATAACATTCTCTTATATTTATTTGTATTTCTGTTGTATTGGCTGATATTTCTCTATCATTTGCGATTTTATTTATTTTGGTGTTTTCTCTTTGCTTTTTGGTAAGTCTGGCTAGAGGTTTATCAATTTTATTTTATTTTTCAAAACCAGCTCCTGGCTTCATTGATCTGTTGTATTGTTTTTCGGTTTTTTTTTTTTTTAGTTTCTATGTCACTTATTTCTGCTCTAATCTTTATTTTTTTCCTTCCTTCTGCTGGTTTTAGATTTTGTTTGTTCTTCATTTTCCAGCTCCTTTAGGCATACATGTAGGTCGCTTATTTGAGACTTTCTTGCTCCCTGTTATAGCCCTGTATTTCTATAAACTTCCCTCTTAGTACCACTTTTGCTGCTTTCCAAAGATTTTGCACTGTTGAGTTTTCATTCTAATTTTTTCCAAGTAATTTATAATTTATTCTTTAATGTCCTGGTTGACCCATTCGTTGTTTAGCAGCATTTTGTTTAACCTCCATCTAGTTGTCATCTTTCCAAATTTTTTCTCATAGTTGACTTCTAGTTCAAAGTGTTGTGGACAGCAAAGGTGCATGGTACAACTTCATTTTTTGTGTATTTGTTGAGGTCTGTTTTGTGACCTAGTTTGTGATCTATTCTGGAGACAGTTCCATGTGAATTTGAAAAGAATGTGTACCCTGCTATTTTAGGATGGGATGTTGTGAATATATCTATTCATTCCACCTGGTCCAGTGTGTCATTCAAAGCCATTGTTTCCTTGTTGATTTTCTGTTTAGATGATCTACTGAAGTAAGTGAATTGTTAAAGTCCTCTACTATTATCGTGGTATTATCCATTAGTTCCTTTATTTTTGTTATTAATTGTTCTACATATTTTTGTGCTATCAGGTTGGGCACATAAATATTTACAATTGTTAGATCTTATTGGGTTGTTCTCCTGATTATACTATATTCTTTGTATATTTTTACAGTCTTTTAAAAATTTTTTTTTATGTTATTTAATTTTTATTATGTTTATTTATTTTTGATATAGAGAGACAGAGTGTGAGCAGAGGAGGGGCAGAGAGAGAGGGAGATACAGAATCTGAGCAGGCTCCAGGCTCTGAGCTATCAGCACATAGCCTGACGTGGGGCTTGGACCCATGAAACTTGGGATCATGACCTGAGCCAAAGTCAGATGCTTAACCAACTGAGCCAACCAGGTGCCTCACAGTCTTTTAAAAATGTTTTGTTTATTTTTGAGAGGGGAGAGGGGCAGAGAGAGGGAGACAGAGGATTCAAAGCAGGCTATGTGCTGACAGCAGAGAGCCTGATGGAGGGCTCGAATTCACAAACTGTGAGGTCATGACCTGAGATGAAGTTGTATGCTTAACCAATTGAGCCACCCAGGCACTCCCAGTCTTTATTTTAAAGTATAGCTTGTCTATTACAAGCATTATTATTCCAGCTTTGTTTTCACACCATTTACATGATAAACGTTTCTCCAGCCACTCACTTTCATTAAGCAGGTGTCTTTAGGTCAAAAGGAGTCTCCTTTGACACACACATATAGGTGTGTCTTTTTATTTTAACCCACTCTGACATCCTATGTCTTGTAATTGTAGAGTTTAGTTCATTTTCATTTAAAGCAATTATTGATATGCATGTATTGCCATCTTAATACTTCTTTTGCCATTGTTTCTGTAGATTTTCTCTTTTCCTTTCTTGTCTTTGTCACTTTTGGTTTCTTCTCCTTTAATATTTCTCCTTTAACATTTCTTGCAGGGCTGGTTTAGTGATCACAACTCCTTTAGTTTTGTTTGGGAAACTCTATCTCTCCTTCTATTCCAAATGTTTGACTTGCTGGAGAGAGTATTCTTGGCTGCAGATTTCTCTCATCAGCACTTTGACTCTATCATGTCATTTCCTTCTCGATTTTCACATGTCTGTTGAGAAATCTCCAGTTAGCCTTACGGGTTTTCCCTAGTAAAGTAAGGACTATTTTAGACATGCTGCTTTAAAATTTTTTTCATCACTATATTTTGCAACTTCAATTACAATATATCTTGATGTTGGATTTTGTTGATTTTGATGGAAGTTCTGTGTGCCTTCTGGATCTGGATGTCTGTTTCCTTTCCCAGATTTGGGAAGCTTTCTGCTATTATTTCTTGAATAAAAATTTTCAGCCCACCTTTTCTCTCCCTCCTTCTTTTGAGACTCCTATGTTATTATGTTTCATGGGATCACTGAGTTCCCTAAGTCTATTCTCGTACTGCATAATTCTTCTTTCTCTGTTTTGTTCAGCTTCATTATCTTCCATTATTTTGTCTTCTATGTCACTAATTCATGCCTCTGCTTTTCCAGTCTACTATCCATTGCATCAAGCTTGTTTCCAATCTTATTTATTGCATTCTTCATCTCTTCATCTCTTTTTTAACTCTATTATCTCTTTGGTAAGGGTCTTATTGAAGTATTCTATTCTTTTCTCAAGCCCAGTGAGTATCTTTATGATTGTTTCTTTAAATTCTCCATCAGGCATGTTATTTTTGTCTATTTCACTTAGATCTCTGGCTGTGGTCTTACCTTGTCTTTTCATTTGGGATAAATTCTTCCATCTTGGCATTTTTGTAAGTTTCTGTCTCTTCTCCGTGTTAGAAAAGCCAGTATGTCTCTTGATCCTGAAAGTAAAGGCCTTACAAAGAAGAAGTCATGTAGTGTCCAGGGCCATGGCACTTCAAGGAGTGTCTCTAGTGTGAGCTGCATGTGCTTTGCTGTTGTGTTTTGGCTGCTCTATCCTTTAGGCCAGTCATCTGCTGAGGCTCTCCTTGCCTACTGTGGGAAATGTTTGGTCTCTGGCCTGAATGTGGTGAGTTTTAACAGGTGTGCTCTGGTCTGCCTGTGAAATGAGACCTGACACCAACTCCACCAGAATGGAAGACCAGCAGAACTCTCTGGTAGGGAGATGTGGTATAGACAGGGTATTGTGCCCATATTCTGGGGGAGGGGTCTACTGTGCTGGGACTGAGGCAAGCATGAATGAGAAGGGGCAATCCTTCCAGATTGCAGGGTGGAGGGGCTTGGTGTATGCAAGTATCCTTGCTGAGCTGTTTCCCATAGGTAGCTCTGTGTTTATGTTCAGGGGTGGGAGAGGAAAATGGTGCCATCCAGGTCTTTTGTTCCTGGAAAAGTATGTCCATGAATGCTGCTTCTCAGGAAAGTGCTCCTAGAATAGCAAATAATCTTCCCTCTGTGTGCCCTAGGTGTTTTTCAGATTGTGGTTTCCACGCCATTTTCCTCCAGGGTTTTTGCGTGCCTTCTCTCCAGGAGCAGTGCAGGGCCTTTCAGGCTCGATCCCGGCCAAGCTCATTGATCTTTAAAACTCCAGGCTTTAAGCCCCACTGGTTGCAAGAACTCATGAAATTCAGCCCATCTCCTTTTCCAAGCAAATGGCTTGGGGGAAATGTTCTCCTTGTGCATTTCCCTACGTGTTCCTCTCTCTCTCTCTCACCCTTTTGTGACCATGGCTCCCTCCCCTCTGCAGCATGGTGAGCCATTTCTCCCCTAAACCACATCTCCACACTTCCTACCTTCTTCAGTGTGGCTTCTCCTTACCCTTCAGTTGTGGTGTTTGCTCTGTCAGTACTGGGTTTATTTCTGAGGTATTTAGGATGATGATAGCTATCTAGTTGTATTTGCAGAACAAGATGAACCTAGTGTCCTCCTTACTCTGCTGCTATCTTCCTTTCCTTCCAGCCATAGGTTCTTAAGATGTCCTTTAGCAGGTTAGGGACATTCTTATCTATCCATAGTTAGGTGTGAGCTTTTATCAAAAATTTGTTTGGTTTTGTCAAATGCTATATTTCTTTATGTCTGAAAAAGGTTTTATTTTGCTTTTGTTTTAGAAAGATAGTTTTTCCAGGTATAAATTCTAGATTGACAGTGTTTTATCCTTTAGTAATTTATAGATGGGCCCCACTGTTTTCTCAAGTGGATTGGAAACTAGGAGAAGTCCAGTAACAAGATTCCAGTCTTATCTTTGTTGCTCTGTACATAGTGCCTTTTCCCCTGGATTCTTTTTTCATGGTCTTCTTTTCCCATCTCTATTCCTAAGACCATTATTCATAATTTTAGTGGATTTCCTCCTGGTTCCTTGACCTCTAATAGCAGCTTATCTCCCTTCTTCCACTCTTGTCCTCCAGAGAACCTTCCTAGCTCTTTCCTTTACTTTCCATTTTATCTACAAATTACAGTAATATTGGCATTCTTTCTGTTTTTCTAGTATGTCAAGCTTATTTTTGCCTTTAGAACCTGAAAACATAGGTCATCAGGTCTTCAAGGCTTGGCTTCTCTTGTGAACATCTCAGTTTAGAGGTTACCTCCTCAGGGACTCTCCCCATTCCTGACCTAAAAGAACAGTCTAATCACTCTGAATGACATCATCCTGTTTTAAATTTCTGCAGGTTTCTTGAGATCTATAAAGAAGCAAAATATAATTTGTATTTTTATCACCACTTTAAAACAACTTTATAATGAGGTGCTTGGTTTAGTTTTCTTCATGTTCCTTGTAATTGTTGAGCTTCCTAAATAGGCAATTTTATAGTTTTCCTCAAATTTGACAACTTTCAGCCATCCTCTCTTCAAAAAACTTTGCTGCCCTCTCTTAGGTCAATCAAAGATGTCTCCAAGTTCACTGGTGCTGTTTCATCCTGCCCCCTCTTTTTTCTTTTTCTTTCTTTATTCCATCTTGGATAGGTTTGTTGTTTTTTTCTTTGTTTGTTTGTTTTTTGCTGTACTTTCAAATTTTCTTTTCTTCTGCAATGATTAATTTATTTGGAATCCTATCTAATGTAGTTTTCACCTAAAACATTGTACCTTTCACCATTAGAAACTTGATTTGGGTGTTTTCTTATCTCTTCCATATATCCTAACTTTGAGAATATGCCAATGTCTGCTAGTTTTTACATCTGTGTTGGTTCTGACTTCACCTCAAGTGATCAATTTTCTTTTCAGTATGGATTATGTATTCCTGATTTTTTTTAAAGCGTGGTGATTTTTTATTGGATGCTAAATAATATGAATTTTATCTTATTTGAGGTGGATATATTTATAAGAAGTATTCTTGAGCTTTCTTCTAGAATGCATTTAAATTATTTAGAAACACTTTGATGCTGGGGTTTCTGGCTGCCTTAGTCAGTAGAGCATGTGACTCTTGATCTCAGGGTTTTAAGTTTGAACCCCCATTGGGTGTAGAGATTAAAGAAATAATTTGATCTTTTTAGGTCTAGCTTTTAAGATATGCTATGCAGGATCAGGGTAGTGCTCAGTCGAGATCTCTATCCTCCACTAATGAAATAAAATCCTGAAATGTATTCTACCCAGTCTCCCATGAGTCATGAATTTTTCCCATCTGCTGATGGAAGCAGACATTACTTCTCGTCCTGTAGTAATGGTAGGCACTGTTCCCTCCCATCCCTTCTAGGTAGTTCTTCCTCTAGTCTCATGCAGTTTTCTCATATGCAGGCACTGATCAGTACTCAGTTGAATAGTCAAAAGGACACTTGGTAATCTCTAAAGTTTTCTTTCTGTGCAGCTTTGTCCTCTGTGCTATCAGTTTTGTGAATTCGCATCCTTTTGGTCTCTCCAGACTGTCAGGTCCACTTTCTCAACTGTAAGAGCCAAGCGTAGTAATTGACATAGAACTAAGAGTCCAGGTAAATCTGACCACATTTGTTACCCTATCACTAGGTTCTGCCTGAGTTCCCTTTCTTTGTACCACAAACAGAAACTCAAGGTAATAAAGTATTTCTTCAGGATTCTACAGAATACCTAATTCTTAATAAGGACATAATATATGCTCCATACCTTCATTTTTTTAACGTTTATTCATTTCTAAGACAGAGTGTGAGTGGGGGAGGGGTAGAGAAAGAGGGAGACACAGAATCCAAAGCAGGCTCCAGGCTCTGAGCTGTCAGCACAGAGCTCAACCCTTTGCTCAAACTCACAAATTGTGAGGTCATGAACTGAGCTGAAGTCAGATGCTTACCGACTGAGCCACCTAGGTACCTCACTTCATACCTTTAAATTAATCAATAAAATTACTCTGAGTTCTAAAGTAGATAAATTTGAAATGCAAGTTAAATGTACAGGATTTGTTTTTAAAATCACAGGCTCTCAAACAAATAAGACTTCTTCTAAAGGATTAACATTGGAAAAGGAGAAAATGAGGAAAACATGAAACATGTGGGATAAAAAAATAAAAATTAAAAAAATCAATATAATGGATCTCCTGTGTGGACTTTCTGAAAAGAATCAGAGGAAGACCATTAGGCAAGGCTTTTGAACCATGTCCCAAAAGAGATACAAGTCAGGCTCTGCTGAAAAAAAAAAAAAAATCAAACAAAACAACAAACAAACAAAAACATATGGAACATCCAGGAGGAGAAAAAAAGATTTGGTATCTGGAGAGTAGTAAGTCCTATAAAACTGCTACAAAGGGTAGGAAAGCAGATGCAGGAAAGCAGATCAGAAAGATAGATTAATCCAGACTGTGAAGATCATGCTTGCAATGCAACAGGATTTAAAATTTATCCTGTAGGCTAATGGTTCTCAACCCTATTAGTGTATCCGAATCACCCTTGGAGATCTTGAGAAATGTACTTGCCATAATATGACTTTTGGAGACACTTATGTAGTAGTTCTCAGGCACAGCCCAGGCCTCCAATGTTTTAAAATCTTAACAGGTGGGGCTGACGCACAGCCAGATTTTTATGACAGCAGTTTTAGGTCAACTTTGTAGGTCAAAGTTGCTACGAAAAATAAAACAATAATATATACCTTCTTTAATATTTATATTTGTGCCTTTTCTAACTCTTCAGAGAATAATAGCACTGAATAAAAAAATATAAAACTTATCCAATAGGAAACGATCTCTAAAATATTCCCAGTACCCATTTATCCAAAAAACACATTGAGAGGTATGTTCTGGGTACAATACTGACCATCTGTTTCATAATTATATGATATTAGGCATGGTATTATTTTATAGTGGCAGACACAACACAAGGACTCAGGTAAAAGTCAGAAAGTTCTCTTTATTACTGACCTCTCCAAATAAGGGAAAGCTACCATGCAGGGTCACACACATGGTTGCACCTGCGACAGAGTAACAGCAAGGTGGCACTGTAGAAGGTAGTTTATGCATAGCTAGATTTCACGGTCTTTATGTGGACTGCATATTTTAAATAATTCTTACAGCCCAAGGAAGAAGGGGCCTTTCCTGAGTGTTAGGTAACTGAGAGCCTCTAGTATGGGTATGTGTGTTGTAAAATCCAGGAGTGTTAGGGCCTGATAAGAAAAGTAGTTGGGGGTCAAGGCTTAGAAAAATGCCCATGAAGGGGAATTGAGAATTTTTAGCCGTGACTTCAAATCTGGGTCAACACACCACTTGTGAAATATTCTATTAGACTACACCATGTAAAATACATCGCTAGCAGGGATGTTGCAATTATTGTATCTTATAGTTGACTTTTGGCTGTCCAGTAATTAGATCCTTTCATAGTGTGGATATACCCACTGTATGAATCTTGGAGAGAGGCAATAGTCATATAGTAGGAGATCTAAAAAGTATCGTGCTACTCTTAGCAGAGAGCATCAAATTACCATTTTGATGAACTGGTCAGGAAACACTTTACAGAAAAGTTTGTGATTTCATGTACACTGTGGCAGAAATTATGCCATATGTTTGCTACATCACTTTTTCCATGGTAAATAGAAAAACTACATTTCTCAACCTGTTTTTAAAAAAATGTTTATTTATTTTGAGAGAGACAGAGAGTGAGTGGGAGAGGGGCAGAGAGAGAGGGAGAGAGAGAATCCAAAGCAGGCTCTGTCCTGTCAGTGCTGAGCCCATTGCAGGGCTCGAACTCATGAACTGTGAGATCACCTGAGTCGAAACCAAGAGTCAGATGCTTAACCAATTGAACCACCCAGGTGACCGTCAACCTCTTTTAGACTTATTTTGTAAACACATGACAGTCTGGCCAATAAAATGTGAGCAGAAGGGTTTTAATCCACTTTAAGACTTGGCTTTTTAAAATTATCACGTTTCTCCATCCTCCTTCCCCTACAATAGCCTCAAATGGTATTGTCACAGGTTCAAAGAGCTAAAAGCTGAGTCACAGGAGGAGATCCTCAAAGGGAAAGCCACTCAATCTGCACTAAATTTTGCACGAGCAAGATAAAAATCTTTATACATTTAAGCCATTGAGATTTAAGACTTCGTTATTGCAGCAGAGCCTGTAATATCCTGACTAATATGTGTACACCACGGAAATGCAGTTGAAAAATTTCTCTTTGCCAGTGTCTATTAAACTTTTGGCATTTTGTAGAGGTTAGAGAAACTGAAATGAATAAGAAAAATTTCCTAGTCATAAGTATCTCAAAGACACTAAATGATATTGCCAGGATAGCCAAGCTGGTAGATTCTAGATTACATCTGCCAAAATTCCAAAGCATGAAATTTAAACTTTGTTTTAATTTTAGAGTTTAAAAAAGGATGCTGAAGAGGTAGAGAAACCCCATGAGTCACTCATACACATAATGCTACTAGTGTTTATGTTTTGAAGATGAGAATTTTGGGGTTCAGAGATGTTAAACAACATGCCCAAGGTTACATAGCTCATAAGTAGAAAATAGTGAATTTGAACACTGATTTATCTAACTATAACTATAAAGAATGCCTCAAGGACTGTAGTCTACTGCATATAATTATCTACTAAGGATACAAAACAGTAAGTCCAAAAACCCAATCTTGTCTATATAAATGCATACTGATCTATCTGGTTTTCCCTATTTCCATAGTTTATACCTTTAACTCTAAAAAGTTAATATGTTCTCCTATGTTGAGATATTGACACAAGAAAAATTCCTGGCACAAAAGAAAACTCTACAAAGTTATACCTACTTCATTTTCTTAATTAAAGCAAGAGTAACCTAAAAAAATAATAAAGTAATCATAACCTTAAAACCATGTAGTAAAATTATTCACTTTGGTATGAAAACTCTATTTCATATACTTAGCTTTTTATTCTATTCATGTAGGTATGTACATATAATAGAGGAACAAAGCTTATTATTGCTTTAATTGAATTCATTTTTTTCCAATTTACATTTTCAGAAAAATCCTTTTAACAAGTGTTACTGTTATATGTACCTATTTATGCATCTATCATTGGTCTATCAATTTTCTGTTTGTTGAAACATTCGGTATCTTCAGATAACTTTAAAAACAAGGAGAGGCATAATGTATCCTGGTCCATACTATATTAGTTACAACTTTCTCAACAAAAATAACTCAGTATTATCAGTCTTTACTTATCAGTATTTATTTATTTATTTATTTATTTATTTATTTACTTATTTATCTATCTATTTATTTTGATAGAGACAGAGTGAGCAGAAGAGAGGGGCAGAGAGAGAGAGAGAGAGAGAGAGAGAGAGAGAGAGAGAGAAAATATCCCAAGCAGGCTTTATGCTCAGCATGGAGCCTAAAGCAGGGCTTGATCCCATGACCCCCAGAATCATGACCTGAGCCAAAACCAAGAATCAGACACTCAACCAACTGAGGCCCCCAGGCACACTAAAGATTGTTTTTAATATATCAGGCTTTTTTCTATTTTATTTCAATTTGAAAATGTGGTGAGGCTGGAAACGTAGTTATTTGTTACTGTGATAAATATCAAGATAAGCCTTAGAGAAAAAGTGACAACTCATGGACAACCCAGAAAAATGTTGCTTTAAAGCACTATTCTATTCATGTTACAATTTTTGTTTGTTTTTCTTGTATCCTTTCTTTATATCCAAGGACATTTGCATGATATGTATGTCTTTTTGAGAATGCAGTTTATCCTTCATGAGAAATCAAACAGTGAAACCTACAGAATTCAAAATACTGCTTTCAAAAGATGAACAAAACCTGTAGGGAGCAATATTAGAGATTGATAAGCCTATTTTGGATTACATCATAATTTTAATTACTGTTGGATATAGAGTTAAGCTATACAGATCTTGGCTGTGTTGCTCCATAACTATATGTTTGAAATTCCAAATATGTTTTTCAGCACAGTCTTGAAAATATTATACATATAATATACACATGATATATATATATGTATATATATATATATATCCCTCTTACTATGAGTATATGTACGATATAATGTTTATATATGTACATAAGTTTGTGTCTATACATATGTACATATGCATATATGTGGGTATATCTTAAACACACACACACACCTCTGGCTGAGTGTCATGGCATGAATAAAATGGTGTTGAAATTATATGCTACATAAAAAGGACTCCTCAGAAAATTAGTCTATTTGGAAATGCAAAAACTCATAGGCTTGTATTTAAAATCCTAGAAATCAAAGAATATTTTGTTTACCAAAATTGCTAATAAAATGTTAAACAAAGATTCTATTTTCACACCATTGCCTTTGATGATAGAGAATTAAAAACAGCAGGAGAAACACCTACAATAACAAGCAGAAGCAACATTGATAAGCAAATCCCATTGAGCCTAGAGGCAGGATTGAACAGAGAAATGCTGGACTGAGAGACACAGGAGAACTGATTCCAAATTTCCCTGATGTTAATTTCTTTGATTCTGTCAGCAGTAGTCATGGTATTATTTGGCAGAACTATGCCAAACAATGCTCTTACACTGTGGTGTCTGTCTCCAGCCTCTGTAACTGCACATGATACACGTAAACAAAAGAAGTAAACTCCCTTTACAAATCTGAAGATTGTTTGCCTTTCCACTACCTAAAATATCAGGTTCAATCTCCTTACTATGACCCACAGAGCATTCACATTTTGCCCCCTTTGATTTCCCTAAAACATCTTAGTCTCATGTGCCACCCTCTTCTCACAAATGGTTCTTGTCTCTAGTCACTTTACATGTGTAATGCACAGAGCACATAGTGCTGCTACCTCAGGCCTCAGTGCCTTTGCACATGAACTTTCTAATACTTAGAACAATGCCCAAACATGATCCCACTCTGCATTTAAGACTCAATGAAAATGTCATTTTCTCTGTGAATTCTTTGTGAAGAAATCCTCCTTGTTTCCCTAATTTTCTCCTCTTCATTTTGATTCCAGATTCCCCGGGAGAAAGTAAAATGTGTGCTTGGGGATCTAAGATAAGATATTTAAATTACAGATGAACTACTTATTACAACAGTGACCATAAATAGAATAATTTAACTATTCAGAGTTTCAGCTTATTCAGACATAAATCAAGCATGATAAAATCAAAATTATGGGTTTTTTTCATGAAGACTTAAGGAAATATGCAAGTAAAAGTCCTCAAAAAGGTCCTAACACAGGGTAGATATCCAAGAAGTACTGTCCTTTATCCTCCATTCCTTTCCCCAGACTCTTATGGGCTTTTCATAAAACCAAAGTAACTCATCTTATTTCCATATACATGCCTACTGATCTCCTTACCATCAACAGCTTGATGGGACAGTCATGATTTATCTTTGTACTCTCAATCATGGCAAATTATTGTTGGTCTTCAAGGATGTTTAATAAATATATCAAATAAACTAGCCTCCTTTTCCTATGTTTCCTTTTTTCCCTCATGTGAATATACAGATTTGACATAAAATAATGAAAAAGATATCTTCAAATTGTGCTTTAATTTTAACTTAATATTTTGTCCAATTTGTTTCAGATTCCTCTTAATTGCTGCTTGTGATGAGTACTTATTATTTCATTACGGTGATATGCCGAAAATTTATAATCTCTCAAATGTTGTTGAGTACCTAAGGTGTTTCTTATTTTTTACCATTATAATGATACTTGAATAAGTATCTTTATGCACACATGCTTTTTCTTCAAAATACAATTCGTAGTTTGCATTATTAGAATGCACTGATATGTCTAAGAAGGGGTGGACACACCTTTGGCTCTAGAAATAATTTGCCAAATTACTTCCAAAATGATTTCCACAGCTTCATTCTATCACCACTGAGGCATGTATAAGCCAGTTGTACCAAAATCTACAGAAATTGCATTTAATCTTTCTGCAGATAACTGTTTCACCTGCTCTTCACTTCTTCCATTTCTTTCTTTTTTTTTTAATGTTTATTTATTTTTGAGGCAGAGAGAGACAAAGCATGAACGGGGGAGGGGCAGAGAGAGGGAGACACAGAATCTGAAGCAGGCTCCAGGCTCTGAGCTGTCAGCACAGAGCCTGATGCGGGGCTCGAACTCACAGACCGTGAGATCGTGACCTGAGCCAAGGTGGGATGCTCAACCGACTGAGCCACCCAAGCGCCCCACTTCTTCTATTCCTATGACAGCTTCTCCTATTCCCATTTCAACCATGTGGTCTAACTGGATGTTATTTGCTTACTTTAACCCTGTCTTATTAGGCAGGGTTAATTGCTCTAATAATAAGTACCTGGACCTCACAGAGAATTTTCAAGTCTATAATTAAATAAGGAGCCAATCTCTTTCTCAGGCTAGGAAGTAAAGGTTGTAAAGATATAGACTTTGCTTTTCTGTCCCCAGGGCTTTGAACTTAATATGGTTGGTTCATTCCCATCATCCCCCATCACTTTCTAGTTTGTCTATATTATTTTATTTTTTAATAAAAAATGTATAAAATTACTCATTGCTAGATTGCTTATTTTCTCTCTCATTCCTCAATATCCCAACCTCCCTCTGTAAGAGACAATAAGCTTCATGAGGTCTGGTTGTTTCAGTCGTATTTGGTATTGCATTCCTAGCACCAGGAAAATTACCTGGTGAAGAGAAGAGTGTCAAGAACAATTTGTTGAATAAATATTGAATTAATATGTAAGATACCCACTTTTTCTGTCAATAAATTTGAACTGAAGTTGAATCACAAAAGAATTCTGATTGATATAGACCTAAATTTGAGTCTTACTCAAAGACTATATATGCTTCAGTTTAAAAGTAAAATTCATGGCATGAAAAAATATAACTTCTTCCAATGGGAAATTTGCGGAAACTCCAAAAGGAAGAACAAACTCTTGTAATCAAGGTCTCTCATCAGGTTCCACCAGCCATTTGTCATGTCGCTAATTCTCTACCCAATTTCATACAGAGGAAAGGAGTTTTACAACAGGAGCTCATTGCAGAAATTAAAACTCAAACTGGCTGTCCTCTGTTCATTTGCCACACGACATAGGTTTCTGGTGACATTCAGCTAATGAATTTTCTTCATGATTAACTACCCGTTATAGGTGGCCATTATAATGGAAATATATTCAGCCTGTGCTGCACCCCTTACAAGCAAGGTAGTTGTGTAAAGGGTCATTAATATAAGTGAGCTGGGACAGTCTTCTTTTATGAAGTCAGAGAAAAATGGAGCTTGAAAAATATTGCTCACAATCAAACAAATTGCTGAAACAAAAACTATGCTCTGCTGGACCATAACATCTATTCTTTTTTATTAGGATGCAAGCAAAAGTTATGCAAAATTAGATGATATATGCAATACAGGAATTCTCTATTTCATTCTTCTGGATGCACTGAAGGAAAGGCAAAAAGAACTAAAAAAAGTCAAACAACTGTCCAATTATTTCTCTTTTAAAATCAACATCTTCTAGTATTTGCTTAACTTGTCAAAATTCTCTGTAGAATTTATACTATGGGAAGCTTTCACCATTGCTTAATCTGTAGTGACATCTGGTGGCCCAAATCACTCAAGTAGTTGGAGAAAACTTGCATCTTCATTATACATCTTTTAAGACTCCTTATTGGATATAAGTCCTTATGTGATCACCATTAAGAATGAGTTAACCCTTTCTTGGATTCTAAAGCCAAGTGTACATGTGTGATGTGCAAGAGAATGGAGGGATAGCACAACTAAATTTAAAAAGACTATAAAAATGCCTAAATTTGGGATTAAAGTATAATCTCACTTTATGATTCTTTTTCATGTTCAAAATGGTTTGCCTTTATACATTATTTTGGACTAAATTATTTACTGACTGCCTAGTAATCGTCAAATACTATGGGTACTTTGCTTCTTTATCATTAATCTACTCAATATTTTATTGAGCATCTATTATGAACCACATTATTTACAAAAATTTACCTATAAATAGGATTGATCACTCTGATTTTATCAGTGGAAAATCAATATGCCATTTCAATAGCGACTTCTGGATTTCCTAGTGTCCCAGCAAATATCTCAAGATTTTCAACCATGTTTTCACAGTTCTGCATACCTGATACCCTTAGCATATCAGGTATATTTCTGGGCATTCAGCAATTATTCAGATATACATGACAATCAAATGCCTGCTGACTATTGATATATTGTGCACTTTTAATAAATTAATCATTAATAGACTAATGAAGCAATGCATTCTTTCACTACTTCTATTCTCAATAAATGGGTACCCCTTCAACAGTTACACAAATCAAGTACATAGGAAATACCCTTGATTCCTCTCCTTCCTTAAAACCAATCCATCACCAATTCCTATTGATTTTATTTCCTGAATAGATTCCAAATGTCTTGAAGTCTTCCCATTTATCATATCCTTAATGTCAGTTCCAATTATTTCTCAACAGAATTACCAACCAGACTAACTAATCTCCTCATATGTACTTGTATTCTCCCAGCATTTTTCTCCGCAATGCAGCCAGAGTGATCTTTTCCACATCAAATCTTGTCATCTCCATGCTTAAAATCCTCTACTGGCTTCCCATTACTCTAGTAAACAGACAAAAATGTTTAACCATGCATGGTCTTACTGAGTCTTACTTTGAACCTCAATCCATCAAAGGAGCCTTCTTCCTACCTTAGAAAAGCCTGTATCATTTTTGTATATCAGGTTACAAATTATTTTGTAAAAAACGGCCTTCCTGTCCATATTAACCTGTCCATATATTTAAGCAGGTTAAATATAACACCCTTAAAATATAAAAATGTACCTCAATATAATGGTAATTTCATATTACTTCCATTTGGTTAATATCTGCCTCCCCTCCTAGACTGTTAACTTCTTAATGAACAGAAATGTGTCTGCTTTGGCTAATCATTGTATCTCTAGCACCTAGACCAAAATCTGGCATACACACTGCAGTTGCTTGTTAAATATCAGTTAAAAGAATGACTCTCTCTCTATATATGTAAGGGTAATTAATAAAATGGGTGTTGTACTCCAAAACACTTGTGTTTAAATCCTGACACTGTTGTTATATTGTTCTATGAAACTTGATACATATTTCTATGAACCTCTGTCTTCTCATCTGCAAATGGGTAAAGGCTGTTGTAAGGATAAAATTAAATAAATTAATGAATGCAAAGCCCTTACCACAAAGTTAGTTGCCTAATAAATGGTAGCTATTGTGATTATTATCATCCATATTTAAAGAAAATGCATCAAATTATAGAAGAATATGTGCCACTCTCAATGGCTTTGTGATTATGTAGAAGGTTGTAAGCAGGGCTCTAGGTGAGCTTACCTGTAAAACTATATCACACATCAATTCCGTATTAGGAAATGGAAAAGATGCAAGAAGGTAGTGGACAAAGTGGTTACCAGCAATTTTCCCGGAGTAGTAAAATGTAGAATAAGCAGGTGAATTATCATTTTAATGTTTATTTTTGAGAGAGAGAGAGAGAGAGAGAGAGAGCGCGCGCATGAGTGGGGGAGGGGCAGAGAGAGAGAGAGAGAGAGAGAGAGAGAGGGAGAAGGGGGGTGAGAAACAGAATCTGAAGCAGGCTCCAGGCTCTGAGCTGTCAGCACAGAGCCTGATGTGGGGCTTGAACTCATAAACTGTGAGATCATGACCTGAGCTGAAGTTGGATGCTTAACCGACTGAGCCAACCAGGCGTCCCAGCAGGTGAATTATCATTCTATACATATATACACACACACAGGTAACCAGAAATACATTTGTGTGTGTGCGCCTCTGTGTGTGTGAATACTTTTAGTAAGCATGAAGGCTTTAAAAGACACCAACACTACAAAATGGGTTTGCTAAGAAACACCAGAGGGCTCCCCTGCAAGGCAGGACACTGAAGACTGTGGCAAGAAGAATACCCTGGGGAGGGACATGAAGAGGTAAGAGACTCTCCCCAACCATCGGTAGGTGATAAGGAAACATGCTATTCTCGTTTGAACCACAAAGTTAGAGATCTGAGTGAGGGGCATCCTCATCTATTTTCTCATGATTCCTTACTTGTGCATAGATATTTTTAGACAAAAGTACTACATTATGCATGATTTACATTTCTAGTTTTCCTTGCCTACTATATTGTATAATAAAGAATATGGTTTAAATTATATTTTTTATAAATCATTTAGAAAAGATATGAAAGGCTAGGATCTATGATATATCTTTTTAAAGTTCTGAGTGTAAGAACCACAACTCTTTGTGATAAATATGTGTGTGCCTGGCCCTAGGCACTTCTTTCCACCCTCTATTTCTGAGAGATTATTCCTGGTATGTCTTACAAGTATATCATGGAAGTAGAAATGGAGAAAAATCTGGAAAGCACCAAAGATATACCAGAGTAGAGAGGAAACATAACAACAAAATAATTTGACAATTAAGGAAGAGCTATAGTTTTTAATTAAGGGAGCATACCAAAAACACATGCCCAAACCCTAAACTTTACTACTTGCAATGGACTCTCTAGGATATGGAGCTGGATGTGTCAGCTTTGAAGAAGTTTCACATTGGTTTTAATGAGCATCCACATTTAAGAACCCACAAGTATATACCAGAAAGCAGCAAGTTGAGGGGGAATTATTTCCCTATTAGTTTATTCAGTACTTTTCAAACACATATGGATTTTAATTTCTCCGTGTTTTTTTCTTGATGTTCCCTTAGTCTCAGTTGCCATTCTGTTTTCGTCTTACAAGGGCATTAAATCATCTGTCTGTGAAAGGTTTTCCTATGTTCTTCAATTAATATGAACCCCCGCCTTCCTTCATGTTCCCATGAGTCTTTTGATGTAAACACAACAATAATTTTGCTTGGCCTCACAATACTTAAGGTTGTATGCTTTCTTTAGGTAAAGAGCTTATTCAGATCTATATCCTACCAGGACTTTTGCACAGAGCTTTAGACACAGAAAGTGCTCAATTAATGTTATTGGACAGAAAGAATGAAGGCATAAATTAATCAATTACTTATTTTCCCAATTTCAAATTTATATTCAAGAAAGAATAGCATAGTGATCTAGATGTCAGACTCTGGAGTCAGAATACCTGAGGGCTTATACCAGTTTGGCCATTTACATAACATCTCAGTATCTCAGTTTCCTTATTTGGAAAAGAAAGATTATAATAACATCTACCTAAAGTGTTGTTATAACACTTTAGCATTTGCAAAATACTTAGATAAACATTTGGCATGTAGAAAGTATTCAGAAATAGGCTTCATTGATTGAACCACTAATCTACAGAGACACTGTTCTCGGTCATAATTAAAACAGTTGGAAAGTATTTATTGCCTCTTCTTTTTGCTCAGTCTAAATTACAATAAAGTAAAATCTCATGTTGAATTGATAGTCTCTTCTCAAGCAGTCCAAACACTTGCAAAAAATACATTAATTTTAACTCTGTGTAGCATTATCATAATTAATATTTATTAAGCGCCCAGTGTGGAATATACAGCATAGAGAAGATACAGAGAGAGCTTGAATTTGAAAGAGACAATCTGATGTTTCCCTATACCTGCATTGACATTTTAATCAAGCATTCCAGTAGACATTCCACAGACCATTTTCAGGATCTGTAAAGCTTCTGTGACTGCCAAAAGTCCCTCACATGCCCCATCTAAAGTCATTTAACAGGGGGCTAGATGTAGTAGAAAAAGTCCGAGTTGCACGAAGATGTTCCTGGGTTTGAGATAAAGATAAATTGGCTTTATGACTTTGGGCAAGATACAGGACCATTTTGGGCCCCAGTTATTTTACCTTGAATACTGGAATTATAATATTTACATGGCAGGGATAGTCATTGGCAGATACTAAATGTCATGGTTATTATTTTCTCAGTCGGTTAAAAATGATTTTGAATTATCATTATGGTTCTAAGATCTAATGTTCTGGGAGGTCATCCTAGGTTACCAGAATTACTTAAATATTTGCATGGGGAATTAAAATTGCTCAGAGTCACAAAATTTCATATTGGTCATAGGAATTGTCGGCAGCTACAGAAAAACCAACTTCAAAGCCCTATGCATTAATAGCATAGCGTCTGGTTATGGGGGGAGTCTGATCTATCTCTCATCCATAACAAATGACCTGCAGGGCAAAGAAGAATAATTATCCTTGCAGTCACTGGTTTTGTAAGGTGACTCACCTTTCTGCTTGAGAGATTTCTTTACCATTGCACATTTAGAGGAGTGAGAACCGTAAAAGAGTTGAAAGTACATCAAACATTTATCTCTAGTTTCATTTTCTAAGGAAGAGCAGGTGTGTCATACGATTTCTCGGAGGGGCAAAGACTCCTCTAAGGCCTCTTCTGGTACTCATAGAGATGGAGGGCATGGGATGGAAAGCCACAGATAAATACTTCACTCAGAGACACCAGGTCCAGGCAGTACATTCTCACAAGACTAAGAGTCTCAGAAATAGTCAAATTGTTATGACTAAAAGAGAAAACTCTTATAAACTCTTACAGGAGACAGTATTAAAAACTGATATAAACTCAATATAAAATATCCTTAAATCACACTACTGAGAACACTTCAATGATGGCCTCTGAGACATATTTCTCTCTCCATCCTCTGTGCCTACACCCCACGTCTGATGCATGCACATCTACACATTCATAAAACCAGAAACAAGATTTAGCATACCGCCACTGTTATAGTTTATTTGTTTTTGCTATTCAACCAGCCGGTACTGAACATCTAAAAAGAATAATTAATGTATGTAAAAGTGTCTCAAGCACAAAGTGCTTTGTGATTACTATTTAACAGAGAAAATCTCCTTTCCCATAGGCAGAGTAACGGTCTTCAAACATATTTTACCTGTGAATTTTCTCTAAATAACAATTCTATTTTTCTTTTAAAGTTTTATTGATTTATTTTGAGAGAGAGAGAGAGACACACACACACAAAAGCAGGTAAGGGGCAGAGAGAAGGAGAGACAGAATCCCAAGCAGGCTCCATGCCTGAAACCCTGATGCAGGGCTTGAACTCATGAACTCTGAGATCATGAACTCATGAACTCATGAACATGATGAACCTGAGCCTAGATCAAGAGTCAGACACTTAACTGACTGAGTCACCTAGGTGCCCCTCCAAATAATAATTTTAATAGGCAACATTCCCTGAACACTTAACCAGTTACTAGGTATTATTCTGTTTGCTTTCCATTTACTAATTTATTTCACTATCAGAATTTTACAAGGTTGGACTATTATTAGTCTTTTAAAATTATTAGTAGAGATGAAGAAACTGAGGCTGAGAGAAGTGAAGTGATTCGGCGTTAAATAGCTCGTGAGTGATGAAACTAATTTTTGAACCCAGTCTTTTTCCAGAAACCTTACTCCTAACTTATCCAACATGTGTTAAATTTAGAAAACAATGAAGCAGAGAGGCTCTGGTAAATTCATTCATTCAACAAATATTTAGTACCTACAATGAGTCCTGCTACATCTTAATCATTAGAAGTAGCCAATGAATTTGTTCTTGTTCATATGAAACATGCAGTAGAGTAGAAAAATAGATAATAAAACTAATAATATACAAAGAAAAAGCAAATGTATAGTAATTGTGATAACTCTGTAGTCCTTTTCCACACATGTTCTTTCTACACCTCCGTGATCCCCAAGACAACACAAAGCGCCACCATTCACCAAGTTGTTCATTGCTCAAATGTTGAAATAATTTGATTCAAATCCAACCAAAACTTCTATCAGATATACCTTCAAAGTATATTTCTAATCTGACTTTGTGCTTCTATAATATGATCCTAAGCCAGGCCACATCGTCTCTTACCAGGATTACTGCTCTAACCTCCCCCTAGTCTTCATGCTTCCCCTCCCCCCTTTCTCTCCAACATTCCCTGTCTAGTGGGACAGTAAGTTCTGCTAATTCTACCTCTTGAATCATTCTAACTCTTCAATTTGTTGTTATTTTCATAATTTAGATCCACATCTTTGACTCTATTAGTGCTAAGTCAGGGACTGTGGAACACTGAGGAGCCCCAGAGTTGTAAGAGGTCTCTGAAGACATGTGTGCACATAAAACTTTCTGTAGCTTCCATAAGGGCAAGAAAAACTACCACTAATTGGGAATAAGGAAAAAAGTTACATTTAAAATAGACTTCTGTGGGAGTGCTGACAACACTGACTCTCATTTTTGGCCCTCCATCTTGTTCATGCCCATGCAAAACCTCCCTCCCTTTCTACGTGTTCCAGGCCCCATGGTATTAATGTGTGCCCTGACTGGAATGTGGGAAGGTTTGTTCTGCTCTTCCCCAAAATGGCACACAGAAGCCTCCACTTTAGACAAGTAGTAGAGATGACTGACACACAGAAACGTCCACTTTAGATATGTATCCTGTGACCTCATCAGCATGTCCCATTGCTCCATGAAAGCTGAGGATTAAGGTCTGGACTGGGTGGAGAAGCGCTGTAGAGACTGGGGGCAGAGAATGGCCAAGTACCCCCTGGATTTTCCCTTCTTCCAATCTCCCCCATAAGTTATCCTGAATAAAATTCTTTATAAATGGTATGGAGTAGTTTGCTTCATTTCTCAGTCTTGAAGTGCTTTCTCAATCTGGAGGATATTTTACTAAACCTCCTCAATTTTCTAACAACTTCCAAATTGAAAAGTTAGGAACCAGTGACAAACCTCTTGACCACTTACACATATCATACATTTTCTTCACTCCCAACACTGTTCCTTCTCAAGTAAATAGATCTGATCATTTCACTAATATGCTGACATTAATGTCTTCCTATTGTTTAGGGAGAAATATCATAACTCCTTAGTTTGTTGTTTGGGATCTCTGTTGTACCATACCCTCATTCTTGTACCCTCTGTACCTTAATTACTACCTAATTTGTCATTCATTAGTTATATTAAAAAATCTTCATGACTTCATGTTTTAGCTTATGTTTTATTCATGTTTTGGCTCTAATGTCTTTTTTATTCTTTATCTCCTAGACAAAATATTTCAAGACCAAGCCTAATTGCTCTTTCTTTGGAGCCTTTCTGATTCCCTTTATGCAAAGTAAGTTAATCTTTCTACCAGTACTTCTATAGTACTTATAAAGTGGTAATAAGTTACACATCATAATTTTCCCCTTTGACAGAATGACCTAAAACCAGAAACTTTAAAAATCTAAAGTATCAACAAACCTTAGAATATATTCTGCTGTATAGTAGGCCTGTAAACATTTGATACATCATTCTTTTTTTTTTTGTCTTTGTCTTTCTGACTTTATTTTCTTTCTTCCTTCCTTCTTTCCTTCCTTTCTGTCCTTTCTTTCCTTCTTTCTTTTCTTTCTTTCTTTATCTCATTTTCTTTCTTTGAGTATAGTTGACACGATGTCATATTGATTTTATATTTGTCCATATTATTTAAATTTAAATTCAAACATAAAGTATGCAAATTGTATGCTTTCAAATATCATCTTAGTTTCAAGTTTTGCTTATAAATTTTGAAAGGAAATATATTATTATTTATTACTATACATACCTTAACAAGTCTTGATTCACAACCATACTTAATTAGGGTAAACAGCCTACTATTTGGTCTTCCACCTTAGGCTTACCCTTCTTCAGTTCAATGTCCATTTTATAGTCAGAGAGC
This sequence comes from Panthera uncia, assembly GCF_023721935.1. Taxonomy (NCBI): domain Eukaryota; kingdom Metazoa; phylum Chordata; class Mammalia; order Carnivora; family Felidae; genus Panthera; species Panthera uncia. The sequence goes on from NC_064808.1 coordinate 61,573,807, forward strand.
TATTTCCATAATAAGAAGTTTGATTATGTTTCTCCCTTGAACTGCAAACCCTTTCACATCCTAGATGAAGTCCAAACTCCTTTCCATGGTTTGCCAGATCCCTCCTTTCTGGTCCCTCCTCGTCTCTTCTGTCTTGTCTCCCCCCACTTTCAACTCTATCTACCCCAAAGCTCTAAATCCGATTCTATGCTCCAGGCATGTCAAACTTGTTTTAGTTTCCCTTTCATCATCCACCTCTGTGAATGCTGCTTCTCTATGCTTCTGTTTATACATCCTTCTCCTATCATTTTCCCTTCAATTCCTTGGTGTTCTTTAGGGTTACTACTTAATTTAAATGTCAACTAGTCCAATGTCTTTCCTGACAAACTCTACACTCTCCCCTCCAACAACACTAGGTAGCTGTTGTTCCTCTATCTTCCACTGTACCATGTGCCTGCCACTATCACAGCACTTACCAGGGTTTATATTTACTTCCTGTTTACTTGTTTAAACACCTCACTAAACTTCAGAATCTTTGAGTTCTTGAACAATCTTATTATCATAGTGTCTCTAGAACCTTGCACAGTCCCTAGCACATAATAAATACTAAGTAAATATTTGTTAAATGGATGAATGCAAACTCCTATTCAGACCTTAGACTCAGCCAAAATCTCAAGAGCAATGTGAGATCTTAGGAAAAATAATTCTCAAGATGGTTTAAGGATTCTAAGTGAGAAACTTATTCTAAATGAGGCTCATTCTGAGCCTTAGGCTGGGAGAAGAGGATTTTAACCACAGAAAAAGAGATACTCATCATGAAGTAGACCTTCAGATACCAAATCTGGTTTTAAAAGCGCTAGTAATTTTAGAATGAAAACATGTTGTTCCCCAGAAAAGCTGAGCAGGTAGGTTTTAGTTTTCTTCATAGGAAAGGAGAGAAGACAAATCTACAAGGCAGAAACAAAGATTACATATCCGAAATAGCTGGTGACCTTGGGCAAGTAAATTCCCCTTTTTCATCCCATTTCAACCACAAAATAGAGAAACAGGTTGAATTTTCTTCAGGATCCTTGATGGCCTATTTCTGTTTAATGAGTCTAGAAGATAACCCTCACCTCTATTACCTACTACTGCAAAGTCTCCCTAAATGTGTATCATCTTCTGCTCTGATATATCCTCTATACTACCAAAACTTTCATTTCTTACATAAGAACATAATCATACCACCAATAATTTCTATCTTCCAATCACTGCCCTATACTCCTTGATGCCCCAGCTGGGGAATGGACCCATGTTCGATCAATAGAATGAATAGTTTACCTACTCATACTTGGATGTGTCCATGACCCATCAGCTCGACATTTTGGCTAGAAGGACTAGAAAAGTGTTCTTGCCACTGCTATTGCCAGGCTGGTAGGATATCAGCCTCATGTGAATGTGGCAAGAGCCAAGCTGTAAGAAAGATGGCACAAAGGAAGGCAAGGCAAACAGGTACAGTGAGGATTAAGACCTGTTCCTGGTTCCAATATTTTTGAGTCCTCAGGTTCAGTCAAATGTTAGCACTACCTTGCAGCTTTCAGTTATTATGAATTGGTTTACTATCACTTCAATAGTCTTAATATATTATATTTAAGGTGAATCTCAACATCTATGTTTAATAATGAGAAAAATGCCACTTCTTTTAAGGTTGTTGTTAAAATAATGTATGAAAAATTGAATAGCCTATTGTGTTGACTTGTATGGGCTTTCAACACATACTACCTTCTTTCTTTTCTTACCTGAATATATATATATATATATATATATATATACATATATATATATATGTATGTATATATATGTATATATATATATAGTCTTGGTAGTCTTGGTAGTTATATATATAATATATATATATATATATATATATATATAGTCTTGGTAGTTCTATTATCCTTCCCATGGAAGGTCAAATTACTGTCTATATTACGAAATAAATAAATTCACAAGGCAAATGCTTTGTTAGTGTGTGGACTGAAAAGCTAATTTATGTGAACAAGGACAAGTTTCAAGCATTGAGGCATGCTTGGGCTCCACATTCTTCGACCTCATAGTTTATATTGCTGACTACTTTTTTGTGTTTACTATAACAGTTAATCCTCACAACAATCCTATTAGGGAGGTCTTTATTATGCCTATTCTTAGATATATAAACCATATTAGTTTCCTTGTGTTTTCCCACTTTCTAGAGGCTACCTGCATTCCTTGGGCTAACTCTGACCTCTGCTTCTGTCACACTGTCTCTGTCTCTGACTTTGACCTTCCTGTCTCCCTCTAATAAGGACTCTTGGTTACGCTGGGCCCATCTAAACAATGCAGTATAACCTCCCCATCTCAATTCCTTAATTTAATCATATCTGCAAATTCCTCTTTAGCATTTCAGGCGACATATTCACAAGTTTCAAGGATTAGTATGTGGACATATCGTTAGGGTAGGATGAGCATTATCCAGCCTACAATATAAACTAATCTTATAGAAATTAGAGACAGGCCCAAAGCTACACAGATGGTTGCTCTGAAGGCTAGGTTTCAACTCCAGTCACGACAGTCTAATTCCGAAGCGTGTGCTCTTATCTATCATGTCTATGATATGTAGACAGGGCTTCATGGCACACTCTATAATATTATAAAAATATAGAAAACACAGTATAGATTTATTCACTGTCAGTCTCCAGAATAGTTTGTTTGGTTCTGCCTGAAGCTTTTTTTCTCAGCCATAAGCTGCAGAAAAGTGAATCTGTTACTTGGAAAAGTACATCTGTGTGCTTTCTCCAGGCAGTCATGAGACTTTCATGTCCTTATGATTTACACTGTATATAAACCTTGGCACCCAGTTAGTTTCCTGTTGGCAAAATGACTTCACTATATACATCATTCTTATCTTAAATGTTTGTGAAAGTCAGTCAGTCAACAAGCATTTATCGAGTGCCTAAAAAAGCATTTCACATAAATCAATGTGCTATAAGTCAATAAGATAATCACTCAAATGTCACCAATATAAATGGCATTCCTCAAATGAAAGTTTTAAAACACTGAGATTGTGAAAACACACAAAAAATATGACTGCATGGCTAAATTATACTTAATGACCTGAAGGTTTAGAAGATGTTTAAATGTCTGTATGTCTGTCTAGCTACCTACCTAACCACGCCCCTCACACATACACACACACATAAGACACCTACATGTTTAAGTCAAATATTTTCAGTGAATCAGGCTATTCATTTTTTTAGATGTAATGCTGAGCACATGGATATAAGCACAGTAAATAATTAATCATAAAATGTTTGCTGAACTAGGAGGTACTATGAATTGGACCCTAAAGCATACATATGCACTCCACCATTGAGGCTTCTTAGAGATGAGAATGCCGAGTTACACGCAGCTCTCTGGATGTATTATATACTCTGGTGAAGGAAACTTTAACATGCAGTTCCACTGACTGAAATGCTCTCTTCAATCTCTTCACCTAGTTAAGCCATATTGACACCTCAAGTGTCACCTTCTCCAAGGTACTTCTCATTCCCATTTACACACTTTCACAGCACTCAGTACTTGCCTCTATGATGACAGAGATTATCATTCAAGTTAGCTGAGCTATCAATCTGTATTACCTACTGTATTATGATATCCATGAAGACAAAGCTGCATTTTATCTACTTTAATCCATGCAGTCCCCAGCATGGATTCTGGCTTAAAATAAAGAAAATGCAATGGGATCTGGAAAATGAAAGGTCTAATATTGTGTAGAGATACATAAGATTTCTGTAAAACTGGAACTCTCAATACAAGTACTACTCAGAACCATAATCCTACTTTCCCCTGGTTGATGAAACCCTTTCACTTTTAGTTCTGAAATTAGTTCAGAATGTGGAATCAATATTTCCCTTAAATGGAAGCATGTAAATTATATGTGTAACTCTTTATGGATAGTAATGAAAACACCAATAATGCAAGAATCATGGCCCAGGAAGAAATTTAGCTTCTCACATCAGCCAGTATCACCACCAGATGCATGGCGGCCCTCACCTTTGAGGGATTTGGAGGCCAAGGGACTACACACTGAACTAGGCTGCATCTGTTCCAGTTCTGGGTGGTCAAACTTGCTTCTAAAAATATTCTCTTTTCTTGATGAAATAAATTGATAATGTAATCTATCAGATTGTGTTGTGGGGTGTGCACATCTGCATCTGGTTTCTATCTGCCAAACTTGAAAATGACATAAAATATCAGGGAAAGCTTTATAAAAGAACTAACATTTGAACAAGGAGTTTTATAGAAGTTTAGAGTTTGTCCCGTGCAGGAGTAAGAATAACAGCCTTCAAGGTAGAGAGAAAATGTACAAATCTATAGAATATTCAGGAAAAGAGGAAAAAATGGCTGCAGCATAAAATGAAATTGGACTTATAGGTGGAGAATATTGGAAGTATTCTCCTCCCAATATTGAAGGTAAGGTTGGAGACATGGATTGGACCTTGACATTGAATGTCTTTGAAAACCAAATTAAAGAGTAAATGCTAGGAAAACAAAATGGCATGAAAAGGATTTTGTAAAATAGGATATTTAGTAATTAATAGCTATTTAAAAGCCATATAATGCTAATGCTGTTTTGTTGATTTATCAGGACTCTTGAATAAATATTTTCCACTGTTCATCTTCCCAGAACACTGTCCTTGCTGGTTTCTGATGATAAAATATACACAAGAAAATCATCTAGGCCCAGGCTAAAGACCTACCTCATTTGTGAAACCATTCCAAATTCTCACTCATTAAGTGCCCCTATTATATTCTTTCTATTTATAGCTTCTGGAATGTATCATACTTTATATTATAATTAGTTTTGTTTATACCTGTCTCTCCTACTATAATATGAACACCTTAAGCTTTAAGGCATGTCTGATTTCCAACAGCAGCAACTATGAAAACAATAATAATGATTAATAACCATGTAATGTTTGCTGTATGATAGGAACATCTCTAAGCACATTACCAGCTCATTCAATATTCTGAGACAATGAAAGTATGACATAGAGAGGCATGAGATCATATACTTTGGATGAGCCGGATCATCATCCCCAAATTCTGGATCCAGAGTTCTTGCCCTTAAATATATGTAATACTATTTCTTTACCAAAACCAAGGATGATGTTTTTTATATATTCTATAATCAAATGATAATTGTAATAATAAAAACACTATTTACCCTCAAAACATATAATTGATTTATTTTTAAAAAAATTTATTAAAGTAGGTTATATTTCAAGCACTTTTTGTTTTCTCAGGATTCAAAAGTAAAGCCGCTTCTGCTCTTGTAGACCTCATAGTCACAAGAGATTATATATCTACAAAATGTCACCTACAGATAAATTTTTAGTCATTTAAAATGGTATCAACAGCCAAATTATGTCTTCAGTCATAATTTCTAATGATAAATGTAAACCTGGATTAGTGCTGATTATTTTAGTGAATTCATATATCCTTTGGGCATTTTATTGTTACATGACCTTATCAAGAAAACAAATTTTAGTCATTTATGTGGTTGAGAAGTTTTAACAAATTACTTTAGAGAGACTGTTTTCTTGCTTATCAGGATTTATGTATCAGAAAGTATATCCAAACTAGATAGAAATTCTTCAATTGCAAGAAGGACTAATTTTAGACCCAGAAACAAGCCTTTGATACAACAATTCTTGACATTTGAATTCATCATGGTATAACTGCTTGAGAAATAGCTGCTTACCTATAAAAGTTAAATGTACTCTCTCATCCATACGAAGTATTCAATCATATGTTAGTCAGTTTCTCATGTTTCCAGCTCAGTACCACAAGCCATTATTTTTCTCTTGATTTAACATATACACTTACATAGTTTTTATAAATTCCATAATTTGGTGTTAAATGAAGTACAGAAATACTGGTACTGAAAATAGCTTTTTTTTTTTTTTTTGAAAGTTGAGAGGTTAAACAATCAAAACTCAAGGCTGCTTCTTTGAACCCACTAAATGGCTGTTCAATTTCACCAACAAGGCTACTTAATGACTAGTTATTTCCAGATTAAATTTCAAGAGGTCCTTTATAGCATTTTTCTGCAATCTTCTACATCACAGGTCTCTCTAATATGACTGTCGATCAGATCCTGCTTAGTTAAGGTAACACATGTCAAATATTTTCAAGAAAAATGTCTCAACAAGTCTCATATACTTCATTTTAAAAATCAAATTAATTTAAAAATATGTTAAATAACCAAACATCTCTTCAGATGCCCTAACTTTCCACTTTGTAGACAGCATGTTTACATAAAAATACTCTTGTTTATACATAATGACTTGGTCTCTCACTTTGCAACTTCTATATTTTCTATTCACTGATTTAATTTCTTTTCTACTTTTATTCATTCTATTTTTTCCAGGTTTTCATGGGCCATTTAAAAAAAACATAACTTTTTTAGAATATTCTCAACTGATTCTTAGAATGTAGGCTATAATTGCTCAACATTATAATATTTGCTTGTGGTGATATCAAATAGCATTGTCTCATTTGCAAAATGAGTACTTAAAAGAGAAATGCTATGGGAACAAATCAACTTTATTATAAAATGTTAATAGGCTGGTAAGGTAGTATAGAGTAAGCCTATTTCAACTCCTCTAATAATATTTCCTCCTGTATTCTCAAAGGAGACGGTTAAAAGTGTTTTGTTAAGATGTCTGTGTAAAATAAAAATATTACATAGACATTAATATAAATCCCAATTCCTAAATAATAATTAAAAATTATGTGTAATCGTATTTTCACTGGCTCTCCCAAGAAGATATCTTGCATTATTCAATGAAGTAATGAGACATGAAAACACCAACAATTCCTCTTGAATAACCCATCTGATTTATAATACATTTAAGTCAAGAATAAATTCTTCCTGCTGTATTGCTTCTCAGCTAAGTTACATAGATTCATAAGGACACAGAGCCACAGAACATCTAAATTATTTATTAGGAAAGAAACGAGATTTCCCTTGGTTTAAGATAAAACCTGTGACTTCACAGTGATGGTTTTTTCAACTTCGATGCATTGTGAATAGCAACAGAAAATATCAACTGCCATTAAAATTATTAAATAAACTCCCCAAAAATACTTAGTTTGAAATTAGCTCTCAGATAAAATTAATAAGTTCTTGTAAACTTGATTATTAAATGTGCATGCTTCAATATTAGGAAACCTAACATTTTCTGACAGGATTTTATTACTTTGATACATCAAAGAAACTAAATACTTCATCCATTCAAATTCTGGAACAAGAATGAATCATTCATTTCCATATTTCTAAGCATTTTATGAGATGAAAGAATTTCATAGACATTCCATATTTTTCATGGGGTTCTAAAACCTTTAAAAAATAGAAAATCTAAGCAAATTACATTGTTCATAGAAGTTAGCACTGTATAGTTTGTCTCAGGTTAGTTTTTCTATTTTTCCTTTTTTTTCTTTATTCATCTGGACCCTGGTTTTTCTTTATTCATATGAACCCTGTGTTTTCATGACAACACAAACACTAAGTGTTCTCCAAATCATTTAATTCCATTATCTTTTGCCACTTTGCAGATGGAACTGTTTCACCCATCATATCATTTAGTGAGGGATAAACAAAAAATATTTCTCTAGGAACTTTATCTGCAGGTGGAGAATAGAATATTACAATACCCCTAAATCATAGGTTTGGTTTCTAGCTTTAAGGATCAGGGTGTCAGAATATATACTTTTTAAAAATGCATCACATTAAGAAACGTGGTATCACTTACCAGTCAGTTTACATCTCAGCACCCATCTCCAAACAAAATTGACACTGAAAGAATTAAAAAATATTAAATAAAATATAAAAGCAAAAAATACAAAGTCTGATTATTTCATAGTAAAATTATAAATCATATTATTAAGTATACATTAACACAGCTACTGAAAAAAATACAGTATTTAGACAGAATGCATTTTAATAATATAATGACAATAGACTTTCCATAGATAGGCAAATTTGTACAAACTAATCTTCATTTATGGCAAGGAAGTAAATTCAGTATAAATTTTTTTAAGGTATCAGCTAGGTTAGAATGCATTAAGGATAAAAACAATTTCAGTTAGCACCTATGCTGAATTATTGTCCAAGCAGTTAGGATAAAAATAGTGCTGGTCAAAAAATAATAAAATATATAGGAATAAACTTAACCAAATTGGTGAAAGATTTGTTCTGTGGAGACTATAAAACACGGATGAAAGAAATTGAAGATAACACAAACAAATGGAAAGACATTCCATGTGCATGTGTTGTAAAACAATACTGTTAAAATGTCTATACCCCAAAAAATCTACACATTTAATGCAATCCATATCAAAATACTAACATTTTTCAAAGAACTACAACAACAAATGTAAAATTTATATGCAACCACAAAAGATCAAAAATAGTGTAAGCAATCTTGAGAAAGAAGAACAAAAGTGAAGGTATCACAATCCCAGATTTCAAGATATACTGCAAAACTGTAGTAATTAAAACAGTATAGTACTTGCACAAAAATAGATGCAGAGATCAACAGAACAGAATAGAAAGCCCCCAAATAAACCCACACCTATATGGTCAATTAATCTTTGACAAAGAAGGCAAGAAGACACAATGAGAAAAAGACAGTCCAGATAGTCCCTTTGATAATGGCTTTGGGAAAATGGGACAGCTACATGCCAAAAAGAAAGAAAGAAAGAAAGAAAGAAAGAAAGAAAGAAAGAAAGAAAATGGACCACTTTCTTACATCATACCCAAAAATAAACTCAAAATGGAGTAGAGACCAAAATGTTAGACCTGAAATCATCCTAGAAGACAGCAGTCAGTAATTTCTCTGACATGGGCAGTGGCAACATTTATCTAGGTATATCTCCTGAAGAAAGGAAAACAAAAGCAAAAATAAACTTTTGGGTCTACATCAAAATAAAAAGCTTCTGCACAGCAAAGGAAACAATCAATAAAACTAAAAGATAGCCTACTTAACTGGAGAAAATGTCTGCAAAGGACATATCTGATAAAAGGTTAGCATACAAAATTTATAAAGAACTTATCCAGCTCAACACCAAAAAAAAACCCCAAATAAACCAATTAAAAACAAATGGGCAGAAGACTTGAAAGGACATTTATCAAATAAGACATTCAGATGGCCAACAGACACATGAAAATATGTTCAATATGACTTATGAGAGAAATGCAAACTGAAACTATAATGAGATATCACCTCACACCTGTCAGAATGGTTAAAATAAGAAATGGAAGAAACAAGTGTTGTGAGGATGTGGAGAAAAAGGAATCCTCATGCACTGTTGGTGGGAATGCAAACTGGTACAGTCACTGTAGAAGACAGTATGTAGGTACCTCGAAAAATGAAAAATAGAATTACCTTATGATCCAATAATTCCACTACTGGGTATTATCCAAAGAACAAAAAAAAAAGACTAACTAAAGAAGGTATATGCACCCCTATGTTTATAGTAGCATTATTTACAACATTCAAGATATGCAGCCTAAGTGTTCTTTACTAGATGAATGGATAAAGAAGATGTGGTGTGTGTGTGTGTGTGTGTGTGTGTGTGTGTGTGTGCATATGCAACAAAACAAAATATTACTCAGCCATTAAAAAAATGAAATCTTGCCATTTGCATCAACATGGGTGGATGTAAAGAGTATAATGCTAAATGAAAGAAATCAGAGAAGGCCAAATACCAGATGATTTCACTCAAGCAAATGAACAAAGGAAAAAAGTCAAAAACCAAGAAACAGACTCAAACAAATTGATGGGTACCAGAGGGGAGGTTCCTGGGGAGATGGGTGAAACAGGTAAAGGGAATTAAGAGTACACTTGTTTTCATGAGTACTGAGTAATGTATAGAATTGCTGAATTAGTATATTGTACACCCGAAACGAACACCTAATGTTTACCAGACTGGAATTAAAATAAATAGAGATGGTCATATTCATTGCAGCGTTAAAAAATAAAATATACATAACATGGCGATTGGCAACCTTCTTATCTAAAGAGACAATAAATATTTTAGGCTTCAGGGGCATGCAGTCTCTTTCTCAACTACTCGACTCTGTATGTAAAGGAATAGGTATGTCTGTGCAATTAAACTTTATTGACAAAATCAGCCAGCTGGCAAGAATTTGGCCCCAGGCCACAATTTTCTGAGTCCCAGGAAAACACACTGAATATTCCAACTCAGGAATATCAATCTTAACACACGACAGACAAATGAAATATAGAGAATTACTGGGACTGAATAATTAGAGCCCAATGCTTCAGAATAAACTATGTGATTTAAAATCACCCTACAGGGGCGCCTGGGTGGCTCAGTCAGTTAAACGGCTGACTTTGGCTCAGGTCATGATCTCGCAGTCCGTGAGTTCGAGCCCTGCGTCGGGCTCTGTGCTGACAGCTCAGAGCCTGGACCCTGCTTCAGATTCTGTGTCTCCCTCTCTCTGACCCTCCCCTGTTAATGCTCTGTTTCTCCGTCTCAAAAATAAATTTAAAAAAAAGTTAAAAAAAATTTAAAATCACCGTACAAACACCTGCAGAGCTCTCAGCCCCAAATGATGAAAAAGGAGACTCAGAGTAATTATTTTTAATATTTACAGTAAATATTAAAAATATATTGTAAATATAAAGTAGATATCTAAAAGTGATAGTAAATAGGAAATCTCATAATTTTAAAAGAATAAAGACAATTATTTAACTTTTAATTATGCATTTTAAAAAATGCTAAGTAACAGCAAGATTCCTGGGACCTAACTTTTGCTTGTAGATTAGGGAATTCTACTAAATTAGGAAGAATAATAGATTGGAATTACCCAGATAGAATAATAAGGCCAAGCTTTCCAATCCTTGGAAAATGAGTTGAAAAGATGAATCCAGAAAGTATTGTTCCAGATAAAGATCTGGTGTCAGTCTGGAAGGGAGTTTACGGGCTTCCTGCAATAGTTTCACTATTTGATCATTAGCTAACCAATATGTAATACTGGTAAAAACAAGAGAACAGACTCAATTGCAAACACACTCAGGTATTCAAAGAAATACTAATTTTACTGATTTTGGCAATATGAGATAAAACTCAAACTGGGAAACAGATTATGCAGAAGACAACTAATTATATTTGCTTTTCTAAAATTTTTATTTATTTTGAGGGAGAGAAAGTGCACGAGTGGAAGGAAGGGGGGCAGATAGAGAAGGAGAGAGAGAATCTCAAGCAAGCCTGATGCTCAGCACAGAGCCCAACTCGGGGCTTGATCCCACGACCTTGAGATCACAACCTGAGCTAATATCAGGAATTAGAGGTTTAACCAACTGAGCCACGAAGGTGCCCAGAAACTATTATATTTGTGACAGATTTGTGACAGAAGAGGCTAGCAATAAGAATTCTTGCTATTACTTCACAGTTAGAATTGCTATTTATTCCTTTTTGAATTTTTGAAAATGGTTGTGTGTGATAGACCTTGAAGTTGTGCATTTTAGTTTTTAGTGAACACTGAACACTGACCCCAGACCACATACCTATACACCTACTTTTACTCCATGTGGCTATTTTTCATTTTGAATGGCTAGATCATCCTAGTAACTTTACCTTTATAGTCGAAATATGGTTCTACTTGTCAGAGCAAAAGAAAAAAAAAATGTTAAGAAGGCATCTCTGACAAACATAAATAATAGATTTCTTGTGCTCTTCATTCATGACTCCCAGTTATGGGCCCCATGTGTCTTCCCAAAATCCATATAAAATCCTAACCCCAGTACCTCAGAATGTGACTGTACCTGTAGAAAGAGCCTTTACAAAGGTAATTAAAATGAAATGAGATCATTAGACTTGGCCCTGATCCTTTATGACTGGTGTTCTTATAGGAAGAATAAACTCAGAGACAAACATGAGCACACACAGAAGATCATCTGAAGACACAGGGAGAAGAAAGCCATCTACAAACAGACAGGCCTCAAATAAAAACAGAAATAAAAATAAAACAAAAGCACAACCCTGCCAACACCTTGATCTCACATGTCTTGGCCCTAGAACTGTGAAAAAGTAAAATTCTGTTTTGAAGCCACTTTGTGGTACAGAGAGTGTATGATGCTCTTGCTCTCCCCTCCCCGCCTATGAGGCCAATCGAGGAATGGCAGCAGTGAAACAGACTAAAAGTCAACTTACCCACCCCTCTTTCTCTACCACCTCCAGTGACTACTAGCAATTACCGAAGTAAGTATGTCACACACTTGCACTGAGAAAGAATAACTGGCTACAGGTGGAGGAAGGAGGAGAAAGGCTCATTATAAACGGCAGTTCTCCATTTTAAGAAAAATGAATGCAGAAAATGTAGTTGAAATCCATGTGGTCAGAAACTATACATTGTCCCTCTTTTTGTAAATTCTCAGTTATTGGCTGCATTCCAGAGGCCACAGGTTGGAATTCCAATTAACCATGAAACTGTCAAAAATAAGGGTTGTATCAGGAGACCTTAACAGTCTGCTCATCATTTCAGAGAAAACTGAGGCTCTTAAACATTAATTTGCTCAAAGTCACAAAGGTAACGAATGTAGATCTTGCATTCATTACACAATCACGTTGGTCTTTTTCCAAAGTTTGTACACTATGGAAACTCTGCCTCAGTGGGCAGTTCATTCATTGTTTCAACAAATGTTTATTGATTGCCTGCTACGTTCCAGAGACACTTCTTGGTATTAGGATACAACAGTGAACAACATAGACTAAAGCTGGCTTCTTGAGTTTATATTCTAACATTGGGTGATAGACAGTAAACAATAATCATAATAGGCAGTTGTATTACATAATATAAGATTAAAAGTGTTAGGAAGAAAAGAAAAAGTATAGCAGGGTAAAGGGATTGGGGATAGCAGGATGGAAGCTGATGCAGAGCAGGGCAGGAGGCAGTTTGCGATTTCAAATTGGGTGTTCAAGGTAGGTTCATTGACATTTAAGCAAACAATTTAAAGAGATAAGGGAGCTAACTAGAAACCTATTTCTGTGAAGATTGATCCAGAGAATTCTAGTGCAACCTTAAGTTTTCAGATTGGCCCCTGCCTGACTTTTTGGAGAAACAACAGGGCAACTAGTGTGGCTGCAGTAGAGGGAATGATGGAGAAAGTAGTAGGAGAGGAATGGAGGCAAATGAGGGGTGGAGAGGTGAATAGATCTGGTTAAGAGGGCCTTGCAAACTATTGAAAGGAAACTGGATTTTACTCTAAGCACTCTAAGTACCCATTACAGGGTGTTGAGCAAAAATTAGTGTTTTATTAATGTTTATTTATTTTTGAGATTCAGAGAGAGCAAGATAGCGCAAGCATGAGGGGGAGGGCAGAGAGACAGGGAGAGAGAATTCGAAGCAGGCTCCCAGCTCTGAGCTGTCAGCACAGAGCCTGATGCAGGGCTGCAACTCATAACTGGTGATATCATGACCTGAGCTCAAGTCAGACACTCAACCAACTGAGCCACCTAGGTGCTCGGAGCAAAAATTAATTCTTATTAAAAGTAATACTCTGGCTGCTATCTTGACCATATATCTGGGTTTTAGGCAGGGTGTAAGCAGGGAGAGGTGTTAGGAAGTTAGTTACTGCAATCATACTCAAGAAAGAAGGTGGTGGCTTGGACCATGGTAGTAGCATGGAAATGATGAGAAGCAACTGATTGTTGACGTATTTTAAGTATATTATAAAGGTGAAGATATTCTGGCACATTAGGTATAGGTTATGAGAGAAAGAGAGGAAGAAATCTGTTGTGTTAGCATGTAAGCTTTTTCCATGAAGGTTTCTCTTTTATATAATACATGTGTTATGGTGTGATAAGCATGAGCTTGGAAGAAAGGCAAATGTGGTATTGATTTCTGGTCCTAGTGGGTACTAGGCATCTCTTTCAACAAAACAGTGCTGTGCTTAAGAGCTCAAATCTGGGGACACATGGGTGGCTCAGTCAGTTAAGCGTGGGAAGTCAGTTTAGGTCATGATCTCATGGTTCATGGGTTCGAGACCCACATCTCCCGCTGTGCTGACAGCCTGGAGCCTGCTTCTTATTTCGGGTATCCCTCCCTCTCTCTCCCTGCCCCTTCCCCACTCATGCTCTGTTCCTTTCTCTCAAAAATAAAACATTTAAAAAAAAACCTTAAAAACAAAAAGAGCTCAAGTCTAAAGCCCTGTGATCCTTTCTATGAAAGCTGGCTCTTTCACTTACTGAGAAACTTTGAGGGATTTAAATTTGACCCTCTAATCCTCAGTATCCTCATTATATTATTGGGTAATAAACATAATTACCAGAGAGGGAGAGACAAAGAGGTGGGGGAGGGAGGAAAAATGTATCACATCTGTTAAGGCCTATTAAGCAGTATGAGCTTAGTGCCAAACATATAGCAGGTGTAGTAGATTGAATTAATGGCTCCAATGCCTTCTCCCTCCCTGTAGCCACACCCTTTGCCATGTAATTTCCTAATAGCCCCTACTCAAGAGGAAGAGTATAGTTCCTTACTGTTTAACTTTGGGTTGTGCCCTGTGACTTACTTTGGCCTGTAGAATGAGAATAGAAGTGATAGTGTGACAAATCCAACCAAGCCTAGTCCTTAAGAGGCTTTGGGTATTTCTGCTTTTCCTTCTGTACCTCTCTCCTGTCCCTGGATTCCCCGAACATGAGAGTGTTGTGGGGCAGAGCCACTTCTTCTGACCCTTGACCTGCATCTGGAGGCAGAGCAGCTTCAGCTACCTCACCCTGAAGCAGAGGTGCCCAGAGCCCGGAGGAACCCCCGACCGATGGGAAGATATGTGCGTAAGAATAAGCAGTTTGTTCTTTCAGTCACTGAGGTTGGGGATGCTTTGTTACACGTAATAGCTCAGTAAGTGATAGAGTCGGCACTGAATAATCCTAGTCTATTTCCTTAAAGTTTTGATTAAAACAACAACAAAAACCCAAATACCCTCTACGTTGATTGAACTGTCTTCCTTTGCTTTATAGTTTTTAATACTTTGATACTGAGAGCAGATTGGGAGTTAAGACACAAGTCAAATTCCACAAAATAAAATTCCAGGGGTTCCTGGGTGGCTGAGTTGGTTGAACATCTAACTCTTGATTTGGGCTCAGGTCATGATCCCAAGGTCATGGGATTGAGCCTGCATCCATCTCTGAACTGAGTGTGGAGCCTGTTTAAGATTATCTTGCTCCCTGGGGCGCCTGGGTGGCTCAGTCGGTTGAGCGTCCGACTTCGGCTCAGGTCATGATCTCGCGGTCTGTGAGTTCGAGCCCCGCGTGGGGCTCTGTGCTGACAGCTCAGAGCCTGCAGCCTGCTTCGGATTATGTGTCTCCCTCTCTCTCTGCCCCTCCCCCGTTCATGTTCTGTCTCTCTGTCAAAAATAAACATTAAAAAAATAAAAATGATTATCTTGCTCCCCCTCTGGCCCTCTGCCCTGCTTCCATGCTCTCTCTCTAAAAATAACATAACAATAAAATAAAAAAATTAAAAAAAAACAAACTCTACATTATACCAGCCAAGAGTGACTTAACTCTTCCCTCTTTAAGTTATAGAATACCTTAGAGAGTTGGTAAGTGTTAAAAAGCTCAAATGGGATTGTCAGCCAGCGCCAGTGAGTTTGAGCAATATCCTTGACTATATCAGAGCACTCTCTTACTCACTGTAAATACAATTGGGGATTGAGCTCCTATAAGCCAATTCTTTCTGAATGAAATATGCCTAAAAGAGAAAATAAAATATTCTCTAGTGTGTGTGTTGGGGGTATATATTGCTCTCACTGAGGCTATCACTATATTTTAAATAATTTTAAGTGATATGTATAGAAAAACGTGTCTATCCTCATTTCTCGTGGATTCTGTGTTTACAAATGTGTGTACTAAAATATACGTGTAATCCCCAATTAAACATATATGGGACTTTCAATCATTTGTAGACATGCTCAGTGTGGTGAGAATTTTGAGTTACCTGGTGAGTCTGTTCCCAGTGGAGGTCCAACAAGGCAGTTTCTGCTTTGCTTCACCACTCACTCTGGAAACAAGTGTGTCCTTTTCATGGTCTATTTAGTGCCATGTTTTTCTCATTTTTGTGCTTTTTACTGGTGATTTCACTGTTTAAAATGGCCCCCGAGTGTAGTGCAAAAGTGCTGTCAAAGCTGTGATGTGCCTAATGGAGAAAATAGATAAGTTATATAAGCTTTGTTCAGGCATGAGTTACAGTGGTGTTGACTGTGAGTTCAGTGTTAACAAATCAACAATATATACCGTGTCTTCATGCATACTACAAGGTTATATATTAATCAGTTGACAAAGATGTGTGACGGGAGGCTCACAGAACAGAACCCTGTATTTTTCCTAGGAGCATTCATTTACTGTTTGCTAGTTTAATATTTGTGGTAACTATAGCACAAAACTACAGCAAAACGTGAGAAGTGACTGTGTGTATATGTGTATTTGTGTGTATTCATATATCTGCATATCTCCCTATATCGATCATACGTCTCCCTTAGAATAGCATTTTAATTATATCCTCCAATAGTTTCAATCACCAAACAATTCTTTACAGAAAGAAGCTACTACCTTCTGTAAGGCAAGCCTGGGACCTGTCATGAGAAGACAATGATAGACAACTTCCTATCAGTATTAGTCATTCAAGTCTTTACCTTTTTATACTTCTTGGGTTGTAACACTTAAATGAGTAAGATTATTACCATGAGATTCAGTGGAAGAAAAAAACCTGAATGACTGACTTTCTCAAACTTGGAAAACAACCTTCCAGAAAGAGTTAAAGATATTATTAAAATAAGGATTATGAAAAGACTTAACAAGAAGTATCAAGGGCAACCACTTATCCCTAAAATAACCATTTTCTCACTGGATTCTCCTTTCTTTTTGACCTTAAAGTATCTTCTACATATCTCATTATTGCACGTGAATTCTATTGCAATAATCTTACTGCTTTTCTCTTGTCTTTGATCTCTCAATCCCTAGCCCACTGTCTGCCACACAATGAGTTCTCAGTGCACATCATGAACTATAATGACGGACTATTTAAGTGTTACCACACTACACTGGAGCTTCACATGCATTTTATATGCATATGTATGTGTGCATAATTTGTGATATTTAAAAGGTAACATTAATCTCAGTATAAACTACCCCAAAGCAAATACTTTACTCACACTTCCCAGGAATTTCTTTTTAAATTTACTTCAGTCTAAGTCAAAACCAGTTGCTGGAGGAAGTCATAGAGAAGATATGACCACCGATCAATCTGCGAGCTGGAACCAGAAATAGGAGGCTCTTCACCTTCTCGCCTGTCCTTGGAATGTATGTTGCACCCACTGTTCCCAAAGCTGGAGTAGTTTTAAAGACTCAGCCCTGAGGAAGTAATGCTGAGACCATCTGGAAGGTATACATGACTTAACCTCATTAATGTCTCTAAATAAACATTTTAAGATTCTGTCAGGTGGATGGAGATATCTACTTGTCTTGTGGCCACCCAAGACAAGCCTCATATATAAGTTCTCTTGGTTATTAAACCTGTCTCCTGGGGCACATGGGTGGCTCAGTCGGTTAAGCATCCAACTTCAGCTCAGGTCATGATATCCCGGTTTGTGAGTTCGAGCCCCATGTTGGGCTCTGTGCTGACGCTTCAGAGGCTGGAGCCTGCTTGAGATTCGTGTCTCTGTCTCTGTCTCTGTCTCTCTCTCTGCCCCTCCCTGTTCACACTCTGTCTCTATCTCTCTCAAAAATAAATTAAAACAAACAAACAAACAAACAAAAAAAAAAAAAACACAGCCTCCTAACAGTCTGCAGTGGCCTGTCTCTTTCTTTGGTCTTTTCTTGCTGTTCGTGTCTGGGCCTGGTTTGCAAACCAACACCAGCATAGTGGAAAGAACATGGTCTTTATTAAATAGGGGTTTATATTCTGCCACAGCTGAAACAGCTTCTGATTCTGTGTCTCCCTCTCTCTCTCTCTGCCCCTCCCCTGCTTGCACTCTGTCTCAAAAAAAAAAACAAAAAAACAAAAAAAAACATTAAAAAAATTAAAAATAAAAAACAACACCAAAAGCCACAGAGCAGCTAAGGGATGGAACCAGAAATTGAACCGAGTCTGTCTCTAGAGTTCACATTCTTCTCCACTCTATAAACTGTACTCATTGTGGAACATCCAAAAAAGTTACAAAACTTTTCTAATCTTCAAGTTCTTTATATGTCAAGTGGGTGGTAGAATAAAACTGCTCATGAAATAGCTGTGTGGATCATGCCAGATCTAACATGTGGATATGTGTGCATATCGTATCCACTTTATATATGCTAGTTCTTTTCTTCCAAAGCCTTATTTATGTCCATATCTTGAAATAGTTCAATGATAAATTAGCTTCTCGTAAACATGATCCTTGTTGTTTTAATTTTCAGAAATGTAGGAATCTGGATTGCAGCTGGAGGGCTGTGAATTATCAAAAAAAAAGTCTCTGCTATAGGCAATAATTTTAATGTTAATTAACTCCATCTGGAAGGAAAAGCAGGTGTTGAAATTGATCACTTAAGTACAGAAAGCAAAGGCTGTTTACTAAACTCTCCCTAAATTAATTTGGCTGAGCTTGTGGTTAAATTGCTTTCAAGTCACTTTTCTTTAAATGCCTTATACCAAATGCTGAAATTGGAAAAAGAAGTAGACCAAGCAGATTTTAATGAAATGTAACAAACTGGACTGAAAGGTCACCTAAAAATAAAAATTGTATCTTAAAAATGAAAAAATGTAACAGCTTTGCTTCAATAGCAACTGGAATTTGAACAAAAACCTGTGGTACTTCTCATGTGTTGTTCACAAATCACCTGAATCAAATCAAAGTGCATGCACTAGAAAAAGTATAGAGTTCTGGGCTCTCTACCGGACCAATTGAGTCAGATGTGACAGCAAGGTCTAGGAATCTGCATTTAACAACTCAGGTGATTTTTATTCTCACTAAAACTTAGGAATCATTGTCCTAAGGATGGGGAGATACCAAATCACACAGTAGTGATATATAATCCTAAAAAGATGACAGATTAGTATAATAGTTATCTGAGAAGGTAAAATATAACACTGAAGCTTGAAAAATATCATTAAACGAATCTTTACTCTTTCAGAAAATATCGAACAATTATAGTGTTCAATTTCCTTGTCTTCTGTCATTACCTAACACCTCACTAGAAAGCCCAGATTCCCTAAACTTTTTCCAAGGCCTTCCATAACGTGATTTGATTGTCCATTCCACTCCAAAGTTCAGTCCCAAACCAGCAGAATCAGCATCACTCATATTTACAGAATCAGAAATTCTGAGGGTGGAACCCCAGCAATGTGTGTTGTAGCAAAGCCTCCAGGTGATTTCAATGCAGACTAGAATTTGAACATTATGTACCCTTCACGATTTGTTGTGATTCATCAGACTTCAGTCACTTGTTATGCACAAGGCATTAGGGATGATATTATTGTAGTAAAATAACTGGGTCTCTTGTTTCCATTGATAGACAAAGGGCACAAATTTTCAGTTGTAAAATGAATAAGTTCTAGGTATCTAATATACAGCATGGTGACTATAATTAACAATAATGTATTGTATAGTTAAAAGTTGCTATGACAGGAGAGCTTTAATGTTCTCACCATAACAAAAACAAAATGGTAGTTATCTGAGATAAAGGATGTGTTAACTAAACTTATTGTGGTAAACATTTCACAACATAAACATGTATGAAATCATTACCTAGTACACCTTAAACTTACACAATGGTGTATGTTAATTATATCTCAAAACTAGAAAAAAAGAGAAAATTGCATGGAAAAAAAAAGTTTTTGATAGAACCTGCTATTGTCTCCAAGTATGAAAGAACCAACACTTAATGAATATTTAGCACACATTAGTTACTCTTCTGAGTGCTTGGCATTTATTATCACCCTAGAGGAGCCTGAGTGGCTCAGTTGGTTAAGTATCTGACTTCCACTCAGGTCATGATCTTGAGATTCGTTAAGTTCAAGCCCTGCGTCGGGCTCTGTACTAACCGCTCAGAGCCTGGAGCCTGCTTCTGATTCTGTGTCTCCCTCTCTCTCTGCCCCTCCCCCATTTGCACTCTGTCTCAAAAATTAAAAAAAAAAAAACATTAAAAAAATTAAAAATAAAAACCACCAAAAGCCATAGAGCAGCTAAGAGATGGAACCAGAAATTGAACTGAGTCTGTCTCTAGAGTTCACATTCTTCTCCACTCTATAAACTGCTATCAGTTTGTCAGCAATTCTCAAACACCACCTGAAGAATCCTTAGCCCTAATCAGGACAAAGACAACGCCCAAACCTGAGAAAAGAATAGGACTTTTAAGATCGTAAGATACAATATTTTTACACTAGAGTAAATTTGTTCCCAATATCCTACCTTTTTTAAAATCATCTCAAAGCCTGCTTATCTTTAGGTTTCTAATAAAACAGACTTTATTAGAAAAGCCTTTCACCTGTGTGAACATGAAGCAAAACACAGTGTATCAAAGCCTAGGCTTCCCTATGTATAGACTGAAGATAACAATATTATTTAACCATAGAGAAACAGTATGAAATGGGGGAATATACGTGAAAGTGCATTTTAAACTTTCAAACAATAATTATTTGCTTGTAATGTGGTGTCACAGTATTTTTCATACCAAAGTTTTCAGAATTTGTTTGCAAAGTGTCTCCTTTTACTGACCTTTTATACCACAATTAGCACTGTCTGTATAGACTGATTGCACAAAGTACGTTTAAAAAAATTTTTTTTAATGTTTTATTTTATTTTTGAGACAGAGAGAGACAGAGCATGGATGGGGGAGGGTCAGAGAGAGACAGAGACACAGAATCTGAAGCAGGCTCCAGGCTCTGAGCTGTCAGCACAGAGCTCAAGGCGGGGCTCGAACTCACAGACCATGAGATCATGACCTGAGCCAAAGTCAGAAGCTCAACCGACGGAGCCATCCTGGCGCCCCACTTTTTTTTTTTTTTTTTAGTAACTCATTCATCAAATCTCAACCCTCAATCTCCACCTCTCAGTGGAGTTTTCAAACTTTCCTTACTATAAAATTAACCAAAGGTGCTTTTGAAAATGATAGTTTCTAGTGTCTCCCTGGAATTTTTATTATTTAGATCTGGCATGAGATCCAGATACATAGTTTAAGAAATATCCCAGGGGCGCCTGGGTGGCTCACTTGGTTAAGTTGTCTAACTTCAGCTCAGGTCAGGATCTCATGGCTCGTGAGTTCAAGCCCTACATCAGGCTCTGTGTTGACAGCTTAGAGCCTGGACCCTGCTTCAGATTGTGTTTCCATCTCTCTCTGGCCCGCTCCCTCTTGTGTTCTCTTTCTCTCTCTCTCAAAAATAAATAAGCATAAAAAAATAAAGAAATATCCCAAATGATTGTCATAATGAGTTGAGTGGCAGAAATATTAGAGTAAATACTAAAACTCTTCTAAAGATTTAAAGCAGAAAAAAAATCCTCTCACTTTCTATTAGCATCAAGATTATTTTTGGACATAGTTTTGGACATAGTTTTTTTTGTTTGTTTCTTTGTTTTTGGTTATTTTGTTTGTTTTACTCCAAAACATTTGTCAGAAATGGCATTTTTTTTTCCTGGGAGGAAGGTATGTTAATAAAGTATTTATTTAGATAGACAAAGTTATGAGAAAGTAACAACGTAGACACAAATCCCAGTGTTTTAACGTAATAACTACCTCAGTTTGGTTCACAGGGAATGCCCACTGAGGGTCAGGACAGATGGGGGAATGAGAATGGAGGCTCTATTCCATGGGTGACTAAGGGAACCAGACTGAGCTTCTAGCACCTTGCAACTATGTCATCTGGAACTTGCAGCCTTTCAATTACCAAGGTAGGGGAAGGAGAAACTGAAAACTCAAATTTGGGTATGTCACTGCCTCAAGCCAGAAGTGGCACACAACTCAATCCTTAGTTCATTGGCCAAAACAGCCAAACATGCCCATCACAATAAAAGGGGCTTAGAAATATGGAGTGACAAGTGGGGTATTTTGCAAGCTTTACTATCTCTGCTTCGGTCTACTTTAAATTCAGTGAGTACTCTAAATAAATAATCACCAATCTTTAAGCAATGTAAAGCTACCCAGCAATCTGGGAAAAAGAGAAAGTGCTAATCAAATTGGTTTCTCACCCCAAGAATTTAAAATTGACCTAAGAGAGGGCGCCTGGGTGGCTCAGTCGGTTAAGGGTCCAACTTCAGCTCAGGTCATGATCTCACAGTCCGTGAGTTTGAGCCCCGCGTCGGGCTCTCTGCTGACAGCTCAGAGCCTGGGGACTGCCTCAGATTCTGTGTCCCCCTCTCTCTCTGCCCCTCCCCTGATCACGCTCTGTCTCTCTCTGTCTCAAAAATAAATACAAACATTAAAAATAATAATAATAAAATAAAATTTACCTAAGACTGTAGTAAATCATCAAATTACAAAGATTATGCATTAAAGAGATGACTTGTGTGACACATGGTTTAATCTAAAAAAATGAACACCTTTAGAAGGCAGAGCTTCATGAAAGAAATGAGATAAATTAGGACCACAAGATTTCCAAAAAGAATCTGAGAATATGCAGATATATCCTAAACTTTGAGGGACTCACCATGAGAAAAACACAAATCAAATTTAGGATAAATCATGGAATTGAGTGCATGATTCAGGAAAATACAATATGACTCATCATTATAGGAAAGAAAGGAAGAAAATAAAACAAGTATCTTTAAGAATGTTCCATATGCAAGGACTCAGCTGATGCTTTACCTATGTTATCTCCATTTTATCAACTAAACCCTCAGAAGCAAGTATTATTCCCATTTTACAGATGAAATTTAAAAATGTGAAGGAGCTAGATTAACACTACACATTTAGTAAATAACAAAACTAAGATTCAAAACCATGACTGTGAGTCCCATGTTGTGTACAGGAATGTGTATATTTTTTAATTTAAATTTTGTTAATATTTATTTACTTTTCAGAGAGAGGTAGAGAGAATGGAGGAGGGGCAGAGAGAGAGGGGAACATAGAATCCAAAGCAGGTTGCAGGTTCCAGGTTCCAAGGTGTCAGCACAGAGCCTGATGAGGGGCTTGAACCCACCAACCATGAGATCATGACCTCAGCCAGTCAGACGCTTAACAGACTGAGCCACCCAGGCTCCCTGGGAATGTGTATATTTTCCCCATTATATTATGTGATGCTATGCTAACCTAGGACCTCCTTCACTAAAATCTTGCCTTTATAAAAGAGAAAGAATACTTCTAAGACACTACACTAGTAATGTTTAATGAAGTCATAATCTATTCACAGCCATAGTCAGTGATCCTGTGATAACTTCATGTATAACATTCCTGTGCTACAGTACCAGAGACATATAAAACAAATAGGCAAGACCACTGAGGCATATTCCTTTGAACAGTCCTTCTCTGCCTTTTCCTTCTAAATTGCACAAGAATTGGCAGCTAATTAACAACTCATTAGCAACATTGATAAACCATGTGACAAAAACAAATTCTGTGCTAACAGAAAGGAGAGCTTTCCAATGAATATAAAACAGAATATAGGATAACATCAAATTTCTGAAACTAGCTTCCTATGGATTTCTTTAAAAAAATTGTTTTTAACATTTATTTACTCTTGTGACACAGAGGGAGACAGAGCATGAGTGAGGGATGGGCAAGGAGAGAAGAAACACAGAATCCGAAGCAGGCTCCAGGCTCTGAGATGTGAGCACAAAGCCTGATGTGGGGGTTGAGCTCACTGACCCAACCATGAGATCATACCTGAGCCGAAGTTGGACACCTAACTGACTAAGCTACCCAAGCGCCTCGTATACAGATTTCTAAATTATTCTTGTATTTCATGTTTTCTTAGTCATTCATACATTAAAATATATATCAATCACCATGTTCAAAGCAATGTGGTAATTTTAGGGACACAAAAAGTGTCAAATACAATTCGTACCTTCAGGAACTTTACAGTATAAAAAGATGATTAGGGAGTGTATACATTTCCATTTTAGGAAACAAACTTTATGAGGCTGGAATATGATCTTTTTAGCTAAATGTTGGCATTTCATTGATGTATCCACAGATGAACATCTGACCGCAGATTTTCTAGATGCACTGCTATTAGAGTAGGTATGAAATTCATGGTTAAGAGGCTGGGAAAATTTTGGATGTGTATAAAAATTGGATCTCACAGATTAATTTGAAGCATTTTGAATAACTAGACCTGCAACTTTTTCAATTAAAAACATTCAGTTATTCTCATTTCTGTTAAAATAAAGTTGTAACTCCTTAAAATGGTTCACAAGGTCTTGACAATGTCTTTCCACTTTTTGTGTGTTCTGTCCATTTCATGGATCTCAGAAGAGGCCACACTGTATCACACTTGCGTTATTCCCTTTCCACTGTGTGAATTTCACCCAACCTACCAACTCACTTGATCTTTACCATTGCTCCTCACGCTTTAAGATGTAGTTAACTTCACTAAATATAGAAGGCCTGCCTAAACTCAAGTCAGATTTACTGTATCTACTTATATTGAACTCATCACACCACATAATAGGTATCGTATTTGTCTTGTATTTATCCCTTTGGCCTTTGGACTTTCTTGAGAACAGAGGTTTTATCTTTTCAGCTCTGTATCTTTGGGGGCTAATACTAGGCAAGGGCATAGTATGAACTTAATATCTTAACTATTAAGTGGATCAATAAGTGTGTACTATTCCATTTCACATCTATAATGAGAATATATGAATGCTGGGCCAGTGGGTATCACGGTCACAGGAAACTACTTTAAGCTACAGACATGGTTAATAGAAAAAGATGCACTAACATTTTTTTCTCCTAAAAGAACAGATCCAGCTATTTTAATGAAGTAGTTAAGTAGATCATCTCATACAACAAAACCTTAAAGAAATAAATATAGATTTTTTAATGTTTCCTTTCAATAAAATTTGTATTTGTCATGATCATAGCTTAGTTACATAATTACATCTAGGAGATCCAAATAGAATTATAGAATACTTACAATTCTCTGCTTCAACAGATAGTAGCTATTAGCATTCTGTGAGTTTTCTTTACAACCTGCCTTTGCAAAAGATGTAACACTTAAAAGAAGTACATCATTTTTTTCCCTAGTCTTTCTTAAGTTTAAACAGGAAAAAAAGAAAATCCTAGGTTCAGACCATTGGAACATGAATGCACCTGAGCTGAATGTACTTTTGAAGCAAATAAGAAAGTGAGCCATGAAAATGAGACAAGGAATGTGAAAAATCAGCCTATGAGTACCACAATAAGAAAAGGGTCCTCTTGGGGCAACTGGGTGGCTTAGTTGGTTGAGGGTCTGACTCCTGATTTTGGCTCAGGTCATGATCTCAGGGTCATGGGATTGAGCCCTGCATCAGGCTCCATGATGAGCATGGAGCC
This sequence comes from Panthera uncia, assembly GCF_023721935.1. Lineage (NCBI taxonomy): Eukaryota > Metazoa > Chordata > Mammalia > Carnivora > Felidae > Panthera > Panthera uncia. Next base: position 61,599,331 of record NC_064808.1, read on the forward strand.
TGCTTAAGATTCTCTCTCTCTCTCTCTCTCTCTCTCTCTCTCTGTCTCTCTGTCTCTCTGTCTCTATTTCCCTCCACCCATCTCCCCCACTCATGCTCTCTCCCTTTCTAAAAGAGAGGAGGGAGGGGAGGAAGGAAAAAAAGGAAGGAAGGACGGAATAAGGGAAGGAAACAGGGAAGGAAGGAAATGGTCCTCTTCTTCCTTACTTCAGTGTTATGCCCATTTAATCACTTTTTAATTCACTCTATCTGACCTGAGTCTTGCCAGAATTGTAGGTGCCTGTAACTATAGGATTCAGGCCCATTGACATTAAAACAAGTGTTTTATCAATGTGATGAACAGAAAAAATATGCAGCCGAGAATCCTTTATCCAGCAAGTCTGTCATTCAGAATAGAAGGAGAGATAAAGGTTTTCCCAAACAAACAAAAACTGAAGGAATTCATCACCACTAAACCAGCCCTACAAGAGATCCTAAGGGGGATTCTGTGAGTGAAATGTTGCAAGGACCACAAAGTACCAGAGACATCACTACAAGCATAAAACATACAGACATCACAATGACTCTAAACCCACATCTTTCAATAATAACACTGAATGTAAATGGACTAAATGCTCCAACCAAGACACAGGGTATCAGAATGGATAAAAAAACAAGACCCATCTATTTTCTGTCTACAAGAGACTCATTTTAGACCTGAGGACACCTTCAGATTGAAAGTGAGGGGATGGAGAACTATCTATCTATCATGCTACTGGAAGTCAAAAGAAAGCTGGAGTAGCCATACTTATAATCAGACAAACTAGACTTAAATTAAAGGCTGTAACAAGAGATGAAGAAGGGCATTATATAATCATTACAGGGTCTATCCATCAGGAAGAGCTAACAATTATAAATGTATATGTACCGAATACGGAAGCCCCCAAATATATAAAACAATTACTCACAAACATAAGCAACCTTATTGATAAGAATGTGGTAATTGCAGGGGACTTTAATACCACACTTACAACAATGCATAGATCATCTAGACACAGGATCAATAAAGAAACAAGGGCCCTGAATGATACATTGGATCAGATGGACTTGACAGATATATTTAGAACTCTGCATCCCAAAGCAACAGAATATACTTTCTTCTCAAGTGCACATGGAACATTCTCCAAGATAAATCACATACTTGGTCACAAAACAGCCCTTCATAAGTATAAAAGAACTGAGATCATACCATGCACACTTTCAGACCAGAATGCTATGAAGCTTGAAATCAACCACAGGAAAAAGTCTGGAAAACCTCCAAAAGCATGGAGGTTAAAGAACACCCTACTAAAGAATGAATGGGTCAACCAGGCAATTAGAGAAGAAATTAAAAAATATATGGAAACAAATGAAAATGAAAATACAACAATCCAAATGCTTTGGGATGCAGTGAAGGCAGTCCTGAGAGGAAAATACATTGCAATCCAGGCCTATCTTCCAAGAAACAAGAAAAATCCCAAATGCAAAATCTAACAGTACACCTAAAGGAAACAGAAGCAGAACAGCAAAGACACTCCAAACCCAGCAGAAGAAGAGAAATAGTAATGATCAGAGCAGAAAAAAAAACAATATAGAATCTAAAAAACTGTAGAGAAGATCAATGAAAAAAACAGTTGGTTTTTGAAAAAATAAATAAAATTGATAAATCCCTAGCCAGGCTTCTCAAAAAGAAAAGGGAGATGACCCAAATAAATAAAATTATGAATGAAAATGGAATTATTACAACCAATCCCTCAGAGATACAAACAATTATCAGGGAATACTAAGGAAAATTATATGCGAACAAACTGGACAACCTGGAAGAAATGGACAAATTCTGAAACACCCACCCACTTCCCAAACTCAAACAGGAAGAAATAGAAAGCTTGAACAGACTCAATATCCAGCGAAAAAATTGAATCAGTTATCAAAAATCTCCCAACAAATAAGAGGCCAGGACCAGATGGCTTCCCTGGGGAATTCTACCAGACACTTAAAGCACAGATAATACCTATCCTTCTCAAGCTGTTCCAAAAAATTTAAAGGGAAGGAAAACTTCCAGACTCATTCTATGAAGCCAGCATTACTTTGATTCCCAAACCAGACAGAAACCCAGCAAAAAAAGAGAACTACAGATCAATATCCCTGATGAATATGGATGCAAAAATTCTCAACAAGATACTAGCAAATCGAATTCAACGGCATATAAAAAGAATTATTCACCATGATCAAGTGGGATTCATTCCTGGGCTGCAGGGCTGGTTCAACATTCGCAAATCAATCAATGTGATACATCACTTTAACAAAAGAACAGATAAGAACCATATGATCCTGTCAATCGATGCAGAAAAAGCATTTGACAAAATTCAGCAACCTTTCTTAAAAAAAACCCTTGAGAAAGTCAGGATAGAAGGAACATACTTACACATTATAAAAGCCATATATGAAAAGCCCACAGCTAATATCATCCTCAACAGGGAAAAACTGAGAGCTTTCCCCCTGAGATCAGGAACGCGACAGGGATGACCACTCTCACCGCTGTTGTTTAACATAGTGTTGGAAGTTCTAGTATCAGCAATCAGACAACAAAAGGAAGTCAAAGGCATCAAAATTGGCAAAGATGAAGTCAAGCTTTCACTTTTTGAAGATGACATGATACTATACATGGAAAACCTAATAGACTCCACCAAAAGTCTGCTAGAACTGATACATGAACTCAGCAAAGTCGCAGGATACAAAATCTATGTACAGAAATCAGTTGCATTCTTATACACTAATAATGAAGCAACAGAAAGACAAATAAAGAAACTCACCCCATTCACAATTGCACCAAGAAGCATAAAATACCTAGGAATAAGCCTAACCACAAATGTAAAAGATCTGTATGCTGAAAACTCTAGAAAGCTTATGAAGGTAATTGAAGAAGATATAAAGAAATGGAAAGACATTCCCTGCTCATGGATTGGAAGAATAAATATTGTCGAAATGTCAATACTACCCAAAGCTATCTACACATTCAATGCCATCCCAATCAAAATTGCACCAGCATTCTTCTCAAAGCTAGAACAAACAATCCTAAAATTTTTATGGGACCACAAAAGACCCTGAATAGCCGAGGTAATATTGAAGAGGAAGACCAAAGCAGGAGGCATCACAATCCCAGACTTTAGCCTCTACTACAAAGCTGTCATCATCAAGACAGCATGATATTGGCACAAAAACAGACACATAGACCAATGGAATAGAATAGAGACTCCAGAATTGGACCCACAAAAGTATGGCCAACTAATCTTTGACAAAGCAGGAAAGAATATCCAATGGAAAAAAAGACAGTCTCTTTAACACATGGTGCTGGGAGAACTGGACAGCCACATGCAGAAGGTTGAAACTAGACCACTTTCTTACACCATTCACAAAAATAAACTCAAAATGGATAAAGGACCTGAATATGAGGCAGGAAACCATCAAAACCCTAGAGGAGAAAGCAGGAAAAAAACCTCTCTGACCTCAGCCACAGCAATTTCTTACTTGACACATCTCCAAAGGCAAGGGAATTAAAAGCAAAAATGAACTATTGGGACCTCATCAAGATAAAAAGCTTCTGCAGGAGGAGCCAAGATGGTGAAATAGCATGGAAGCTTTTTGCGTGTCTCGAGTCCATGAAATACAGCCAGAACAACACTAAACCATCCTGCACACCTAGAAAACTGATTGGAGGATTAATACAACAATCTGCACAACCTGAACCACAGAATTCATCAGGTACACAGCGCAGACAGGTGAACTTGGGGAGCGAGAAGCCGCGGGAAGGGAGGAGCTTTTGCAGGTGGAGAGAGAACAGAGAGGGGGGCGGGGGAGAATACAGGAAAAGCACCCCTTCCCAAAAGCAGCTGGAGAGAAAGTGGAAAATTGGAAACAGCCGCAGAGACTAAACAAAAAAGTATAAAGGAGAAAGGAGAGGGTTTAAATTCCATTAAGACTATAAACAAGGGGAGCGCAAAGTCTGCAACTCTGCAGCTCGATACCTGGCGGTGATCTGGTGGGAAGGGTAAATCCCCAGGAGCACAGTGGGGTCCAGGAGGTTCTCGGGCCACACGGGGAAAAGTGGTTCCACTGCTGGAAGGACATTTGGTAGAGACTGTTGAAGCCACCTGGTCCCAGCAGACCCTGGAAAACTGCCACATTCGCGGGTGCTGGAACAAGGTCGTTAAGGGTGAAGCCTGGTGCCACGTGTGTGTTGTGATTTTCCATAATCCCTGAAACGCTGCTGCCACAATATCTCGCGAACTTTTTCTGGGGCAGGCTGGCAGCTGGCCGCAGTCTCGGGGCACCAGCAGCACCAGGGTCCAGCAAGCATTCCTGGGTGCAGCCGACATTCCGCCATTGCTCGGTGAGACCCCCCGCAGAGGGGCAGAGCAGGTCAAAGCCGCAGTCCTTCGGAAGTAAGGGGCCAGGGAAAACAGCCGCATCTGAGACAAAACTTGGGAGAGAGGTACTGCCTGGGGCCTGGTCACGGAGAGTGAAAAAGCAGGAAGTGGACAAATGCTGAAGACAGAGAACAGGTGCATGATTGCTGATGCGGGAGACAGAGTTCCAACACTAGAGATTGGGTAGATGGGTGAAGACAGGGTCACCGCTCCCAAGCATGCGCATACTCACCTACAAACGCCAAACACTCCACCCCAGTAGGCTAGCAGCGCCATCTAGTGGAGAACGGAGCCGTTACACTGAGCCCCGCCCAACTGGGCCAACCTTGTTCTTCAAGAACACATGTCTCACCACCTACTTAGTTTATGGACTATAAAGCGCTTCATAATCTGACTTCTATGGGAAAATGACGTAATTTTAGTCCTATTTCAATCTGTTAGCAGTTCCATCTATTCAATTTTCTCTTTTTTTTCTTTTACTTCTTTTTCTTGAATACAGAAAGGGAAAAAATTCATTTTTATTTTCAATTTTTATTAAAATATATTTCTTTAATTTTTTAGCTCTATTTTTTACTTTGGTGTAAATTTTTTTAATTCTATTTTATTTCGTACATCATTTTATTTTAGTCTACTTCAGTGTATTCCCTTTTTCAAATTTTCAAATGATTTCCTTTTTATTTTTCTTTTTTCTCTTTTTTGTTTCTTTTCTTTTTCCTGAATGCAGAAAGAGAAAAACTTCATTTTTACTTTCAATTTCTATTAAAAATATTTTCTTTAATTTTTTACTATATTTTTTGCTTTTTGTAATTTTTTTCAAATTCTATTTTACTTCCATCACTTTATTTTAGTCTACTATAGTGTATTCACTTTGTCAAATTTTCAAACGATTTCCTTTCTTTTTTTCTCTTTTTTCTATTTTTCTTGAATACAGAAAGAAAAAATTCATTTTTATTTTTTTATTAAAAATATTTTCTTTAATTTTTTCTACTATATTCTTTACTTTTGTGTAATTTTTTTCAAATTCTATTTTACTCCCATCATCTCATTTTAGTCTACTTCAGTGTATTTATTTTTTCAAATTCTCAAACAATTTCCTTTTTTTTTCTCCCCACCCCTCTTTTCTGTCTACTGTCAAACCACTTTAAACACCCAGACCAAAACACTCCTAGGATCTAGCATCATTACTCGATTTTTTGTGTGTATGTGATTTTAATTTTTTAATTTTAATATTATTTAATTTTTTTAATTTTAATTTTTCTACCTCATTAATCCCTTTTCCCCCTCCAAAATGACAAAACGAAGGAATTCACCCCAAAAGAAAGAGCACGAAGAAATGACAGCCAGGGACTTAACCAACACAGGTACAAGCAAGATGTCTGAACCAGAATTTAGAATCACAATAATAAGAATCATAGTTGGAGTCAAAAATAGATTAGAATCCCTTTATGCAGAGATAAAAGAAGTAAAAAATAGAATGAAATTAAAAATGCTATAACTGGGCTGCAATCATGGATGGATGCAGCGGCGGCAAGGATGGATGAGGCAGAACAGAGAATCAGCAATATAGAAGACAAACTTATAGAGAATAATGAAGCAGAAAAAAAGAGGGAGATTAAGGCAAAAGAGCAAGATTTTAGAATTAGAGAAATCAGTGACTCATTAAAAAGGAACAACATCAGAATCATAGGAGTCCCAGAAGAGGAACAGAAAGAAATAGGGGTAGAAGGGTTATGTGAGCAAATCATAGTGGAAAACTTTCCTAACCTGGGGAAAGACACAGACATCAAAATCCAGGAAGCACAGACGACCCCCATTAGACTCAACAAAAACTGACCATTAACAAGGCATGTCATAGTCAAATTCACAATATACTCAGGCAAGGAGAGAATCATGAAAGCAGCCAGGGAAAAAAGTCCCTAACCTACAAGGGAAGATAGATCAGGTTTGCAGCAGACCTATCCACAGAAACTTGGCAGGCCAAAAAGGAGTGGCAGGATATATTCAATGTACTGAATCAGAAAAATATGCAGCCAAGAATTCTTTATTCAGCAAGGCTGTCATTCAAAATAGAAGGAGAGATAAAACGTTTCCCAGGCAAACAAAAATTAAAGAAGTTTGTGACCATTAAACCAGCCCTGCAAGAAATTTTAAGGGGGACTCTCTGAGGCAAGAAAATATGAAAATTATATATAAATACCAAAAGAAACAAAGATCAGAAAGGATCAAAGAACACCACCAGAAACTCCAACACTACAAGCATCATAATGGCAATAAATTCATATCTTTCAGTATTTACTCTAAACGTCAATGGACTCAAAGCTCCAAACAAAAGACATAGGGTACAGATGGATAAGAAAACAAGATCCATCTATATGCTGTTTACAAGAGGCCCACTTTAGACCTAAAGACACCTTGAGATTGAAAATAAGGGGAGGAAGAACAATCTATCATGCTAATGGTCAACAAAAGAAAGCCGAAGTAGCCATACTTATATCAAACAATCTAGACTTTAAAATAAAGACTGTATCAAGAGATGCAGAAGGACATTATATCATAATGAAGGGGTCTATCCACCAAGAAGACCTAACAATTATAAAGATTTATGTGCCAAAAGTGGAGCACCCAATTACATAAATCAATTAATCACAAACATAAAGAAACTCATTGATAGTAATACTATAATAGTAGGAGACTTCAACACCACACAACAATGGACAGATCATCTAATCAAAAAATCAACAAGGAAACAATGGCTTTGAATGACACACTGGACCAGATGGACTTAACAGATATATTCAGAACATTTCATCCTAAAGCAGCAGAACATACATTCTTCTCCAATGCACATGGAACGTTCTCCAGAATAGACCATATACTGGGACACAAATCAGCCCTAAGTAAGTACAAAAAGATCGAGATCAATACCATGCATATTTTCAGACCACAACGCTATGAAACTCGAGATCAACTACAGGAAAAAATTTAGAAAGGTAACAAATACTTGGAGACTGAAGAACATCCTACTAAAGAATGAATGGGCTAACCAAGAAGTTAAAGATGATATTAAAAAGTATATGGAAGTCAATGAAAATTATAACACTACAACCCAAAACCTCTGGGACGCAGGAAAGGTGGTCAGTCATAAGAGGAAAGTATATAGCAATCCAGGCCTTCCTAAAGAAGGAAGAAAGATCTCAGACACACAACCTAACCTTATGCCTTAAGGAGCTGGAAATGGAATAGCAAATGAAACCCAAAACCAGCAGAAGACAGGAAATAATAAAGATTAGAGCAGAAATTAATGCTATCAAAACCAAAAAAAGAGAACAGATTAATGAAACCAGAAGCTCGTTCTTTGAAAGAATTAACAAAATTGATAAACCGCTAGCCAGTTTGATCAAAAAGAAAAAGGAAAGGACCCAAATAAATAAAATCAATAATGAAAGAGGAGAGGTCACAACCAACAAACAGAAATAAAAAAACGATAATAAGAATTACATGCCAATAAAATGGGCAATCTGGAAGAAAGGGACAAATTCCTAGAAACATATATACTACAAAAAGTGAAACAGGAAGGGATAGAAAATTTGAACAGATACATAACCAGCAAGGAAATCGAATTAGTAATCAAAAATCTGCCAAAAACCAAGAGTCCAGGGCCAGATGGCTTTCCAGGGGAATTCTACCAAACATTTGAGGAAGAGTTAACACCTATTCTCTTGAAACTGTTCCAAAACATAGAAATGGAAGGAAAACTTCCAAATTGTTTCTATGAAGCCAGCATGACCTTAAGTCCAAAACCAGACAGAGAACCCACTAAAAAGGAAAACTATAGACCAATTTCCCTTATGAACATGGACGCAAAAATCCTCAACAAGATATTAGTCAACTGGCTTCAACAATACATTAAAAAAATTATTCACCGCGACCAAGTGGGATTTATACCTGGGATGCTCGGCTGGTTCAATAGCTGCAAAACAATAAACGTGATTCATCACATCAATAAAAGAAAGGACAAGAACCACATGATCCTCTCAATAGATGCAGAGAAAGCCTTTGACAAAACACAGCATCCTTTCTTGATAAAAACCCTCAAGAAAGTAGGGATAGAAGGAGCATACCTCGACATCATAAAAGCCATATATGAATGACCCAACGCTAATATCATCCTCAATGGGAAAAAACTGAGAGCTTTCCCCCTAAGGTCAGGAAGAAGATAGGGATGTCCACCCTCGCCACTGTTGTTCAACATAGTATTGGAAGTCTTAGCCTCTGCAATGAGACAACACAAAGAAATAAAAGGCATCCAAATTCGCCAGGAGGAGCTCAAACTTTGACTCTTCGCAGATGACGTGATACTCTATGGAAAACCTAAAATATTCCACCAAAAAACTGCTGGAATTGATTCATGAATTCAGCAAAGTTGCAGGATATAAAATCAACACACAGAAATCGGTTGCATTCCTATACACCAACAATAAAGCGACAGAAAGAGAAATCAAGAAATCGATCCCATTTACAGTTGCACAAGAAACCATAAAATACCTAGGAATAAATCTAACCAAAGAGGTGAAAAATCTATACACTGAAAACTATAGAAAGCTTATGAAAGAAATTAAAGACACAAAAAAATAGAAAAAGATTCCATGCTCCTGGATAGGATGAACAAATATTGTTAAAATGTCAATACTACCCAAAGCAATCTCCATATTCAATGCAATCCCTATCAAAATAACACCAGCATTCTTCACAGAGCTAGAACAAATAATCCTAAAATTTGTATGGAACCAGAAAAGACCCCAAATAGCCAAAGCAATCTTGAAAAAGAAAACCTAAGCAGGAGGCATCACAATTCCAGACTTCAAGCTATACTACAAAGCTGTAATCATCAAGACAGTATGGTACTGGCACAAGAACAGACACTCAGATCAATGGAACAGAATAGAGAACCCAGAAACGGACCCACAAACGTATGGCCAACTAATCTTTGACAAAGCAGGAAAGAATATCCAATGGAATAAAGACAGTCTCTTCAGCAAGTGGTGCTGGGAAAACTGGACAGCAACATGCAGAAGAAGAACCTGGACCACTTTCTTACACCATACACAAAAATAAACTCAAAATGGATGAAAGACCTCAATGTAAGACAGGAAGCCATCAAAATCCTCGAGGAGAAAGCAGGCAAAAACCTCTTTGATCTTGGCCACAGCAACTTCTTACTCAACACGTCTCCAGAGGCGTGGGAAACAAAAGCAAAAATGAACTACTGGGACCTTATCAAAATAAAAAGCTTCTGCACAGTGAAGGAAACAATCAGCAAAACCAAAAGGCAATCGATAGAATGGGAGAAGACATTTGTAAATGACATATCAGATAAAGGGTTAGTATCCAAAATGTATAAAGAACTTACCAAACTCAACACCCAAAAAACAAATAACCCAGTGAAGAAATGGGCAAAAGACATGAATAGACACTTCTCCGAGGAAGACATCCAGATGGCCAACCGTCACATGAAAAAAAGCTCAACATCACTCATCATCAGGGAAATACAAATCAAAACCACAATGAGATACCACCTCACACCTGTCAGAATGGCTAACGGATAACTCAGGCAACAACTGATGTTGGTGAGGATGCAGAGAAAGAGGATCTCTTTTGCATTGTTGGTGGTAATGCAAGCTGGTGCAGCTACTCTGGAAAACAGTATGGAGGTTCCTCAAAAAACTAAAAATAGAACTACCCTAGGACCCAGCAATTGCACTACTAGGTATTTATCCAAGGGATAAAGGTGTGCTGTTTCAAAGGGACACATGCACCCCCATGTTTATAGCAGCACTATCAACAATAGCTAAAGCATGAAAAGAGCCCAAATGTCCATTGAGAGATGCATGGATAAAGAAGGTGTGGTGTATATATATATACAATGAAGTATTACTTGGCAATCAAAGAGAATGAAATCTTGCCATTTGCAACTACATGGATGGAACTGGAAGGTATTATGCTAAGTGACATTAGTCAGAGAAAGACCAAAATCATATGACTTCACTCATATGAGGACTTTAAGAGACAAAACAGATGAACATAAGGGAAGGGAAACAAAAATAATATAAAAACAGAGAGGGGGACAAAACAGAAGAGATTCATAAATATGGAGAACAAACTGAGGGTTACTGGAGGGAGGGGGGATGGGCTAAATAGGTAAGGGGCACTAAGGAATGTACTCCTGAAATCATTGTAGCACTACATGCTAACTAATTTGGATGTAAATTAAAAAAAATAATAAAACATAATATAAAAATAAATAAAAAGCTTCTGTACTGCAAAGGAAACAATCAACAAAACTAAAAGGCAACCAACCGAATGGGAAAAGATATTGCAAATGACATATCGGACAAAGGGCTAGTATCCAAAATCTATTATCCAAACTATATCCAATCTATCTAGTATCCAAAATCCAAACTCCACACCTGAAAAACAAATAATCCAGCGAAAAAAATGGGCAACAGACTTGAATAGACACTTCTCTAAAGAAGACATCCAGATGGCCAACAGGCACATGAAAAGATACTCAACGTCACTCCTCATCAGGGAAATACAAATCAAAACCACACTCAGATACCACCTCATGCCAGTCAGAGTGGCCAAAATGAACAAATCAGGAGACTACAGATGCTGGAGAGGATGTGGAGAAACGGGAACCCTCTAGCACTGCTGGTGGGAATGCAAACTGGTGCAGCTGCTCTGGAAAACAGTGTGGAGGTTCCTCAAAAAATAAAAAATAGATCTATCCTATGACCCAGCAATAGCATGCTAGGAATTTATCCAAGGGATACAGGAGTGCTGGTGCCTAGGGGCACTTTTACCCCAATGTTTACAGCAGCACTTTCAACAATAGCCAAATTGTGGAAAGAGCCTAAATGTCCATTGACTGATGAATGGATAAAGAAACTGTGGTTTATATATACAATGGAATACTACTTGGCGATGAGAAAGAATGAAATATGGCCTTTTGTAGCAGCGTGGACGGAACTGGAGAGTGTGATGCTAAGTGAAATATGTCATACAGAGAAAGACAGATACCATATGTTTTTACTCTTATGTGGATCCTGAGAAACTTAACAGAAGACCATGGTGGAGGGGAAGGGAAAAAAAAAAGTTAGAGAGGGAGGGAGCCAAAGCATAAGAGACTCTTGAAAACTGAGAATAAACTGAGGGTTGATGGGGGGTGGGAGGGAGGGGAAAGTGGGTAATGGGTATTGAGGAGAGCACCTGTTGGGATGAGCACTGGGTGTTGTATGGAAACCAATTTGACAATAAATTTCTTATAAAAAAAAAACAAAATAAAACAAAACAATTAAAAGAAAAAAAAAACAAGTGTTTTACTTCCAATTTAAAATAACAAATTAGCAGCCTTTGACACATCTTTCAACTTCAAATTCAGTTTTTTTCTACTTTCTTACGATGATACATAAAAAGACAAATGGAGAAAACTATTGGCAAAATGACGAAACAAGTGATATTAGTTTGACAGTATGCTGATCAACATGGGCTTTGTCTCATGAAAGAGATTAACTTCTCTTGCAGAAAAGAACACAGACATTTCATTACAGTGTTTCGTTAATTTAGAGACTCAGGGTCTACTAAATCAGAAACCGTTGGTGGTTGTGGTGGTGGTAGTTTTGAGTGACAAGAAAGAAAGCTGTAGGAAATGGGAGATGATTCCACTTGAGCGGAGCCACAACCGCTAAATTTCTATAGTAGTTACACACACCTCATCACCTTCCAGGTATTACACTAAGACAGGTTCCATAAGAATTACAATGTTGGGGTAGAAGATTTAAGAGGAATACTTAGGCCCTGTATGTTAGGAAACTTCAATTTTGTCTATATCTATCATTGGCTTTATTTGGGGAGAATAAGATGGAAAAAAAAAGAACCTTTAAAATAAATTATAAAAATTAAAAGTATGTGTATTCTTAAATCAACATAAATTTAAGAAAAATAGGCATTTTCAATAGAAGAAAAAATTAAATTGCTTTTTGAAACAAATAAAGACTAAAAAGGAGGTTGTAATAGGGGCACCTTGGTGGCTCAGCTGATTAAGTGTCTGACTTGGGCTCAGGTCATGATCTCACAGTTTGTGAGTTCAAGCCCTGAATTGGGCTCTGTGCTGACAGCTCAGAGCCTGGAGCCCACGTTGGGTTCTGTGTCTCCCTCTCTCTCTGCCTCTCTCCTGCTCATGCTCTCTCTCTCTCCTTCAAACATAAATAAACATTAAAAAAAATTTAAAAATAGAGTTTGTAATAAACAGAGAGTGTTTTTCTACTTTTAATAATATCCTAAAAAACTAGTCAACAGCATCAAACTTATTTGAAAGAGTGCATGAAAAATAAAATTATATTACCAGTGTCATGAAAGCCAGTGTAAATCTATAGGGAGTCTAGTCATTAATGCAAAAAGCAGACTGAAAAATCTCTTGAGAATACAGAAGAAAAATGAAAGCATGGCAAAGATTAAAGTATTGAGACAGCTAGTAGATAGACAGAAAAAATACATCAAATGTTGAAATCTAAGGATTTCAGCAAATATAAACAAAATTGTATAGTGTAATTAACAGTGACATAATTGCAGAAATTCCTCAGCAAGTAAAAGTACCAATGTCTTTAAGTTCTTCAAGCTAAATTAAATAGAAATGTTCCATAACAAGATGAACTTTGAAAAAAACAGTTTGATTTCAATGACAATTTTAAATGATCTACACATTAAAACAGTATCTAAAAGTATATGGAAATACTCTGATTCAACCAAACCTTATGGCAATAAATTCCAAAAAAAAAAAAAAACAAAAACAACCCACAATGAAACAAAATTTAAAGGATTTTGAGTCTATGTATATATAATGTTCCAAAGGATAATAAATATAGAGGAAGACAAAAATATATTAATCTATAACAGATAGGTAAATATACTCAGAAAATGTGTTATTTTTTTTTAAATGAGATTTTCCCATTATATTTATAATAAAAATTCAAGAAGAAAAAGATGTAAAGTGAGTTCAACATTAGATTTGCTCTATATTTTGTAAATATGGGAACATTTGTTTATAAAACATTTAATATAAAGACGACAAAAGCTATTTATATAAAAAATACGTTAACACTAAAAATCAGGTGGTTGTCAAAAACTAAGAACTCACTCTCGGTAAGACAGTTTTGTTATAGTTATCTCATTATTAACATACATGTTTTTTGTAGAAAACACAAGTAGACAGAAACACGTGTATATGTGAGTGTGTGTGTGTGTGTGTGTGTGTGTGTATGTGTGTGTATAATCTCCTTCCAATTCCCTAGAATTAATCTTGCATAACCTTGCTCTGGTGAGCATCTTTTATGAAATGGGAAAAATTCTCCCTTACTATATTCAGAAGTCTTTCTTGTTGTTCTTAATAGTGCATTACTCAAAAATCCTGTTATGAAGGACTCTTTTTGTTTTCTTAAGGAGGTGATGGCTACCTGGCATGCCCAGGAACTAATTCTAAGGCAACCTTATATAGTTGTTGTGTGTCTTAAAGGTCATGAAAAACATACAACTTCTTACATATCTGGTTAAAAATGGTGTGAACATAACAGTGACAGCTAATGGTTAAAGAAGTGCCTTATGGCTGAAATGGGTAAATGAAGCCATGGTTTCATAGGTCCATCCTAAGAATCATGATATTCTCTTGCATAACCCCAGTATAGCTATCAACTTCAATAATTTTTACATGAATACAATCCTTCTAATTTGTTATTTGTATTCGACCATTTTCAATAGACCAAATAATGTCCTCTATAGCATGTTTTCTCCTCCCATCTAGGGCCAGGTAGAAAATTACTTCTCAAGCCTCTTTTAATCTAGAATATTACCCTAGTTCTTCAATGACTTTGATATTGACATTTTTGAAGATTTCAGTTCACCATCCTTTTTTCTAATAGAACATTTTTCATTTCATTTGTCTGAGGTTTCTTAATAATTACTTTCACTCTTTGCTTTATTGGCCAGGACACAACATAGGTGGTGAGTACTTCTTAGATTTGGAGGCACATGATGTCCATTGGTCTTTCACTAGAGATTTTAATTTTGATAATCTGGTAAACATTTTGCCCACTTAATGGACATTTGTCCATTGACTGATTATATACAACCATATACATATATATATATATATATATACACACACACATACATATACACATACACACACACACATATATACACATATACATATACGTATACATATATATACTCAAATATATATTCAAAGCGAAAGTATTCAACTTAGTGATCATTTTGTGTGTGTATTTCATATATGTCTCTACATTGAGTGTTGTTGTGGTTTTTGTCTAAGTCTAAGGGAGCTGGTCATGACTGAGGTATTGTATGAACATTATTAACCTTATTGTACCCTCAGATTGTAGAAGAGTGAATTTACTGCATGTGCTAGTAAGAAGGGGAACACAAAATACAAAGTTCAGACTTTTCTAACTGAAAGTGATTAAAAATAACAACAAATATTACACATTATAATTAATTAAATGCATCAGAGAGAATCAATCTCAAGAACAAAGAACAAATCAAACAACAAGGATGGAGGGGAGGAAAACAGTAAAGACAATGAAAAGTGATCCATTGGAAAGGGTAGGGACAGCAAAAACATCACATGTCTATATGCCTAAGATTTACAAAAAACCATGTGTAGTGGACACTGGGGTCTGCTGTTTATAATTCTCTTTTGGGAACAGAGCTGGCTCTCATTACCCAACCTGCCAGTGACAGTAGCTGCTGATGACTCAAAGTTATGCTCCTTTCTGGGAGTTGCTCTTGACCAAAGAGAGGTATCTCAGCTAAGGTTATATTTCCCTCTCAATGTGTGTGTGACTGGGGGAGGCAGCCTGAATCTAGTGACTAGTTGATGAGATGTTAAAATGTTCAGGTCTCGGGGCGCCTGGGTGGCGCAGTCAGGTAGGCGTCCGACTTCATCCAGGTCACGATCTCACGGTCCGTGAGTTCGAGCCCCGCGTCAGGCTCTGGGCTGATGGCTCGGAGCCTGGAGCCTGTTTCCGATTCTGTGTCTCCCTCTCTCTCTGCCCTTCCCCCGTTCATGCTCTGTCTCTCTCTGTCCCAAAAATAAATAAACGTTGAAAAAAAAAAATTTAAATGTTTAAAATGTTCAGGTCTCCTTGGTTTGATTTTGGCCTTCGTTTAAGGTCCAGACCAGCTGATGAAATTGCTATTGCAAGGCACGGATGATGTAGGATGTTCAATCCCTGCCTGAATATAGATGGCAAGATGGTATCTATAATATCATTGTATGCCAGAGTAGTTTAACCTTCTTTGAATAAGGAAAATCTAATTTAAATTTGCTCAGCAAATCATGTCTGATAGAAAAAAATACAAATATGTACACTTTATATATTGCTTTATTATTATACACACACACATTCAACAAGAAATAAAAATAAATGGAAAGTTCTAACATTTCAAAGCACAAATTCTCATTTTTATTTCATAATAATATATATGGAAAGTGCTGGCCCAAAATAAACCTTTCAACTTTCCAATGAGTAGACTTACACAAAGTTTTCTCATCAACATTTTTAGCTATTTTCTCATCTTCAAACCAGACGGAGATAGTATCCATATTTACAGAAGGAGAAAATGAGGCTTGAAGAGCTTAAACAACTGGTTCAAAGCCACATGGCAGCAAGTGATAGAGTCAGGATTTGAACTATAGTTGACTTCAAAGTCGTAATTATTTGACCCCTTTCAAAATGTCACTGCTCCAAAATATGATTTAGAGGTTACTTAAATTACTTGGAAAACGTGGGAAACAAAACCTCATCATATTTCCACCCATAAGTGATTACTTCCCTTAAAGAATCAAGATAAATGCATAGTATGGCATGATAACTTCGTATCCATACACCCAGGTTCAAGCACGGACTTTGCCACTAAGTAGCTGGGTGATTTTGGCTGAATTACATGACTTTTCCAAGTCCCAACTTCTTCATCTGAAAATCAGAACGGTGATAGTAACCTCCAAAAGTGTTGGTGGAGATAAAATGTGTTGACGAGTTAAAGCGCTTAGCACAGTGCTTGGCACACAGTAAGCACTCAACAGATGATAGCTGCCATTACATTAGATAAAACATGACAAAGAACAATATCAGAAGATTGTTTCTGTTTTCTATTTGTACTAATACAACATTATAAATCTCAACAAGTCACAAGGTATTTCAAGGTCAAACATTTAACAATAACTAATTAATTATATTTTCCTTTTAGTAAATCATTATCAGAAGAAATCATTAGGTGACCTTTTTTGGTTACAGCAATCCAATGAAACTTACATTAGCCAGTGTTTCAGGAACATTAGTCTAATGTGCTTTCAGAGATCACCTTCTCTGAGCAGTATAATAAGTTTGTGTGAAAAGCATAAAGCATGTAATATATAATAAGATTTGGACTTTAATGAACCATCTTGGCAAACTGACTAGTACTATAATTCAAAGGTGAGTTTTCCTTAATTAATGAATTAAAAAAGCCAAGAGTATTCCCTAAATGCTACACCTGATTATACTTTCACTTATTTTCCGTTTTTGCCACAAGTCTTTTAATTGTTTAGCAACATGAAGTAAATCTGAAGTGACCTTGGTTATGAAGTTAATAGGGAAGAATAGGAGCAACTTAAAAACAGTTGGCACAGTTAGCAATTTGTGTAGCTTCAAAGCCTGGAAATATTAGCAAGTTTGGCTTCTGTTTGATTATAAATCCACTCAGGTAATTTCCTGAAAATTCCCCCTACCAGGTGTATACAAAAAGGGTCTTACTAAACCACTGGGTCAGACTTAGGTAAACATTCACACTGCAAGATTCCAAGAACACAAGACTAGCAGGTCACGTCACAGGGTAACTTCATCTCTGTTAGTCCTACAGCCTTTGAAAGAGTCTGGAACAGGTGACTGTATTATGTATTGTGCCATACAAAGTAGTAAATTCCCCATGTGAAGGAATTTTGCAGAATTGCAGGGTGTTTCTGATATTTAGTAAATGCCTAATAAATAGGCTTGGAATGCAGTGAATGTGTGATTGCTGAAGAAATGAATATGTGAACGAGCAAGTGACAAATAGTAATATTTCTTCATTTGGCTTAAAGTATTCTCCTATGAATATGCTCGACTTAGCTATACCTGGAAGTGTTAGTCCTTATGTAAATCTAAAATTTCAACAAGTCTCAGGTGCCAGGAGTGATAGGAAGAACTAGTATTTTATGTGAACTTAAGAAAGAAAGCAAAACACTGCTGACTTAATTGTGATTACATTGTCGTGCCTTCATTTCTAAAGCAAATTTCACTGAAATTTGGAGAAATAAAATTTGGAAAAAAATACATCTTAGCATGAATACTATTGCATTTTTGTTGTTGTTTTATTTAAATAAGCCTTAAGTTTTCACGGAAGACAAAAGCAGAGAGAATGAAATAGAACTGTTTAACACCCCTTGATGAAGAAAAATGACTTAGGAAGAGGCCACTGAGGAGACTGTAGATGAATCTCTACTCTTTAAATCTTTTTTCTGGAGGCAGTTCTGGGAAGCTGAGGATCTACTAGAACTTGCGGAGAACACTGAGCTTTCTATGGTAGTTAGACTCAGCAACTGTTAGAAAAATGACTTTTCTTAAAATTGTTATAAGGAGAACCAGCATGAAAACAAAAACTGCAATAGTTATTTCTAACCCCAGAAGTTGTACTTAGTGTGTAACAGAAAGGATTCAGTTCTAGAAACAAAAATATAAATTCTGGGTAAATTTATTGAGGTTCACTTACCTCTGATGTAACTAACGATAGCCACAACTTTTAAGTTAATTGCTTCCTAAGTGAGTTGCACTGCATTGCTTTCTACAACAGTATAAATAATATAAACATAGGTAGTCATAGAGATGTACAGCTTATGACTCATGTTTTAAAGGAAGTAAAGAGAGGTCTATACATATGAGAAAGAGTTCTTATATTTTTGGGCTTCTGGTATCAAAATGGCAAATTTTGAGAGAAAGGATAGGCTTTGGAAAATTCAATGCGCCTTTTGACTTTAGGCTATGTCTTAACAAAACTAGATAATCAACACTATAAACTATCAGCTATTTAAAATATTTTAGAGGTAATTTAGTTTATCACATAAATGTCTTAGCCACTGCGCCTCATTTCCTTTGAACTTAAGTAGGGCTTATTTTCAAGGAGGGTATTCTGGTTTCACCTACTTCTTTCTTGAAGAAAGGAATTGTGTCATTTTATCTCTATGCTCTTTCATGGTAAACTTAAGACAGCCAGGGATTGAGTTAATAGTTGTGTAACCTTCTGGGGTCTTCATGTACCTTAATTGTAATAAAAGGATACTTGCTCACCTCCAAATGATACGCTGGAAATAAACCAAAGTGGTGACATCTACCAGGAGCATGTTCCTGTCTCTATATATCTTCTCTGTTAGCTGTCCATAACAATGGCTAGCAGTGTTGTAAAGGGACAAGAAAAACTTTGAAATGTGATATGGTTTCTCTTGGAGGTACCCAATAAGTTGCCTAATTGTAAAAAAATATAAACTTTTAATGGAGGAATCTATTTTTTTCTTCTTTAAACACTCAAAGCCCTTTGGAAAGGGCTCTCCTGCCTCTTGCCAAGCTAGTTCACATATGTAGCAACCACGGGACAAAGTGTTGCTATCCTTATTGATCAGAGGCTGAGGCATCTATGGGTCACCTCTTATTAGTGGAGCCAGTTATGTTGCCTTACAAGGACTTCCCTATACTCATCTTCATTCATTCTTTACTTACAGGGAATGTAGCTTTCCTATATTTTCTCTTTCCCTCAGGGAAACACACTTAAGAAAATGAATGCCTTGTTGTGTGACCACACTATTGCTCACCAATTTATTCCACTTGCAAGTAAGTTGGCTCAGTACCCTGCCAATGCTTGTCCTGCTGCTGACTATCACTGTCTTGTACTATTGTCATGAAAATTAAATGAGTTAATACACACAAAGTGGTTTGAAAAGCACCTGGCCCACAGAGTACTCTTAGTAAGTGTTTGTTAGCATCATTGTCGCTGGTAAGTGTACCTTGATTCTATACCCTATCTCAGGCCCTTTAGATGCAAGGAAGAAGGAGAAAAAGTCCCAATTAGCTTCCTAAACACAAGCTTAGGTGATAACAAATTTTACTAGTATCACTAGCATTCATTTCTCAGCTGGCTTTTGTCCTCATGAAGATAATTCTTTGTCCTAGAACCTGAGGACAGGTGAGTAGTAGGATATTCAGACACTAAAATTTCTGACAAGTCTTAACAAGAGTGATTACTGTAGAATTCCAGATAAATATTTGGGAAAAAATTATCCCTAGGTTTTATCAGCAAGTAAATATTACTAGTGTCAGTGACAAAGGTTCAAAGGTTAGCGGATCACATCTGTTTTCAGTTTAGTTTTGATTGGGGAAGGAGGACAGGGTTGATCAGGCATAACTCAGCATGACTGTTGAAAACAAAGCCATGTCCAACTGAAAGAAAGAACAAGATGTTGGCCAAATTCAGGTATTGTGTATCCTGAGACAACCTAAGAAAAAAGCTATTATAAGGGACCAAGAAAGTTACCTAAAAAATGCAGAGCTTGCATTATATTTTTTGCCTCTGAACAATACTTGTCTGGACCACACATGAACTTCCATAACATTATAATTCAACTAATCCTCTGGCTGCCTTATTCCAAAGAAAAGTAGCCAAAATGAAAAGGTTGAGCACTGTTTATGAACATGAGTAATGAACAAGGCAGCTATGTATTTCTTGGTGAGAGACACCCTGCTGAAACTGAGGCAGGATGAAACAAAATAAAATACTCTTGAGATTGAAATCCTGTATTCTATGCACTGCATATTTACATGTATATAGACATATCTATACATACGTATACCAAAAGTTGGGGGGATTGAAGGAAGAATCTTCTAGGATAAAGATTCAATTGCTTACCAGTGGTAACTATTAAGGAAACTATTTAATGTTGCTGAGTCCATTTATCTATATGCAACAGGGAACTATTATCATCTGTTCTCTTTATGTTTCACTTGTACTTTCAATTTGATACCTCAGATCAAGTAATGCAGAAGAAAACATTTTTCATAGTAAAAAACAGTATGCATAAGTAAGAGCTTATTAACTGTAAACTAATATAATAAACACTGAATTTAAACTTTCCAGACTATGTTGGACTGAGGGTGTAGGCATCTGTCTCTTCCCCAAACACTAATCCCATTTGTAATACATAATTGCACAACTTGGAAAGAAAAATGTTATGAAAATCTCAGGAGCTTCCTATTTACCTTCACGGGTTATTTCTACAATTTCTCCAGAAAATGAATTGTTAATGTGTGTGCTACGAATAATTGCATAAATAATGACAGTGCCAAAGAAACAATCAATAATTATCCATGCAACTTTTATAACAGTAAATTCCAAGTGCAAAATGCTTGGCAACTTAAAGAAAGAAGTTGAACTTGTTAATTTTCTGGCAATAAGGTTAAATAGAAATGAAGCAATTCAAACATATGTGAGCAGCTGGGCTCCCTGGCAATTGAAATCCCTAAACAGCTGGCAGAGAGAGAGCCTACTATAGAGGATGCATCACGGCTGGAGGTGTGGGGGGAGAGGGTGCGGATAAGAAGAAAGAAAGAGGCAAGAGAAGGCATTACAGATGTTTTCTTGGAGATCTGTTCAATTTGTCCCTCAAAACTTGTCTGGGGAGGCTGGGTGGTTCAGTGGGTTAAGCGTCTGACTTTGGCTCAGGTGATGATCTCGTGGTCTGTGAGTTCAAGCCCCGCGTCGGGCTCTGTGCTGACAGCTCGGAGCCTGGAGCCTGTTTCAGATTCTGTGTCTCCCTCTCTCTCTGACCCTCCCCCTTTCATGCTCTGTGTCTCTCTGTCTCAAAAAGAAATAAATGTTAAAACAATTTAAAAAAAACCTTGTCTGATTAAGATCAAAATTCTGCAATGCTACAGATAACATTTTCTGAAGATCTATTCCATGTTAGAAATTTTATATGTGATTATCTCATTTTACTCCACACAAACTGAAGATAATACTATGATTCCCATTTTGTGACTGAATAAACCAAGTCTAGGTGGTTTCAGTGATTTGGCCAAGGTAAGTTATAGACTCAGCAGCATTCACATCTGTGTGCATCTGACTCTAAAGCCCACGTTTTTTGTAGTTTTTACCCTCTCTTTGGAGCATGCATGTGCAGAAGAGCCACAGGGAATCTTTCAAGGTTTAAAGCTTCCAAACTTCTGTCACACAACTTCTTGGCGACCAGAGACACTTAATATTTTTCAAACTAGGTTAAATCATATGAAATTGCCAACATTAGACCACTTTGGACCATCAAAATAACAAATTAATTTATGTACCAAACAATTTAGCTTTTATGCTCCAACCAAAAATATGTCCTCCCGACTTTTACCATTTAGCCACCCCTCAGTCTCTTATTCTACTCTCCAAATACCAAAAGTCTCCTCAGTTCTTTTCAGAGTTGGCTCAAATGTAAACTCCTCCTTTAAGACATTTATCAAACTCCTTGATAGGAAAAAAATTGTCAATGACCCTAAATTAAGATGCCTTCTCTTAAGTTTCTTTATCTGAATACTCCTTGGAGAATTTTTTCTCTTTCCATCTTAAGTTATAAATATTTTGAATCCATATTTGATATTATAATCTCTATAAGGTGACAGACTGCAGGTTCATCATATTTCAATTCCTTAAGATTGGAACTATAGTAATCAATAAGTATATACATAATTCACGATGCCATGTTTGAACCATAAATACCTGGATCTTACCACTTTTCCCATTGCTTGTTACCTTTCACATTTTGCACATGATTCTAGCACCTAAATGCAGGGAACTTGTCTTGTATATCTTTGAATCGTTCAAACCTATTTCAGGGCCAGTACACAGTTAGTGCTTACTGAATGCACATTCCATATACAGTGTGCCTCCCTGATTCAGTCCCAACTCCACCCATTAACTAAGATTAATGTAGCTTTAGTTTATGTTTACCAAGTTTGCTTATACCATGATGCGATAGTCAGCCTCCACGTCTTTTACTTTACCAGTTGATCGCTCACGAAAGTGTCGTATGCACAGATGGCAATGGTCTTTATTCAATATTAAAGCTTTGGAGGCATCAATTTTCAGATAATATACTTGAACCTGCCTGTAATTGTTAATTGTGTACATTTTTGTTTGTGAGTGAGGACTCAATAACTTAATCTATGTCTTAACAATTTTAAAAGCAATAATTAAGTTTCTAGCACTTTAATGTTACAGACATGTAAATTTTTAGAAATAGAAAAAATTTAACAGTACTCATGTGCTCAATAGATGCTTTGCAACCTAATTCATTTAATTCTTTTTTTTAGAAAAATGTTTATTTACTTTTGAGAGAGAGAGAGACAGAGAGAGAGAGAGAAAGAGAGACAGAGCGGGAGAGGGTCATAGAGAGAGGGAGACACAGAATCTGAAGCAAGCTCCAGGCTCTGAGCTGTCAGCACAGAGCCTGACGTAGGGCTTGAACTCACTAGCCGCAAGATCATGACCTGAGTAGAAGTCGGATGCTTAACCAGCTGAGCCACCCAGGCACCCATTAATTCATTTAATTCTTAAAGTAATCCTATATGTGTCATGCTACTAAACCAGGTTAACTGTAGGATGAGACTTAAGAAAAGGTAAGTAACTTAGTCAAGATCATATAGTAAGCAGTTGGCGGAGATGAAAGTTACCCAATCTTCTCTCACTCCACAGTCTATACTTCATTCACTTCATGATGTACAAATATAAAATGAATCCCAGGAATCCCAGGAATAAGGCTAACTACAATCACTGTTTTTATTTTTATACCATAATTTACCTTTTCAGTCATGTGCTCATACAACCCAATGAGTCATTAAACAATCATAAGAATTATTAAGAATTGAATCATTATGAATGCAGAAAGGTAACCATCATTTGCTCAGTTTCTAGAAGGTGTCACAATTCCTGCAAGAGTTTTCTTAAACACTGTTTTCTGTACTCTGCAATAACCGTTGGCAATAAAAATATATAGTGACTTTCATGTGACTCTGACATAGGCAAAGGAGAGCTCAGAAATTAATAACTCACTCAGGCCAACAGCCAAGAGGTGAGTGAGGTGCCATGCAGATCCAGGTCTACGTAACTTTAAACACTTGTTCTACCACATGAGTCCAAGCTCTCTCCCTAAGAGAGATAAAAATCCTTTTTTGGGACAAATGCATAGTGGGAATTATACTGCAATGAACCATTGGACCTGCTATTGCTAATTCTGGGACTCTGCACATTATGAGGAAGTTTTTTGTTTGTTTCTTTTATATATTTACTTAAAAAAATTAAAGCCCCTGACAAAATTACAATTAGATAAAAAAAGTTCGGGAAATCTAATGTAGATCATAGTGATCATTGTCAACAATACAATATTATAGGCTTCTAAGTTGCTAACAGACTAGATCTTAATTGCTTTCATTACCAAAAAAAAAAAAAAAAAAAAAAAAAAAAAGAGAGAGAGAGAGGAAGAAATGATAATTATGTGACAGAGGTGTTAGATAATGCTATGGTGGTAATCATACTCCTACATATAAATGCATCAAATCAACACATTGCACACCTTACACTTATAGTGTTATATGGCAATTATGTCTCAATTTTAAAAAGAAAAAAACTACATTGACCCTTTAACACAGACAAATGCCTTACAAAGAGAAGTTAAGGAAATTCACCGAATTAACAAGAAATCCTCTGCACCAGAAATGATTAACATTTATTTTTATTGGTGTATTTTCTTTTTCATTATTTAGCATCTTATGTATTCATTGAGTACGTGGAACAAAGCAATGCCCAGCATTTCGGTATCCATTTCCAGGAATGTCATTGTCCTTGGCACTGGATCCCAAATCCAGTTGGCATCAGGATAATCAGGGATATTTGAAAAATACAGCTTTTCAAGTCCTATAGTTTATTTAGAATCTTTGGAATATCATTATAGTTATATTTAATACAATGGATTTTGGTATTAACAATGACTTGAAGGATTTGTATTGTGTCATTTTAGGCAAATCTGGAATTACATTCCCTAGAATTACCTTCCATTCATGGTTCCTGCTTAGCTTGCCATACAACACATTTTGCATGAGATCTGGAAGGCAGGAGTGAAGCAGCAAGTGTCTTATTTTTAATACTCAGAAAGTCAGTGTAAGACATAAAGTCCTATGCAGCACCCACCTATGATTTATTGTAACCAGGCTCACCTTGGTGGTGTGGAGCAACAGTTGGGCCCAAAGAATCTTGATTCCCTGATAAATTTCTTCCATCTTCTCTGACTCCTTGGTCAGGGGCATATCTTACTCTGTGATGAAGGGCAACCAACTATCATCTTTTGGAGGATACTCCTAATGTTTAAATTAGAGCTTTGGAGGTGATGAGAGACCCAAAGTTTCCAGTTCATCTTTGTAGGTTCCAGTTCAACCTTGAAGATTCCAACTGTTCTTATTTCTACCACATCATGTGTATATTATGTTCTCAGATATTAACCCCAAACACAAACAACAGTTTTACATAGTTTGTATGACCATCTCCCACAGGTGCCTTATGCCAAATCCTTATAATAAATCTTTATATATAATTTATATGTGTGTAGGTGTACGCATATATGTATACATATATGTATATTTACACACTCAAACATATATATATTTATTCATGTATATACACAGATATTAGTATGGATATAAGTGTGTGTCAGTGTATACAAACATATACACTCACATAAACACATAAATATATACACATCCATTTATCCATCTAACTAAAAACATCCAAGTGGTTCCGCTTTTCTGAAAACCTCGAATGATAATGAATTTGATATTAAAAGTGATTTCAGAGGAACTGAACTTTAATGATGAGTTATCTGAATTGGTTCTGGTTTCTCTGGAGTTAGTTCCCTGATATGATTAAATACACTAATACTCTTTCCAGTGGTAAGCAGGACATTAGTAGTAGCTGTTTAAAAATATCACCTGTAGACACCAGTAATAAATTGCATAGAGAGAGCAACCCTTTATGTCGCCAAGTATTTGAGGCTGTAAAATATATTAGTAAAAGTAAATAAGATAATTGAGTGGATTGATTACTTCTAAGTGCTTTTTGGAGAACTTGGGGGAAAAGTGATGACCTCAAGGCTTTAAATTCCCAGCTAAAACTTCATGTAGACTATAAAAAACTTCTGTGATCACCCTAAAATAAGCCCTTATATCCCACAGCTGCAGAACAAAGATTTTTGAAAACCAAACTAAGTCTTATCTTCTAGGCAGTTAAATTATAATGCAAATTGACCTTCCAACTTCTCAGAATGTATTGTATTAAAGTTAGGCTGTTAATTGGGAAGGATTATAACTGAAAATTGGGATGGAGACATACGGGCAGATTTTCATAAACCTAGGAGCAGGGAACATTAAATTCTGTTGAGTCTCATTTGTCAGTAGAAACAGCTTTCCTGCTGTCTGAGGGGGTTAGTCAGCTCTTGTCTCAAGAAACTATCATGGCTTTCCTTGAAGTACTTATCTTGTGAAGGGTCGCTAATCCTTTTAAAGACATATCACCAGCACTCCTCACTGCTTCTAGACCTAAAACTAGATTCGAGACCACATGGACTCCAGATAATAAGGTACAAAGTTTGACCCTTAATAAGGTGTGAAACATGTCACAAATGCATGACTTTGATAATGTATATAAACCGAAACTGGGGGTAAAGATCCTTCAGAGACAGGATTGTGGTGGAAGAAATTTAAAATTAAATTAGATAAAATTATTTTGGCTTGAACCATAATTTATTATGGATTCACTAAGCAGATACTTGGATTAAACATGTTAGATTGAGGGTTAGGAATAAATTCTAACAGTTAAGTTACTTGTGGACCAAAAAGTCACCCACAGTAAATAACTTGAAATATAGGAACTTCTTTGGTGTATAAAAGAAGGCTTTTAGGGTAACGAGTGCTATAGTGTGCTTAAAAGATCTTCTCATTCACCCCCTAAATATATCTCCTGGAAGAGTCTGAAGGACAGTTAGTTCTGTTATCATGACTGGAAAATATATTTGCGAGGGGAGTTCCATCATCCTTGACCAGCTCTGAGATGTTCTCTGTAAGCCAGAAATGACAAAAGAAACTGCTGACACTGATTCTAAATCCCTAACTGTAAGGCATAGGATCCTAGATATCAGAAGCCAAGTTTCAGCACTTTGTTGCTGAAGCCAAGGTCAGTGTGGTTGCCAAAAAGGGTAGCATAGTTGAAAACACTTGTCATCGTATACTGAGCCTCAGAGATGTTTGTCATTGACTAATAATGCTGATCCTAGAACTGAAATATATGGGTAGGTTTCTAAAGTCTTTATTAGTACAAGCAGAAGAGCTCTAGGTCTGAGTTTATAATGGAGAGTCAAGACCTGTCAATTAAATCTCAGACACGAGCCAATTCCCAGACACAGATTCTCATGGAAGAAGGGTAGAGGAATTCTCTGCTATTAAACCAAATATGTATATTGTAAATCTTCCTCCTAGATTTCTCCCCAAAGAAACTTCTGCCATTTATTGGGAGGCAGCAATAAGGAAGCCAAAAATAGCATTCGGACTTGCAGAATTCCTCGATACAGGATCCGAAATGACACTAATTCTTACAAACCAAACCTCAGTTGTGGTTCCCCCAGTCAGAATAGAGACTTGTGGAGATAAAGTCATCAATGGAATTGGGTGTTGGTTCTGTCTCACAGAATGCACAAATAGTCCCTGAGCCCATATTATAGTTTTCCCTCAGATCTGGATCATGAAACTGGAGTAGACATGCTTGCAGATGGAGAATTTCCACAATTGTTATCTGACCTGTGGAGTACAGTCGCTTATGATAGGGAGAGCCAAAAGGAAAACTTTAGAACTGGCTCGGTCTACCAAAATAGTAAATTAAAAGCAAGGCCACACTTTTTAATGGATTAGAAAAATTACTGAACCATGTAGGACTTGAAAAATGAAAGAGTACTTATTCCTCCCTCTTCTCATTTCAACTGACCTTCCTGGCCTGTGCAGAACCCAGATGGATCTTGGGGAACTACATTGGCATATCATAAAATTAACACATGGTGGCTGCAAATGCGGCTACACTTCTAGGTGTGATTTCATTATTAGAATAAATCAGTGCATCTTTTGGCACCTGGTATTAGATGTTGATCTTTATATCCCCTTTCTGTATATCTCCCTTGCTTCTGTAGTTGTTAGCAAAGATCACCAGGAGATATTTAGTTTCAGCCAGAAGGACCAGCAACATGTCTTCGCTGTTACACATTGAGACTCTGCCAACTCATCATTGCTATTTTGTAATCCATTCCTCAGGAACTTGGTCATCTTCCCATTCTACAGGACACATATTACATTGATGATGCCATACTGACTGGACTTGATGACAAGGACGTCATTGGTACTCTAGGCTCACACGTAAAGGAAGTGTGCCAGAGAGTGGGGATTTTTTTTTTCACAAAAACACAAGAACGTGCCAACTAGTTAAATTTCTCTGGACCCTGTAGTCTGCTGGCTTGTTGAGATATATTTTCTGAGGTAAAAGAAACTGTTGCATCTGAACTTCCTACCATTAAGAAAGAGGCATGATAAGTAATGTGTCACTTTGGATATAGGAGGGAAGATACTTCATTTAAGCAGGCTGCTTTGATTTATTTATTGAAGAATCTGAAAAGCTATTAGTTTTGAGTGAGGCCCAGAAAAAGATAGGGCTCTCCAACAGGTCCAGGTCATGGTACAAAATGTTCTGCTCTTTGGGCTGTATGCCTCAGCAGACCTGATGGTGCTTCAAGTGTTACTGGAAGACAGGAATGCTGTATCTCTATGTCAGGCCACAATAGGTGGATCATAATACATACCTTTATGATTTGGAACTAAGCTATATCTTCAGATAACCATTCTACTTTTGAGTAAGAATATTTGGCTTGGTGCTGGACCTTCTTAATATAGCCAGAATGCTTGACAATGAGCCAGTAAGTTATGTAATCTGTACCAATCCATTAAGTTGATTATGCAGAGCATTACATCATCAAATGTAAATTATATATATATAAGACTGTGCTCAAGCACATTCTGAAGTTGCATGAGCAAGTGGCATGGATGGCTATGGCTTACATTCCTGTTGTGTTACCTCCTTCCTTCTGACCTGTACCTATGACCTCATGGGGAGTTTCCTTGTGGTCATTTGGCTGTGGAATAAGCAAAAATAAGATCTTGTTTACAGATGGTTCTGCAAAATATGATGGTGCTACCTGAAAGTATATGACTGTAGAATTATAGCTCTACAATCCATCACAGATCCATTCTGTGGAAGCCCTGAACAACAGTGGTAGACAAAAATTCTTCCTATGGGCAGAAATTCAAGCAGAAACTTGATTGGTTATTTTGACAGTGTGGTATGTGCTTGTGTGTGTGCATGCATGCACATGCATAAAATCATGAGCTAATGGTTTGACGGGATGGTCAGGGCTTGAGAGAACATGATTAAGAAACTGGCAACAAGAAGACAGAGCTATATAGACAGACTTCTCTGGATGGACACAAAATATGAAAATATGTGTTACATGTGAATGTTCACCAAAGGTTAGCCTCAGGAGAGGAGGATCTTAATAACAGGGTGGACCATAAACCTGTAATCATTAATCATGTTCTTTACCCAACTACTCCTACTTTTTCCCAGTAGGCTCATAACAAAAAGTGGTCATGGTACCAACAGTGGAGTTCATGTGTGGTTTCAGCAAGATGGAATTCCACTCACAAATTATGATCTGGTTATGGCTACTGCTCATTGCCCAATGAATCAACAGCAGATATCAACACTAAGAACCCCCCCTCCCCCATATGCCATCATTCCTGGTGGGATCACATGGTATCAGGTTGGTTAGATAAGATCATTTCCATTAAGGAAGAAGAGCTTTGTTCTCACTGAAACACATTTAGGCTGGATATAGATTTACCTTCCCTACCACTGTGTTTGCTAAAATTACTATCTATTGACTTACAGGATGTCTAATCTACTGTCATGATATTCCATATAGCATTGCTCTTGACCATAGAACTCATTTTACAGTGAACAAAGTATGGCAATAGGCTCATGGGATTTGCTTGTCTTACCGCGTTACCATCACCTTGAACCAGCTGGTCTAAGAGTGATGAAATGCTTTTCGAAGACTGAATTCAAACCTGGGTGACACAACTTACAGGCCTGGGTTAATGTCCTCTAGGCTGTGGCACATGCCCTAAATCAGTGACCAAGAATTCCTAACCTATGGGGAATGTTAGTGAAAAGGCAATTAGAGCTTATGATTCTAGATACCCCAGGAATATACATACTAATTCATATTTCCAGGGGACGAGTGAGGTATATTCTGAGTTACAAACAACCAGGAAAGAGATAGGATTACCCTGACTTGGGAAATCTGGATTGTCCTGCATGGAAATTAAATGTTCCTTGTTCCAAAAATATAACACACATAAGCAAATATTACTGTGTTGAATAACTGTATCACTTAATTATACTTCAGGAAAGGTATTCGCCTTGAAAGAATGTGGCTCCAACATGTAATTTTAAAGAAAAAATAGAATAGTAATGTTTACTATGATGACTGTCCATCCAAGCACTTAAAACACAAGTGAATCATATGAGGAAAAATTTACCAATTGCCAGTGTCACCCAAAGTTATTACAAACACAACTGGGATGAAAATATATCACAGTGTCAATTTCTATTATTTTACATAATGCAAATTATTCACTGGAATTTGAAAACTTAAATAGCCACATGGATCACGAGATTGCTCATTAGTCCATAAAAAGAAGAAAAAGGGGAAAAACACTATATACAGCCTCAGCACTTTGTGTAATCTGTTGTGTTTGCATTATTTTAATTATTGACGAGCTCATAGGAATATCTTAACACTTTGAGTAAAGGAACTTGAAATTTAGCATTGGACAAGTAGAGGGGCAGAAGCCATAGAGTGTGTCCAGTACAACAGCAAGGATCCCCACTCTAGTTCCAAGCCCAGACTTTTCCCCTCATCCCAACTGCAATGGTTTTATGGGAGGCCTTCTCAGTGGAGAAAACTGGTTGGCAATGATATTATAGTACATTAAAATTCTCGAAACTTTGTGGTACTTGTTCAACTACTTATATTTAATAACTGTTATATGTGACATGTTTGCTAAATACCTCTTGTCAGCGCCTATTGCAAGTTTTTATAGGAAAGGAATAATTAATTAGAAGAGAGAGATTTAAAGGATCAGAGATGCTCACAGGCTGAGTACCTGCAATTTAGTCCCTCTGATGTGTCTGCAGTCCTGAGTAACTAAAAACACTCAAGACCTATGCTCAATCCTGGGTTCTGTGACCTGTTGCTGGGTGACTTTGGGCAAGATACTCAACAACTGTAAGTCTTGGTTTACTGATCCATATAATATCACTATAATATTGATCCTCTGCAACGTATCTATAAAAACTGCATGTGAAACCATTGTAAAATCCTTATTCTGAAATTCTTTGTGATGCATGCTAAGTACTCAGTAAATGGTAGCTACAATTATTTTATAAGACATCCAAATTTGCAAATTAAACGCTGTCATGATTTGTTATATTTTGAACAAGAAAAAACACTAATTCTACACCATTTTTTACTTGCAAATAAAAATAGAAAGTGACAAGTAGCTGCTAGAAACTGTGCAGATAAGGTTCACAAATTCTTCAGAATGATCATTTGCCTCTTTCTTTCCAACTTGAAAAGAAAGGTAATCTGTTTTCCAAGTTGTTTTGTGCACCACCCCCCCCTCAATCTTTAACAGTACCTTATTTACTTGTTTTCTAATGATTTCCTGCTGCTTTTCTCATCAGGTTGTCTCATCTGGAACAGAACATACGCACTACAGGCCCTAATTAAGGCTAGCTAAAGTACCTCTTGCTTTTCTGTTTATCCAGTCTGCTAGCAATCAAGAGAAATGACCCTGCCATGGCAGGCACAGCCACAGCTCGGCTGCGCTACCAAAATGGGACACTGTGTCCATGTCAAGTGTGAGCCCAAAATGATACCAGATAAGAATGAAAAATGACAGAATCCCTCACATGACAAATTATGCCTCTTAAGAGCCAACAGCCAGTTTGAAAGCGTTTAGGAAAAACACAGAGAAAATATTTGGAAGTAATTAGGAAAACCGAGTGCTTCGAAAGTAAAAACAAAAATAACCTCCTGTTATATAATTTCCCACTCCTCAGCCTTCCATGTAATTCTAAAATTAAATCAAACTTGAAGGGAGATTATTTAATTTTGAGATTTATGTCCTGTTTTACCAAGAAATGAGATAAGATGGTAAACATGGCTTTCCTTCAGCTCCAAGAAATTTTGTTTTGAGTCATTGCGTGGACACATTCTGACTGTTCTCTTTTTCTAGTTGATGAGAACCGTTTATTGAATTATGTGCCTTCAGAACCAACACCAAGACTGATACAGCAAGGTACTTTGTGGACACCACTTGGCTCCCTTCAAAACCAGTCATCACCCGCTTGTCTTTCCTTGGTAAGTCTGTGCAATGGCACCTGCCAGGCAATGTCTACTGCAGTGGAACTGTCTTCTAAAGAGGCACTGCCTCTACCTCTCCAGGGGCATGTGTCCTCACCTTTAACTCCTTGTCACACTATTTTATTCTTCTTTAGTTATTTTCAACCCTCTTCCCTAAAATCAATGCAATTCCCAGTGACAGGATAACAAGGGTATTTCCCTGGCTGGTTCATACCCATTGTGACTAACTGGTGAAGGGAAAGAGAACAGGTGTCGGATCCAGACAGGTCTGAATTCCCCTCCAGTCTATGTGGTCCTTGACAAGTCCCAATTTTTTTGGACTCCACGCTATCACCTGGGTTTCTGCTTTAAGACAACATTGCATAAATGCTTCAGAATGGTTGGATTTCAGTGATAAAATAAAGTACCTGTAATGCCTGATATGGAGTGGGCACACAAGTTTTGTTTCAAATTATATTAAATTATGGGATATGGAAATTCTATCATTCAGATGTCTTCCCACTTCGCCACCAACCATAACCTCCTAAAGGACAGGGCTCTAATTCCTAACTACTGTTCAGCTACCCGTGACTTTTGGTTCTAACAGACTTTGTCCCTGCTGCTCTATCAAAAGTTACGGGTCTATTGCCATCGTCATACCCCTTCACACTAAAGAAAAAGGTGAGGTTGCAGGCCCCCAGAACAATGTCAGAGCATACTGCTTTGAAATCAGTAAATTCCCGTCATTGTGCACCTTTCAAGAGCTTTATTTTTCGTTTAGATTAAAGCTCATCCTTCCTGGCATTTTATAAAAGCTTCTTCATTTATGGTTCTCCTCGACCTCTTCCTGCTCATTTTCAGCCAGTTCCACTGTTCAGAGACACTCCTATCTGTGTCTGTATTTGTTTCTCACTGCCTAGAAGACTCTTCCGAACCCTCTTTACAGCCTATCCACTTCTCAAGACTCGGATCAAAGATTCTCACTGCAAGAAGTCTTTCCTTAGTAATTCAAGACATGAGGTCTTTCTTGCTCTTCATTCTCTAAGTCATGCCTCATTCCAGCCCAGAACCATAACTACCAGAGAGTCACTCAGCACACATTTCTTAAATTACTTAATGAATAATATTTATCTCAATGAATTATCATGACTTGACTGTTCTTTTTTATCCACGAGAAACACCTTAAGAACAGAAGATAATGTTCTAGCTTGGTCTCAAACTTGTCAGAACATGGGTAGTCAGTATGTGTGTACTGAAAAAAGAAGGTCAATAGCAACACAGATATTAAAATTTCTCTTACATACAGTTGTACTCTATATAGGTGGAAAGGACAGAGCCACACCAAGTGATATACACATGAACTGGGTTATCTTCATAGGAGAAACAATGACTTTCTATTTTATTAATAACTAATATTTATTATGTGCAAGGTAATGTGCTAAGAGCTATAGATGCATTATCTTATGTAATCATCATTACAACTCTATGAGGTAGATACTGCTATTACTCTTGCCTTAAAGTTAAGGAAACTGAATCTTAAAGGGGCTGGTGGGTCACCAATGTTACAACTCTAGAAGATGATAAAGTTGGGACAAGAATCACATCTACGTGAGCCAAAGCCCAAGCTGTCAATAATCTACTATATACTGTCCACTGCTGCTCCTATGGATGTTACCTTGTAGATTGTCACTAATACAGTAACAATATTAATGTTTTAGAAATGATGCCCTGACAGCTTAGAGAAATGCAGGTGGCAAGTGACTGAAACATTCCTGGGGAGAACTTTAAGCTTCAGGGGACCTGAAGTCATTAATTGGGGTTTGATTAACATCCCAAACATTTGGCACAATGCACACAAACACAATGGGGCAAGGGTTGCAGCATGGTCAAACACTTATTGTGCACAATCATAATGCTGTGCAGTACAAGACTTTGAAAAGGTGAGAGCGGATGATGCCTATCATATGTAATCATCAGGATAACTTTATGATGTGGGACATTACATTTCATTGATAAACTAATTCATACAATCACGGTAAGATAATTTTTTGAATTAATTTCTGTCTTGTTCTAGTTGCTGTAGGAATAAGAAAGATAAAGTTTCCCCTCATTTCTTCCATTTGCCATAGTGACTCTCTGGGTTCTTTTATCAAGCAGAGGCTGGAATACGGGATTAATATCTCATGTTTCTTAGTGCGCTCTAAATGTCATCACTCCCCATGTGTTACATGGCCTGGCCTTTGTTTATCTGGGTATATTGGCTAACAATTTGGAAAATACAGGGTTGCCACACAACCAGTGGGTAGAAGGTTGTCTCCCCATTACCTGAGAGAACACTGAGTATTATGTGTTCCTGGAGGTGCTCTTTGGCTATCACTGGTATACAGCACTCCAAGGGAAGTTGAAACTTGAGGTTAATCGATTCCATGGATGTTTTAGGGACTAGGACTCAGTAGGTATCCACATCCAGCATAGGGAGAATGAAATAGCATAATTATCAATAGCCCATGTGAGTGAGTAAGCACAAGCACTGGCATCTATAATAAATTTAAAATCAATGGGCACTTTTTAAATTTTTCTGAACAGTGAGAACCCAGGGTTTTCTGTATGACCCCAGGGAATTATTTCTTGATCCTTCCTTTACCCTCAAATAACAAATTACACTTCCAGGCAGCCCTAAAAATGTGAAAATGACTCCTTGCTAATCGGATAGAGGGGGGAAATACAGAAATTAGTCTTTTTTCTGCAACCTGAGTGTGTTAGTATATATTTATTTAATAATTCTTCATTAATCACCAAAATGTTTCAGTCATTCTGAAGCATACAGGGATAAAATAATGAACCTTATTTTAAAGGGCCCAGAGTTCTAGAAAGACAAAGATAGGTGGCAGATACAGGATAGCATAGAACACCCAAGACTATAGTAAGCACATGCAATCCATTATAAAGGATCATAAAAGATATTGCTGATTTACTCTTTCAGGATCAGGGAAGACTTCCTGGAAAGCTGTTCTCAAAGCAGTCAAAAAACAATGCCAGTTTGGGCAGGTCTACAAAGGTTGAGGAGTATGGACTCAGAAAGATTAAGTAGCTAGTGCAACTAGAAAATGGCAGAGCCGCAATCCAAATCCTGTGCTGTTTCTACTAATGCGTGCTATTAGGGGAGGACTTCGTCTAATGAAGACAGGAATGGGCCAACCAAACAAAATTAAAAGAAAAGCAGACTTCAGCTACTGAGGCCAACATAGAACTCTTGTGTTGAGGCCCCATCTGAGGCCCAATCTTCAGAAACAGATGAGCAGGCCAGATGTACACAGTTAGTCTGCTACCTTACTGGTTCAATAATTCTCATTATAGTAATTGCAATCAAATGTTGGTAAGATCGGAGGCCCAGAGTCTCTCTTTTCCCCTTTAATTCCATGACACAAAACAGAGTTGCAATTGCATCTCCAGACTAGAGAGGAAATGCTACTTCCTCTCTGGATGGACTCCTGCAGACACCATTGACTAAAAGATGCTAAGACGAAAAAAGGAAGTATTAGCAGTCCCTAGGCTTACCATATGTATTATACAAAGCACCCAGGAACTGCACACACGAGAGGATAATACACGCTGTGTGGCAGCAGCAGCATGAGCAGCAGTTATAGACAGCTGTGGTACAGCCACCATGAATTTGCATGAGATGTAATTTTATTAGATAGATGGCCCTATTTGATTAATCATAGCAACTGGTGGCAAACAATATTTGCATAGAACATATCTTTTTTGTCCTAGCATCCATTGGTATGTGAGACACATTCAACAAAAAGCAGTTAGCAAATGGGCATCAGGCGCATAAAAGGTTTATGTTGTTTTTACGAACAAAATTGCTGTTTACAAATATCACACAGCAGGTTCTCTGTTTTATGGACAAAAATAATTCACTCGGAAGCTATAAAGGTCCCAGAGAAATGGGTTTGCTTATATCTATTCCATTTTAAATTATGAGAAGCCCATGCCACCACCCCAGAGGCTTGCACCTTTCCTGGCCATGCCTTGAATATTCACGCATCCTAGCCAAATGATGAATCCTAGCTAGGAAGGCTTGCGGCTACAGTTCATTTACAGCATGTTAGCTAAATGTCATTCTTTGCGAAGCACAGGCAAACACAGAAGTTTCTATAGCAGGAAAAGCCTTACTCCTCATTTTTCCAAAAGGGGTATGTTTCAGTCCATTTCAAGGGGACAGGAGAACAAAGATTATAAACAAATAAAAAGTAATTCCCACTGTAAAGCACTTTGGAAACAATCCTCCCAGACACATTTAAATCTTTTTTTCAAAAGGAATTTAAAGCATAAGATTTTTTTTTTTTGGCCTATTTTAACATTCTTTATTCTCTTTTACTTAAAACAGCCAACGACTTAATTTGGAAAGTGAGATTGGCTTTCAAATTTATTATCATCATTAATGTAATAGGAGAAGGAGGATCTCTCTCCTCTGCCCAATTATTAAAGGTATTTATAGGACTTCTGATTTGAAATGGTAACCAAGCACTGATGTTGTCTTTCCATCCATAGTAGCATTTTTCTGACAACCAGAAAATATTACTACAACAAAAGCAAAGAGAAAAAAGTCCTAACAGACTTTCTGAAAAACAAAACAAAACAAAATTTATTTATTTAAAAATTTTTATAGTTAATAGATAACTATGCAAATAAAACCTAATAATTATAGAATGGGATACAAACATCGTATCATTATAAAATTTTAAGAATGAGCTGGAAGGAAAGTGAAAGGACAGAAGGGAGGGTAAATGTGAACCTTTTAAAGTTTTTAAAAACTAAACTATGTTAATTTAAGCTATAATGTTAATCATTAAAGAAAAGAACTAAATATAGTTCTTTTTTTTCACTTTATATCCACTTGTATTGTTCTAAAAAATTTGCTCCGTATGCATACATGTTCCTCTGTAAATTAAAACATGAGCTGGGACACCTGGGTGGCTCAGACAGTTAAGCGTCCGACATTTGGTTTCCCTCGGGTCATGATCTCACAGTTTGTGAGTTAGAGCCCCTCATCGGTTTCTGCACTGACAACAGCGAAGCCTGCTTGGGATTCTCTCTCTCTCCCTCTTTCTCCGCCCCTTCACTGATCACACACTCTCTCTCAAAATAAATAAACTTTTAAAAATTAATTAATTAATTAAAACATGAGCTAGCTAGCATATATATTATGACTCCAACTATGTTAAAGAAAAAGAAAATATAATTTGTTTAATATGCATAACTAGTAGTAGAACTAAAGGCAAAAACTATAAGGGGAAGAGGGGCTGATGGGACTAGGAGAGCAGCAGAGGGAAGGCAGAAGCACTTCAGTGGGTTTGTTGTATCTGAGTGAGAGTTTTACTCTCTGTGGTAAGTAAACAAGTTTGGCTCTCCTGAGGAATGCATGTGAGAGATTTTTTAAAGAGCCCGTGGGACCCTATGTAGGACACAGTGCTAGCATGAGGGAATCCACTTCTCACATCCTAGTATCCCTACCCACAGTGCACACTTCAGCCCCTTGCTTCTGGGGTTACCTCAGCCTGGAGACCACCTTTGTTCAATGTCAACTAAAACCAAGAGAAACTCACCTCTCCTTTGTCTGTATCAGATCAAAGAGGGGGAGTTCAGGATGCTCCACTGAAACCATCTCTCTCTGCTCTGGGACCATTTTTCACATCCCCTGCACATACACCCATCTCAGATGAGCAAACACAGACTAAACAGGGGCCCACCCTGGAACTGTGAAATCAGTGTGCTGGTTGTAGACATCCTCAATCTCATGGTTGATTCCCTTAGAAATCACCTCATTTGGATATAGGGAGTGGAAAGTCTTTTAATAGGAACACTGCATTTTGTGCAAGATCAACACTTTCTGCCCTATAGCATCTCCCTTCAAGGTGCTTTTCTTGTAACTGAGAAAAGGAAATGAAAATGTTTTGCAATTGAACTGGTTCTGCCCTTGCGTCTCTCCAAAAGCTGGGCTTGGTGGATTGGTCTGAACTGCAGGTGACTCCTTGACTTTGTTATGTGGGTTGCCTTTGACCACAGCTCAGGTTTGAGAGAGTAAGAAAACTCCCTGTCTATGCATTTGCTTACAGTGAGAGTTCAGTCCAGCAGCTATTATAGTATTCTAACTAGGAGAAGATAAGGCTGAGTTTTGAATAGATGTTCGCATGGAGGTTATAGAAGTTCAAAAGACATTTCTCAAATAAAATCAGTAGGACCATGTGAAAAAATCCAGCGCAGGAGAGGGTAAAAGGTGTGAAAAAGAGAAAGAATCAAGAGGGTTTTCCAGGTTTTTGACTTGAGTAGTTCCCTAGATCACCATCTGAGAAGGCAAATGCATGAGGATGGGTTTGGGGCAACAAAGTTGATGACGAGACGTTGAGGAAAATTTCAGTTTGACATATCTGTAGCACACCCTGAAGAAAATGCTGAGAAGATAGTTGGTCTGAAACTCAAGGTGAGCAATCAGAGCTGGAGTCCTGTGTAGGTAGTCATATGAATACTTCTGATGAATAGGACTACAGGGAAAGAAGAGGAAACCTTGTTTTCAGTGAAAGGATAACAAAGAAGCCTCAGTTATTTGACGACAGGAGACTGTGTTTTAACAGTGAAGGGGTAGGGGTGCCTGGGTGGTGCAGTCAGTTGAGCGTCTGCCTCTTAATTTTGGCTCAGGTCATGATCCCAAGGTCATGGGATGGAGCCCTACATCGGGCTCTGTACTCAGTGTGGAGCCTGCTTAAGATTCTCCCTCTCTCTCCTTTTGTCTCTCCCTGCTCTCTCTTCTCAAAAAAATAAAAATAAACAAATAAGTAGAAAAATAAAGAAATAAAAGTGAAGGACTAAATAAAAGATGGGATTTCTCCTTCAATAATAAACTCAAACTAACATGGCTGGTTATTCAAGAATCCAGTACTTCTGGGGCACCTGGGTGGCTCGGCCAGTTAAGCGTCCAACTTAGGCTCAGGTCATGATCTCACGGTCTGTGGGTTTGAGCCCCGCACTGGCCTCTGTGTGGACAGCAAATAAATGCCCCTCCCTCGCTCATGCTCTGTGTCTCTTAAAAATAAATAAACATTAAAAAAAAAAAAAGAATCCAGTACTTCTACCAGTAGGAGTGACTTAGATGATAAATGAAGAGGTAGCTGCTGCATGGTTGCCAGACCCCTTCTCTAGCATTTTACTAAAATAGGAAGGAGGATAGGATGGTAAGGAAAACATGACTCCCGACTTTAGATAAATTAAAAACTTGCTCTATGTGATGTTTCAAATGTTATTAAGAAAACAGTTTTTAACTTGGAACCTAGAAAATGCTATTTTTGTGATCTTCTTAGTTGAATCACTGAAATGCATTCTGCTTATACCAAGACAAACTTAGTGGCAGAGTTAAGCCACGGTCTTGTAGCAAATGATTATAGGTAGGAAATTCCATTAGATGAGAATTTCGTTGCCATTCATGCAGCAACCTCAGGACCAAAACAACTGACTGAGGCTTGTAATATCTCAGGCATAATATTCCAGTGACTGAAAAAGCTGATATCACACAACCATTTGTAGCACTTCTAACCCATAGATCAATAAATTATTACTGTAATATTCTATCACAGGAGATGCACAGAAGATAAATTGATTTTATGATTACTCAGTTTAGTCATTATCAAACACAGGTACTATGTGATTCTTTTTGCTAATTCAAATGCCATCCTAATTTTCTTATTTTATAGTGTAGAGGATCAATCAATAAATACTAAATCAATAAATATTTGTTTGCCAACATTTCTCCCTCCTCCTTCCTTTATCCTGCCCTTCACAGCCCTCTGTGTATCTAGCAACTAGAATGTGTCTGAATCACAGTAGGACAGAGAAGAAACCAAGATTTGAGGTTCACAACTTGGTTGAGAAATAAGACTAAGATAGTTAAAGACGAGGAGCTATGGGCATCAAATTCCACAATATAGACTGGAAATATGATAGAGAAGCCATTCAGAGAAACAAGAGATGAATAGGGCCATAAAAAGTAGTAATGCCCTTCATGGAGTGTCAGCTAAGTTTTGAAGGGTATTTTGAATACGCAGAGATGAAAGAAACTGAAAAAGACACAAACAAATGAAAGGATATTTCATGGTTATGGATTGGAAGAATTAATGTGAAAATGTCCATACTACCCAAAACAATCTACAGATTCAGTGTAACCCCTATCAAAATTCCAGTGGCATTTTCACAAAACTAGAAAAAAACAATTCTAAAATTTGTATGGAACCACAAAAGGCCCCCAAAAGATTAAGCAATCTTGAGAAAGAAGAACACTAGAGGCTTCACCTAACCTGATTTCAAAATATATTACAAAGCTATAGTATTGAGAACAGTATAGTATTGGCATAAAAACAGACACATTGATCAATGGAACAGAATAGAAAGCCCAGCAATCAACTCCCTCATAAATAGTCCATTAACTTACAACAAAACAGACAAGAATATACAATGAGGAAAGGGCAGTCTCTTCAATAAATGGTGCTG
The DNA here is from genome assembly GCF_023721935.1 of Panthera uncia. Classification (NCBI taxonomy): domain Eukaryota; kingdom Metazoa; phylum Chordata; class Mammalia; order Carnivora; family Felidae; genus Panthera; species Panthera uncia. Next base: position 61,640,049 of record NC_064808.1, read on the forward strand.
AGAAAATAGGGCAGCCACATAAATGAGAATGAAACTGCTCAACTGTCTTACACGATGCACAAAAATTAACTCCAAATAGATTAAAGCCACAAAACTCCTAGGAGAAGATAGAGGCATTAAGCAACTTGATGTCTGTCTTAGAAATCATTTTTTTTTAATTTGACACTGAAAGCAAAGAAAACAAAAGCAAAAATAAACACGTGGAACTACATCAAACTAAAAGCTTCTATGTAGCAGAGAAAACTATTAATAAAATGAATATGAAAACTAATGAATGGGACAAAATGCTTGCAAATCATATATTTGATAAGACATTAATACCCAAAATATATAAATAACTCATACAACTCAACAGCAAAAAATCAAACAATCAATGAAAAATGAGAAGATCTAAACATACATTTTTCCCCCAAAAGACATACAGATAGTCAACAGGTACATGAAAAGATTTTCAACATTACTAATCATCAGAGAAATGCATACCAAAACCACAATGAGATACCACCTCATCCCTCTTAGAATGGCTATCAAAAGCCCCAAAATTAACAAGAGTCAGTAAGGATGTGGAAAACAGGCAACCCTTGTACACTGTTGAGGGGGATATAAATTGGTGCAGCCACTATGGAAAAGAATAGGGAGTTTCCTCCAAAAAATAAAAAATAGAACTACCATATAATATAGCAATTCATCTTCTGGGTGTTTATACAAAGAAAACAAAAACAGTAATTTGAAAAGGTGTATGCACCCCCATGTTCACTGCAACATTGTTTACAACAGCCAAGAAATGAAGCAACTTTAGTGCCCATTGATGGATCAATAGATAAAGAAAATGTGGTATATATATTTATATACATCCATACATACACACATACATACACACATACACACACAGATACACATACAAAGATAAACACCATGGGATATTATTAAGCCATAAAAAGAGTGAAATCTTGCCATTCGTGTCAACATGGATAGACCTTGAGGGCTTTATGCTAAGTGGAGTTAAGTCAGATTTGTTTGCTTTTCAGATTGGCATGGTGTCAGTTTAAAGAATGAACTGAGTTTCACAAAACAATCTAAAGGTTATTCTTTCAGGTACCCATATGTGGACCAACTAAGACTAAGTGCCTATTCTCTGTATATCTGTTGGGTCACAACACTCTCAGGAGTTTCCCAGGTGTAATCTGAAACTGGCCCCTGAACTCAGAGGGCAGGGGGAGACAGAAGAAAGAGACCACTCAAGGTTGGTAGGTGGCAGTTTCAATAAGCAAAGGGAACTTACACATGAGGTTTGTCTTGCGCAACAACAAGCTGAGTGGATCTCTGCACCTGCCCACCAAATCTTAAAAATTATTATAAAGAGGTATGTATGTTGTTTTCAAGACCCTATCACCATCTCAAGGCCATGTCTGGAACAGCTTCAGAGAAAGACGAGAACCCACATTCCAAGCAAAAGACAGTGGATGAGGAGCCTCCGAATACTTGGGTCCAGTTCACAGGTCAATCTGTGGTCATGTCCTTTTTTAAAAATTGTAATTCCAGTGTAGTTAATATACAGTGCTAAGTTAGTTTCAGATGTACAACACAGTGATCGAAAAGTTCTATACATTACTCAGTGCTCATCAAGACAAGTGCACTCCTAATCCCCTTCACCTATTTCACTCAGCCCCCACCCACCTCTCCTCTGGTACCATCTGTTTGTTCTCTATAGTTAAGAGTTTGTTTTGGGTTTCTCTATTTTTCTCCTTTGTTCATTTGTTTTGTTTCTTAAATTCCACAAATGAGTGAAATCATATGGTATTTGTCTTTCTCTTATCAGCTTATTTTGCTTACCATTATACCCTCTAGATTCATCCATGTTGTAGCAAATGGCAAAATATCAACTTTATCTATGGCTGAATAATATACTATTATATATATTCTTCTTTATCCATTCATCTATTTCTGGACACTTAGGCTGCTTCCATACTGTGGCTATTGTAAATAATGCTGCGATAAACATAGGGGTGCATATATCCCTAGTAATTAGTGTTTTTGTATTCTTTGAGTAAATACCCTGAAGTGTGATTCCTGGATTGTAGGGTAGTTTTAGTTTTAATTTTATAACATTTATTCATTTTTGAGAGAGACAGAGCACAAGCAGGGGAGGGACAGAGGTACAGGGAGACATAGAATCCGAAGCAAGCTCCAGGCTATGAGCTGTCACCACAGAGCCCAACGCGGGGCTCAAACTCACGAACTGTGAGATCATGACCTGAGCCAAGGTCAGATGCTTAACCAAATGAGCCACCCAGGCACTGCTCTAGTTTTAATTTTTGGAGGAAACTTCAAATTGTCTTCCACGGTGGCTGCTCCAGTTTGTATTCATATCAACAGTACACAAGGGTTCCTTTTCCTCCACATCCTTGCCAACACTTGCTGTTTCTAGTGTTTTTGGTTTTAGCCATTCTGATACATGTGAGGTGATATCTCATTGTAGTTTTGATTTGCATTTCCCTGATGATGAGTGATGTTGAGCATCTTTCCATGTGTCTGTTGACCATCTGTATGTCTTCTTCGGATAGATGTCTGTTCGTGTCTTCTGTCATTTTTAACTGGATTGTTTGTTTTTTGGGTGTTGTATAAGCTCTTTATATATTTTGGATACTAACCCTTTACTGGATATGTCATTTGCAAAATTATCTTCCATTCAGTAGGCTGTATTTTAGTTTTGTTGGTTGTTTTTCTTTTGTTTTGTTTTTTTGCTGTGTAGAAGCTTTTTATTTTGACCTAGTTCCAACCATTTATTTTTGCTTCTGTTTCCCTCGCCTAAGGAAACAGATATAGAAAGATATTACTATGATCAATGTCAGAGAAACTGCTTTTACTCTATTCGAGGATTTTTATGGCTTTAGGTTTCACATTTAAATATTTAAACCAATTTGAGTTTTATTTTTGTGTATGGTGTAAAAAGTGGTCTTATTTTCATTCTTTGGCATGTAGCTGTCCAGTTTTCCCAACAGCTTTTGATGAAGAGACTGTCTTTTTTCCATTGCATATTCTTGTCTCCTGTGTCAAAGATTAATTGTCCACATAATTGCGGGTTTATTTCATGGCTTTCTATTGTATCCTATAGATCTGTGTGTCTGTTTTTGTCCCAGTATCATACTCTTTTGATTACTACAGTTTTGTAATATAATTTGAAGTCTGAAATTGTGATACCTCCAGCTTTTTCTTTTTCAAAATTGCTTTGAATATTTAGGGTATTTTGTGGTTCCATACAAATTTTAGGATTGTTTGTTCTAGTTCTGTGAAAAATGCTATTGGTATTTTGATAGGGACTCCATTACATATGTAGATGCTTTGGGTAGTATAGACATTTTAACAATATTTGTTCTTCCAATCCATGAGCATGGAATGTCTTTCCATTTCTTTGCTTCATCTTGAATTTCTTTCATTAGCATTTTATAATTTTCAGAGTACAGGTCTTTCATCTCTTTGGTTTAGGTTTATTTCTAGGAATTTTATTATTTTTGATGCAATTGCAAATGGTATTTTCTTAATTTCTCCTTCGGCTACTTCATTATTGGTGTATAGAAATGCAATGGATTTCTGTACATTCATTTTGTATCCTATGACTTTACTGAATTGATTTATCAGTTCTGGTAGTTTTTGTTGGAATCTTAAGGGTTTTCTTTACATAGTGTCAGGTCATATACAAATAGTGAAGGTTTTAATTCTTCCTTACCAATTTGGATGCCTTTCATTTATTTTTGTTGTCTGATGGCTGTGGCTAGAACTTCCAGTACTAAGTGGAACAAAAGTAGTAAGAGTGGATATTATTTTCTTGCTCCTGGCAGTCATGTCTTTTTTTTTTTTAATTTTGTTTTAAGTTTATTTATTTTTGAGACAGAGAGAGACAGAGCATGAACGGCGGAGGGGCAGAGAGAGAGGGAGACACAGAATCAGAAGCAGGCTCCAGGCTCTGAGCCATCAGCCCAGAGCCTGACGCGGGGCTCGAACTCACGGACCGCGAGATCGTGACCTGAGCCGAAGTCGGACGCTTAACCGACTGAGCCACCCAGGCGCCCCCAGTCATGTCTTTTTGATGACATCCTCCAATGATGTCATAATGTTGGATCCTATCTCATGGGAACTGATAGCTTAAAGTGGGTTTGGAGAAAAGCTATAAAATATGCAAACTCAACAAAAGAAGAAGCACAATATAAATATGATTTTAAGTGGACTGCATAGTATACTGAAGAGAAAAATGTTTTAAAAAATTTTAGCAAATTCCAAATAATCAATAAAAATACTGATTAGATAGGTGTTATCTGTATACCCATGTATTAAATGTAGCCATTTTTTCCTACCCATGTAAATATGTGTTTTTAGACAGAATGTAAAGAATGGAAAGTAGATAGGGTAAAGCAGATTTTTGGTTGGAATAACAGCTCATCACTCATTTGTGTAAGCATGAGTGAGTCACTTACTTCTGAAATTGAACATCTTCATCTGTAAAAGAAGGGATACTTAATCCTCCTATCTCATAAGATGTTATAAGGATTAGAGATAATGTATGCGAAGTGCCTACCAAGCAAACAGCAAAGACTTCAGGAGTTGCTAGATCCCAGGTGGTCTGCAGATAGGTTCAGAGTGCTTTTAAAATTACATAGAAAAAAATTAATTTTACTACCTCCAACTGAAATTTAGTGTTTCTTTCAATGATAAATATAGATAATATATATAACAAATAATCTTAGCAGTACCTGTGACTTTTATTACCAACAGAGATTGTTATAGGTATCTTCATATCACATTACAGGGTGCAGATATATTGAAATATCATTAGCAATTATCACTATTTTGAAATTATGGCATAAACCTGCTATAGTATCTTGCTATTTGATGAATTTAAAAAGAATAAAACAATACTATAGTAATAACTTTTTAGGAAAATATTTGGACAAATATATTGGAATGCAAGTGATTGATTTGTGCATTTTATTTTATGAATTTGAAGTCATTTACAAACATTCCTTTGAGAAAAAGCCCATGAACTTTTCAAGATCGCCAAAGGAGTCCACAGCATAAAAGGGTTAAGAGCTCAAATTCTTATTGCCTTTTAATAGTCTGTTAAATACTTAGACATCTTAGCACTTAACAGATGATCATTACATACCATGGAACCTGGCTGGGAGTTAAGTAGAAGAGAAGCATAGAGATTTCATAGCACTAGGGGAGCTCTGAATTTTTGATGTTAGAAATTTAAAATGAAGTTGGAGTTGTTTACTTCACACCTGTTCATATTATCTCAGTGCCAAGAATCAGACAAAGCTGCCAATCGTCAAGCAAACAGATTTTCCTCGTATTTAGGTACTGAGTCCTCAACTGAGTTTAGCTCCTAACTCCATGAGTTCATGATTAAACAACACAAATCTTTCCTTTGTCCTTGCCATGTGTACCAAGATTTAGATTGGGAACACATACCATTATGTAAGCTTACATTTGTCTTATGTCTCATTTAAATGTATCAAACACTTTAACATAAATCAGGAGAATTGGAAGCCATTTGAGGCATTCATTATTCTGATAAGAACACAGCCCATCATAGTAAAGGGCACAGGCCCTCCAATATTGTACAGTTATGAGTATAACTCTCTGTGCCACTACTTAGTTTAGAGAAGTTGCCTAACCCTCTGAGCCTCAGGGTACTCATGGGGAAAGTAAGAAGATCAATACTCATTTTACAGAGTAAAGATCAAACACACCCTCAGTAGTTGTTAGTTCCTTTTCTTTCAAAAAGAGCAGTATTTCTACAGCTAATGGTTTATTTCAAATTCCAATTGTTATTTGTGGCTATCCTTTTTTTTTTCCTTCAAGTTTATTCCCCATCCTCCCCACCCCCACATAATTCTTCCATTTTGATTACTTCCTGGGTTAATGACTGTGTTAAGTTTTTCCTTCAAACAACGTTGGGAAAACCTGATTCACTTCACAGTTAGTAAGCCCTGAATTTAAATTCCAGGACCAACGCTTGCTAGTTTTATAGCTTTGGATTGTCATTTGCCTTCTTGGTATATCTGTTTCTTTATCAGTAAACTAGTTTTAATGATGCCTAAGCTACAAGGTTATTGTGAGAGTTTGTATATGAAGGTACCTGGCACATAGTGATTTTTAGAAACTAATTTTCTGGTTTTAGAGAAACATTTATCAGGATCCAGTGTTATGTGTATGAAGGAGAGAAATGGGTGACATCACAAAGGTGGCCACGATAAAGCTCTTGATGGAAATACCATGTTACTCAAAGTATTGCCTATTTCTTTACTATATGAAATCTCAGTGAATTTTGTGTATACTATGAAGTCCCAAAGGAGAAGAGTACTATGAATATAATGCATATATCTTACCCTAATATGCTATATACTATATATACAACCTACTATGCTATATAATAAAGTAATCTAATATATTAATACTAAGCTTATTTTAATAGAAGGAACTTCAGCATGAATCTTTTGGAACAATCCTAAATTTTCTGGACAATCTTACACTCAGCACTATAACGGAGAATACTTTAAATATAATTGGAAGTTGAGTGGCAGAAGACAAATACATGGGTCAATTGGAGAATCATTTTACAACAGTGTGTCAAGTGTTTGAAACAGACAGACATTTAGCAAATCCAGGGGGAAAACTTCTTGTTAGGGTGTGTACTGGCCAGAGGAAACATACAGTGAAATCCAGTCCAAAACTTATTTTGACTTATGAAGAACCAGGAAATTCATCCCAAAGAGAAAGAGGATGAAGTGAATGCCAACTTCATAAGTGTTGCAATATTATGATGTTCTGTTCATATATGTTTAAATGCCTAAAAGGATGTTTAAGGTTGCTTGCATTGATGCATTCATTAGATCTTCAACCAGCTCTCTAGCAAATATGAGAGTGCCCCTATAATGAGAACTGTACTTCCATTATGGGCCCCATAATGACAGATAATTACAGGTGGTCCAATTATCACTGCTGACTGGGGAGGACTACTTTCTATTTCCCTCTTCTTTTTGTAATATTTATTGATTTTGAGGGAAAGAGAGAGCATGAGCAGGGGAAGGGCAGAGAGAGAGTGAGAGAGAGGATACCAAGCAGGCTCCATGCTGTCAGCACAGAGCCTGACATGGGGCTTGATCCCACAAACTGTGTGATCATGACCTGAGCTGATATCAAGAGTCAGATGCTTAACCAGCAGAGCCAACCGGGTGCCCCTCTATTTTCTTACTAATGTGAAACTGTAAAGGAAGAAAAAAAAAATTGGGTTTAACTGTGAAGTATTGAGACGGCAATTACTCACCTAGATTCTGTGTCCCTATGAAACAAACTATGACAAAACTGACTCCATTCTTAGTGTGACTAACTTAATTGAGTCCAAATCAGCTCTACCAAATCTAAACAAGACATGAAAATAATACCTTGGAGGTTAACAGTACAAGTTTCTCACGATCTCGTCGGTGTTTGTGACAACCCATGTGGGGTGAGTTTTATTATAACCATTTGATAGAAAGTTAACTGAGGCTCAGAAAGGATGTTACTAACCTAAACTTACAAAACTAGTGAAACTAACCTCAAATTATATCTGGAGACACCAAAACCTGTCTTTCTCCTTACTACAGTTTATAGCAGTGCCTGGGCAGGAAGGATATAGCCAGACTCCTAGTATGTGGATAGCAATTCCTTATATTTATTTCATAGCCTCCCATCTAATTGTCCACTTGTTTACTTTCTCCTCTCCCTTTTCTTTTTAAGTTTATTTATTTATTTTGAGAGAGGGGAGGAGCAGAGAGACAGGGAGAGACGGAATCTCAAGCAGTCTCTGTGCTGTCAGCGTGGAGCCCAATGCGGGGTTCAATCTCACAAACAGTGAGAGATCATGACCTGAGCCAAAATCAAGAGTCGGAAGATTAACTCACTGAGCCACCCAGGCACTCGGACTCCTCTCCCTTTTCTAACATTTTGTTTGAGTTGCTCAAATAAGATCTTTTATAAAGTAGTCTTAATGTAAGGGAACTACTTGATATAATGTTTGATGCTATTTCTGTAGGATCAACAATCTTAGCAAGAAAAGCATATTTTTATCATTAACATATGATACGTCATACAGTCAAAAATAGGGTTCAGCTGGGTAATGGGACCCTATACCAGAGTGCTCCAGTGGGAGCGAAGTCCCAAAGGCCTTTGCCCTAGTTTGCACCTGATTAACTATTCCAGTAATGAGCACAGAGTACAATTAAGTTTAAGTACTTCCTCAGGTACTTCACAAAAGCCGATTCTGGTATAGTTAAACCCATGCACACAGGGAGGGGTAAATTGAACCACATGAAAATAGTGTCTTTGGTGTTTATAAAGTTGATCTGCCCCTGCTGTTTATTACCCACCTGAAGTCATAAGCCTGTGCTTGTGACACCCCAAGTGCTTGCTGTATGAATTATGATTAATGTGGAAAATTAAAAGTGCAAGCACCTTGTTTCCCACACAGGTGTTACCAGCATCTGAGGTGGAGCTTCTAAAAAGGAGGAGAGATGAGGATGGCATAGCTCCTCAGACAGGCTCTGTACCTTCATTTGGATAATTGGAAACATTAAGAGCAGCCCACTGTAGGTGACTGGTAATTCCCTGGTGCCCCAGAGGAGCCTCATAAAGAGATGATCTGGCAATCAGCAACATCATTTGACAATTTGCTAGGAGAAACCTCATCTATTTAGTTTTATTTTTTATCACATTCCCTACATGATAGTAATTTTAATAGAAAGTGTGATTCAAAGAGTTTTCAAGTCCCTAATTTTTCCAATCCAGAATATTCTCTCCAAGGTCCAATTACAGCAAACCCTAGAGAGTGGATACTGATTTAAGCATATGAATCAGGGTATCAACTCCTTGTTTTATCTTAAGTTTGTAAAGGGATGCTTATTTCATTGGATAGTTTATCTGATAAAGCTAGTTTCTCCACTTGCCCAGTCAATCTTTCCTCAATTAAATTACTGATTAAATTCCTACTGCCTGGTAGGCATTGTTCTGGGCAATATAGATGGGGAAAAAATCACATTATTCATCACAAGGAATTTAATCTCTAAAATCAGCAATATTAAATGCAATCAAATGTTGCAGGTGATTGAGAGGAATTGAACAGCATGACACAGAAAGAAGGCAGGGTGATGGGGATGTATTTCTGTCTGGACAGATATCTAAGACATCTTAGAGAAGGTGACTGTCTTAAACTGAATACTGAAGATGACAGTCCATTCACAATGTAAGTGGAAAGAGAAGTGCATATTAGAGTTCTAACAAAGGAAACAGAAGGATCGGAGGTGTGAAGGTGCAGATTTACTTTGTGTATTCAAAAAATGGGGCTAGGTACATGGCTATAGATAATAATAGCTAACACTTACCTGTATCTGGAATACACATATATTCCATAGATAGTTCTAAGTCCTTTATATGTATTAATCCATTTTAAATGTATATGCTCCTTATGACATAAATATTATTATCCTCATTTTTCAAATGAGTAAAATGAAGGTTGTGTGACTTGCCCAAGATCATACAGCTAGTGAGAAAAAGAAGAATTCAAGCCAGGTAGTCTTATTTCAGAGCAATGTTTTCAACCATGATATTGTATCTTGAGGAAGAGGTCCACAATCATGTCAATGACTTTAACAGGATCTCATTTGTGGGTTTAATCGGAAAGATTCCACACTCCAATTATAATTATAGGGGAAACAAAACACCAAGACTACAATGAGGTATATAAAACACTTGTCAAGAAAAGGTTATTTCATGGAGCACCATGGTGGTTCAGTTGGTTAAGCACCCGACTTCGGCTCCGGTCATTATCTCACCATGATTCGTAGGTTCTAGCCCCACGTCAGGCTCTGTGGTGACAGCTCAGAGTCTGGAGCCTGCTTCGGATTTCTGTCTCCCTTTCTCTCTGCCCCTCCTCTGCTCATGATCTATCTCTCTCTGTCTCTCAAAAATAAATAAACATTAAAAAATTTTTTTTAAAGAAAAGGTTATTTCAATAGTCCAGGCAAGAGCTAATGAAGTCTATAATTATACGGAAAATGAGAAGAATGGAGCAGGACAGATTTGAGTGGTGGTAAAGGGATCAGACTAAGGAGTTTGTAGAGAATAAGGGTAAGAAAGAAATGGAAGGTGGCACACAGTGTGTCTGGCATGGATCACGAATGGGTTCTCTACTTAATTTTCAAGTTCAGCAATTGTAGTCTTTATGATATTTTTAGAATTGGTAAGGAAACAGTCAACACCTAACTTTACATCACAACTCAGAAATATCAATTTATGCCCATGGCATAAGATTTAAGTGCTTTGCACATCTGGAGGAATCTGTTCTCTATGCATTTTCTTTCACCAAACAGTGTTGAACATTTTTTTTTTCTCTCTCATAATATATACAGAAAATAATTCTCTCTCATCAATCTCACAAAACCTGCTCATTGCGATTTTAGCTCTACAATGACCTTTTCTTATTGCCTGAGTAATGCCTGCCTAGCCCATTTTGTAACAAATACAGATTGCTTTCCTTCTCTTTCTGTCTGGTGATGAGCTGATTAATAGCAGCACAAGTGGCTGCTCCTTGAGACTAATTAATCACCTGTCATAATTGTTCAACAGTTAAATAACTATTAATCTGGATGCTAGTCAGAGTGAAGGTTGACAGGATTAGGAAAGAGGACAGTTCTCACAGTGAAATTAGGGCTAAGCTTTTGCTAAAATGCTGCTTCTAAAAGTCAGAAGATTGTGCTGCATTTGGGGAAGAGTCTCTTAAAGGCTTTTGTACATATGAAAGATTAAGAGATTGAAGGTCATTGCAAGCTTACTATCTAGTCATTATAGTGTGTCACATAAAATAGTATTGTAATTAGCACCAAAGATGTAAATAGGTGGCAGTAATCTGAGAGTTGTGGGTCAAGGCTTGTATCTGGAAAGGGACAAGCCCAAAGGAAATGTAAAGCATCAAAAGGAACTGCCTCATTGAAAGCATGGAGACTAGGTGGAAAATAACAAAAATACCCTGCTTTCCTAAAAACACGAGATAATAAAAAAAGGAAATGTGAGGTGAGAGGGCAACTTTGCAACATTTTCTGTTTCTCCTGCCCATTATTGAGGCTGGAGGAAGTTTTGTAACAATCATTCAGGCAGCTTGCACACAAATAAGATTTGCTTCTGGGTCCCAAAGAGGCTGCTGCTGCTCATCCCTGAGGTGTGGGGCAGTGAGGGAATAGAGTACTATTTAGGAAGATATGCAGCAGAAGCCATCTCATGCAGAATTGAAGGGGAGAGATAAGTTCATTCCTTTCCATGTTAACAGAGGTGAAAATTTTTGTTTCAACTCATGATTGGGAATAATGGCAGGGGTGATTTTTAGCTAAGTGACAATCATTAAAAGCTTGCAATAGTATAGTTGTGTTATATTATCATGTCATGTTTTGTTATCACATTAGCTCCTATCATATATGGGCTTGTTCCCTATTCCACATATCATTAGGAGAACAGAGAAAGGAGAGTGTTGCAAAGTGAATATTTGAAGAACTTCTCGAAGCATGACCTGCTATGGGTATAATTAATATTATTTATTTTGTCAATAATTATATAATTATTAACAGTAATTGGACCCATTACTAAGGTTAGTGGTAAAATATTTTTGACTAGTATGTTTTCAAGTTATAGTGTATTGTTGTAAAGGTATTCTTCATACTTCATTTAATAATTGGTTTAACCCTATTGTTACACAACTTGCCCTGGGAATATAATTTTGCATGACGAAATAAGAAATTTGGGAGGTATGCTTTCTGTCACTTATTCTAATTATGTAACAATTTCCTCAACATTATCTGCATCGGTTGGTTTCCCAGGTGATATTTATTCATTGAGGAGACACCTGACAGATCCTGTGATATCTGTGCGTTTGTTCTACCCAGTTGTTTCCATGAAACATCTTACCCATTATACAAAAGTTTATCCATCCGGGTCTCAAATACTCCTCTCTCATTTTTTTTTCTTCTCCTTTCCCTTTTTTGTCTTAATTATTATAACAATAATATGAATAACATATTACAATTAGAGCAAGTATTTTGCCTGCCTTAAACTCATTTAAGCCTCTAAACTCTAAGGTTTGGAGCAGGTCAAGAAAAAAACAAAAACAAAAAACAATTGGACTGGAAAAAGGGTAGATAGCATAGCATCTTTAGGGACAGTATAAAGTAGAAGGGTGAACATGTATTCTTGGAATAAGGCTGTCCACATTTAATTCTTGACTCTTGCTCAATTGCTTTGGTAGTTATTAAACTCCCAGTTACCTCTATTACTTCATCTGTATACTAGAGATAAATTTTCTACTTTCTAGGGCCATCATAACCATTTAACTTAAAAAGGATTTAACATCAGGGCACCTGGGTGGCTCAGTTGGTTAAGTGTCTGACTTCGGCTCAGGTCATGATCTCTCAGTTCACGAGTTTGAGCTCTGCATCAGACTCTGTGCTGACAGCTGGGAGCCTTGAGCCTCCTTCAGATTCTGTGTCTGCTTCTCTCTTTGACCCTCCCCCCGTTCATGCTCTGTCTCTCTCTCTCTGTCTCAAAAACAAATAAACGTTAAAAAATTAAAAAAAAAAAGGATTTAACAACGCTAATAAGCCCATAGTAAGCACTTAGTGAATGTTAGTAGAAATAACTTAAGAATAGAGACTTGTCACATCCCACTAGAAATTAAACTCTAGTTTGACACTAATCCATAGCATTTACTCTTTGCATTATGTGCAAAGACCCTCCATCATCTGATTCCAACCTAAAAACATCCCACAGTATAGCCATATTTAACATATGGGATTCTCTAAAAATATTTATTATGTGTTGAGTTGTGTCCCCCCTAAACTCATATGTTGATGTTCTAGCCCCCAATACCTCATAATGTGAACCTATTTGGAGATAGGGTCTTTGCAGAAATAATTAAGTGAAAACGATATCACTGGGGAGGCCCTAGTCCAATATGACTAATGTCTTTATAAAAAGAGGCAACTGGGTGACAAACACACACAGGGAGAACACCATGTGAAGATGAAGGCAGAGATTGAGGAAATGCTTCTACAAGCCAGGGAATACTAAAGATTGGCAGAAAACTGCCAGAAGCTAGGAGAGAAACATGGAGAAAATTCTTTCTCATCTAGAGGACCCAACGTTGCCAACACCTTGATCTTAGACTTCTAATTTCCAGAATAGTGAGACAACAAATTTCTGTTCGCAGTTACCTAGTTTGTGGTACCATGTTATGGCATCTCTAGAGAACTAATACAATATAGTATTATTTCTTTTTACATATTTGTACTTCTTCTCAAATATTATTCTCTTTTTATCTCTGTAGACAAATACTATTTTTTTCTTCCATATAAATTCCACACATTTATTCAGAGAGGTCTTAGGTAGGACTGTTTAGGCTTCTTTTTGCCATACTGCAAAGTCAAGGCTGAAGTGAGAATATCCAAGTCACTTACCAAATGTTGCTAGTATCCAGCTCTTACTTTGGATTGTAAGTATTGGCCTATTTTAAAATCATGGGTTCTTAGAGGACTCTGATCTTTGTACACTGGATTTCCTCCCTCCTCTGCTTTGTCTTACTGTGATCCCAAAGTATCTCATGCTACATAAGATTTTACCATTTATAGATTCCCCAAAGCCAGTTGCTATGTAATATAAGAAAAGAAAAGCTAAGTCTGCCACCATATGGCTATTTGTTTATGTGAGCTGGCCAGGGTTGAAATCCATTTGAATGATGACAGATGTTTAGTCATCATATTTAAGCTTATTAGTGAACTGCAGATATAAGCAATGCATCTTTCAGCAACGCCTCAGTTATTCTGAACCAAGCATTTGTGGGACTTGACCTATAAACTACACTCGCAAGAACACTAGGATTTAACAAAAGAATGTATTATGATTAATGGTCTAGTCCCATTGGAATTAATGATTTTCTATTAGGAAATACTACACTCATGAGTCTTGGTCATGAATGTATGTGAGATTCCATTAAGCCATTTACCCTAATAGACTGCTGTTTTACACACAAGTCTGAATACTTCTAACACATGAATGTAGGGAAATCTTTTAAACCACCTACACCCATGCCATATGCCCTAACGGAGAGCAAAGACGAATAAATGACAACCTCTTTCGTGCTCTTAGTTGCTTTCAGAATAAAGTCAAAATTCCCTAAAATGGTGTGATGTCCTGTCTTCTGCCTATTCCACTAACCTCGTGTTTTGGTATTTCTACTAAATAATACACTAGATATTAAGAACTTGTTCAGTTAAATTAATGTGTCATTCTGTTTCACATTCCTGTCCCTCCATAACTGCTGCTGTCCTTCCCTGGACTTTTCTCTCCCCTTGTGTGCTAGGGTGTTCAGTCCACAAGCTATGTTTTCTAGGAAAACTTCACTGATTTCTCTGGCAACTTAATGTGCTTTTTCTCTTTTGTTTTCATTCATCTTATATACACGTCCATTCTACCACTATAATTACTCATAACTAGTCTACTTCTCCAGCAGACGGGAAGCTTCTTTCGGATAGGTACTATTTTATGATCACATTCCCATTCTAAATACTCCACTGAATCACTAGAAAAAACTGACAGAGTGATCTTTCGATATATGGGTGTCTTCATCAGTTCAGGCTACTATAACATTTTACCATAGGGGGTGACTTAAACAAGAAATATTTATTTCTCACAGTTCTAGAGACTGAGAAGTCCAAGATCAAGAAGCTGACAGGGGTGCACGGGTGGTTCAGTAATTTAAGCATCTGACACTTGATTTTGGCTCAGGTCATGATCTCATAGTTGTGAAATCGAGCCCTACATCAGGCTTCACACTGAGCGCAGAGCGTAGCGCCTGCTTGAGATTCTCTCTGCCCACTCCCACTCTCTAAAATAAAAGAAGAAGGAGGAGGACGAGGAGGAGAAGGACAAGGAGAAGAAAAAGGAGAAGAAATTGACAGATTTGCTATCTTCTTGCTGTATCCTCACATGGCACAGTAAAGGAGCTGTACATTTTTTATCCTCTTATAAAGGCACCAATCTATCATGAAGGCTTTATTCTCATTACCACATTCAAACTGTGTCACCTCCCAGAAACTCCATCTCCAAATACAATCACAATGAGGATTAGTCTTCGACACAGGAATGTTTTAGGGGGATACAAACATTTGGACCATATCAATGGGTGAGTGAGTGAATAAGTTAGTTAATGAATGAGTGAATGGAAGAGTAAATTACTGGGAAGATAAATGAATGAACTGAAAAGAAATAATTTCTCTAAAATAATCTTTGTCTTTCTTTAACATTGTTATTGTTATATTGGTAGAGCTGTCCGAACGGAGCCAATACTATGTGTATAGAAAGTTTTGTTAAATCTGTAAGGCAAGATTGTGCCTAGAGCCAATTCTTTAAGCGAATGGTAGTCTTCATGACTAGAAAAACCGGGGGGGCCCAAGCAGAATAAAAATGGAGTCTCCTCCCTCCCATTCCTTCTCCCCATTAGATATTACTATTACGAAGAGCCAAAATGGCCAAACTCTTGGAAGTGTGGTCATGCTGATTAGTGTCAACACATTGCTAGTCTTAGGGAGATCATCTAACGCTAAGAAGTGAAGAAACCTGGAAATGGAATCTATATCATCTCTTTGGAGTTCAGCTAGAATGTGAAAGTCTCAATGGCATTGGAAACCATCTTAGATAAGATAGGAAATACAAATATATACTTGTATGGTAGACTACTATGGTCTTTTAATTTTTTGTCAGTGTTTCTATTGTTATCTTTAAGTTTTTGGTAATGACTTTTTTTGAAATATCTCAGCTATGCAAGGGGATCTAAATGGAAACCTGGCTTATACTTCAAAACAGAAAGGCTTAGCTTCTGTTTTATATGAAAAGAGCCCAAAAGTTGGATAAACTTGATGAGAATATAATTAGGTATTCTTGGTACAGCTGACTTTCTTCAGTGGGGTGATCTCCTTTCAGAGCCACATATCTGGATTTCTGTATCTTAGGAGAGATTTTATCTACTAACAAATTCCTTCAGGGTTATCACTGACCCAGTACCTGGCACACTGCAGGCACTCATCAATAATGTGAATAATTGTGAGAGTTTAGTATACATTTATAGACAGGTGATGGCTAAAGATCCCTCAGTCATACAGGCTCTGTACCACTATGGGTCTTTTGCCCCTCCTTTCTGCTTCCATTTTTTGCTTTGTGGTACTCTTGAGTTCTTATGGTTGTGAAATTCTGGAGAATTTTCTTATTAACTAACAAAAATGTCTTTAAACACACTATTTTAAATAATTGAAATTGCCACTCTCCACAGGATTTCAAGGGCAAAAAGAAAAAAAAATCATTAAATCATTGTTAAGATTTCTGACCTCAATATTTCCCATGTCACTATGGTTAATAACTTAATATTTCTAAGTCTCTATTTGATTAAATAGGGGAGGTAAAATTTATTATGTCTGTATTAAAGTTTATTGTAAGAATTAAATGAGATAAATTAACACCTTAAGCTAACAATAAACCTAATTGTCAAATTAACATTTGGAGCTAGGTGGCCAGCTGACCCCAAAGATTCATGCTCCTTTTCTGTAGTGTAGAGCTGCTCTAACTGCCCAAACAAGGTCCTAGTTTCCTTACAGCAAGGTGGGATTAAATGAACAATTACAATTTCTTGCCAGCAGAATGTGAGTGGAAGTGATGTGTGTCACTTCTAGGCCCAGGAATTTAAGAAACACATGTGATTTTCTCTACATCTCATTTCTGTGTCTCTGTCAGCCTGATATCAATGTCACTGTTAACCTTCAAAGCTTCTAACTTCAAAGGGAGATAGAACAGCCTCCATCATTTTGGATCACTGAATGATTATGTAGAACACAGTCCTACAGATTTCCTATAGCACTCAATTATACAGGCAAGAAAAAAGTTTTGTAGCATTAAGCCTCTGAGGTTTAGAGATTATAATAGCATTTTCATTTCTCTAACTAGCTAACTACCTATCTATAGCTTGAATTAAAGAGCTGCTTCAACAACAATCTCAAATACATAATGTTGGCTTAGTGGCTGGATGGCAGGCATCAAGGAAGAAGAGTAATTTGGAAAGATGCAGAGTTCTGTTTTACTGTAACAAAATGTTTGATTAAAACAATGTGCCTGTTGGCCCTATAGTTCTAGGGAAAATGGTTAGATTAAGCCAGAATGTTAGCGTGTGTGGCTACTATTGGCTGTCCAGAGTATTTGAAAGAAAGCAATGAACTCAAGCAAAGATTGGAAGATTTTCAAGCAGAGATTAAAGGAATTAACAAAAAGTCTGGAGATTAATGACACTACATAGTAGAAAGGTTACTGCTTTCTGGGCCCTCAAGTAGCAAGATATAGTGTTTAAAAGATCGACCATGCAACAAAAAACCACTATGTCTCTCTAAACTAAATAGTATGAGCTCTGTTGCAAATCATACCTATGTCTCTCCAAACTAAATAGTATGAGCTCTGTTGCAAATAATACCTTAAGAGAGGTACATCCCACTGAAGTCCATTGTTTCAGATGATTTCAAGATAGATACTATTAAGCTTAAAGATAGAACAATGGGGATGAGAAAGTTAAGAAATAAAGCAGATTTGAGAAACATGTCCAGGAAACAATTTTAGATGGCTAATGGAATTTACTACAAGCACAAATACTACAAACAGTTAAAAGCTGTGCTTTTATTTTTGTTTTTGTTTTTATTTCTCAGGGAATTGTATTGCTAAAGAAACCAAAGTCCAGATTTAAAATATCTTCTGACATTCAATTTTTAAAATAACCCTTGTTCCTCTAAAGTTACATGAACATCTAGTAGGCTGTGAAAATTTCAGATATGTCATGGAAGATAGAAGAGGAAGAGATTTTGCAGCAATGAATCCAGGAACAATTGAGAGTAAAATAATTCTTCCCAGAGAGCAGAATTACTAATCAAGGAATTATCCCCACAACAGGGCAGGGTTCCTTACAATGCCAATCCTGGAGGATCTTATTACTTCTACAGGCTGGTGACTGTTATATGTCTCTTATTCTTTTATTTTCCAACTGGGAGTTTTGAATTTAGTTATTCTACCCTTGTTTTCTGCACTGTACACTGGGTGACATATAAACAGATAGCTTGTCTCTAAATTTATAGTTTTATAAATAATGAGGAGCTATATATATGACCTGATGTAGAAATTGTGATTACACAGAAATTTAGCCTTTGAGATGAGTAGAGGATCCACCAGTATAGCATTTAAGATTTTCCCCTTTGAGGGGAAGGGGAAAGCAGTACTGAATATGTTCTTTGCTTGGGAAGAAGAGTACACAAAGAAATTTGATGACCAGAGGGGCAGACCTTAGTAGAGATGCCAAGCTATCCACCAATATCTATTTTATTCAAGAGATCTTTCTTCAAAATCTCTTTCTTCAAGAGATTTTTTTTTTTCTGAGAAGCAGCTGTCCAGTCAAGAACCATATTTTCCAGAAAATGCTTGCATCAAGGCAGGACCACCAACTTCTTGCTACTGGACTATGAGCAAAAGTGATGTATGTCAATTCTGGACCAAAATGATTAAGAAGTGCTTGTGTGTGCCTTCTTTTATTCTTCTCTTATTTGTAAGCTAAAAGTCACATGGTAAACAGGGTAGATGCTGAAGATAGGTGAATAAGACCCATGTCCAGCAGTCAGTGACAACTGGCCTTTTTCTGACTTTGAAGATAGGTTCAGCCTTCATGGGGTCGATGCAGGCTATATCATCTGAATTCTGTTCAGTCCAAACACTCGCTTCTTTCAAGTTTTAATTTGTACATATTTCCCTAGCTGGCATAATTTCACCAAAGATAACCTGGAGTTGCAGTGGCTAGTTTGGGAAAATTTTGATATAAATGAGATTATTCATTTGAGACACACTTGAGAACAAAAAAAAAAAAAATTAAAAAAGAAAAAAAAAATCTTGTGAAGAGATTCACTATACTGTCTGCCACAAAATAAGATTAATTTGTATAATACATGAGATATACTCTTTCATTTTTATGCTTCAGGGATTAATAAGTGTCAGCTTGTTGATTGAATGACTTGATGAAATAATGAGAAGCCTGAGTTATTATTTAAACAAGTTCTAAAAACTCCCTTTCTTTTGGGTATATGTATTAAGATGTGTATTTCTACATTTATGTCTTCTTTCCCTGAAGAAGTCAGGAAAATAAACCTTTTAAAGTGATGGTCATATAAAAAAAAATGGTAACTGGGAAGAGAATATTTAACTATGAATTTGAGTAATGACCTTTGTTCTGAGCTACTATGTGAGAAGAAAAACTAGACACACAGGGTTTGGGATATTATTTCAAGAATCTTTTAAAATTTGGCTTATGAATATAGAAATTTATAAATTATATTGAAAACAGTTCATGTTATTTTCCTGACAATAAATTAATCTGTAAACCAATTAGCTTGATTTAATTTAGCTTAGAATCCAACATATAAAAATTGGGTTAGCACGGTATTTTAGCTAGTA
The DNA here is from genome assembly GCF_023721935.1 of Panthera uncia. NCBI lineage: Eukaryota > Metazoa > Chordata > Mammalia > Carnivora > Felidae > Panthera > Panthera uncia. The sequence continues at coordinate 61,659,651 of NC_064808.1, forward strand.
CATGGGTTAGGTTTAATTTTTCATGATTTAAAGGTGGTAATTTATATAAATGACTGAATGAAATTATGTAGGATAGTTACTAAAAGTACAGAACAATGAATATGATCTATTTGTTTATCAAGGGAATTATTATGGTCGATTAAGATGGTAAATTCAATATATGTGTTGTTTTATTTGGTAGTATGATAAAATTTAATTTTATTTTGTTCTGAATTTGAAAACTTTAAATATGTTATCTATTTGTGTGTACATGTATATATACATAAGTGTGTGTATATCTCTGTTAATTAGATAGCTTGGGCTGTGATCACAAAATACCACAGGTCAGTGGCTTAAACAAATAAGATGTATTTTCTCATAGCTCTAGAGGCTGGAAAATCCAAACTGGATGTTCCAACAGGGTACAGTTTCTGATGTGAGTTCTCTTCCTGGCTTGCAGACGGCTGCCTGCATGGTGGAGAGAGAAAGCAAGCTCTCTGACAACTCTTCCTAAAAGGATGCTAATCCTGGGGTGCCTGGGTGGGTTGGTCAGTTGAGCGTCAAACTCTTAGTTGTGGCTCAAGTCATGATCTCATGGTTTTGTAAGTTCAACCCCCATGGTTGAGCTGTGCATAGGGGTTGCCCCTCCCCTACTTGTGCTGTCTCTCTCTATGTCAAATACAGAAATAAATAAACTTTGAAAAAATAGGATCCTATCCTATCAAATTAGGGCACCGCCATGATTTAACATTAATTACGTCCTTATATCAATTACAGTCATACTGGGGTTAGGGTTTCTTTCGGAGAGCACAATTTAGTCCATAGAAATCTGAATATACCTAATAAAATATACTAATCAATGTTTGTTCTATAGTGCCAGATGGATAGTATTTAAAATGGAATGAAGCTAGATTTTTTTCCCATATAATGACTCAATTATTCTGTGCTTAGATTACAGAAATGTCACACACTATGTTATATTTCTATACTTTTGGCATAAGCCTGGATCATTATAACAACAAATCTTTATTTTTGAAAAAAAAAGTTAAAAGTTCCTAATGGTCATGGTTTCTCAATGCTGTATGTTTTGATAATATTGCCTGTTTGGATACTAATGGCATGTTCATGCTTGGTCTACTTTGACAAACTCCTGATCCAAATGCCAAATTCAGAATAATAAAATGCTCAAGAAGCTTTCTATGCCTAAACTATATTTTATAAACTAATACAAAGTTTATATAATTTATATAAACTAATAGAAAGATTTCATTTGCATTTGTAAAACAAATGCCAATAGGAATAGTTAGGGTTCTTTGTCATTTCCAAATTTTTATTTGTTAAAAATTACTGTTATTGATAATAAATATACATCTGACAAATCAATAGAACAATTCCATCTTCCTAGGCAAATTATATGTAAGCAAAATACAAAAATATAAATATAATTCAGTGATATTTCTTATATTAAAATAAACATAATTATGCTTAACTATAGAGTCTGGCATAATAATTGTCTCAAAATTGATCTTACTTCTAGGTTTCTGCCACCTGTATCAACCAGGACAATCAGCATAACTTCCGGAATAAATCAAAGGCTATGGAGGTTTGCAATGCTCTTAGTGTTTTTTTATACGTTCTTATTCCCAGAAGCCATTAACTGCAGCCTTATTAATTAATTCTATGTTATACTACAAGAGAGGATTGTTCTCTCTTTCATTCTTATTCTATCAGTTAATATAATAGATTAATTAGCCACAGCTGTTTTGTTCATTTTGTTAACATAACAGAGATAAACTGGATGTGATCTTATGCCAACTGATAGGAACTTTATAGTCATGAAGGTGTCTGGTATATGTTCTACTTGTCTGCACCAAATCCCGACAAAACTTTAAAAGGTAAGGCAGGGACTAGACCTAAAATCTTGATGGCTCTTTGCCTACAGATGGACTTTATACTATTTTCCCAGAAATAGGCTATGGATTTGCTTAGGTGATTGTATAATTATTCTCAAGATAGAACAAAGCTTTTCCATGTTGGAAAGCCACAACTTTACAGTATAACAGTATAACAAAGAAAAAGGATTGACTGACATTTTTCTTACTGAGGCCCAAACTATCTCATGATCGAAACACTCACCTTACTAATGCTGCTGTTAGGTAGTTTCAAAGGCACCTCCTCTTATTTAAAATGGTACTGCCCAGATGACATGATATTATACATGGAAAATACGATAGACTCCACCAGAAGTCTGCTAGAACTGATACATGAATTCAGCAAAGTCGCAGGACACAAAATCAATGTACAGAAATCAGTGGCATTCTTATACACTAATAATGAAGCAACAGAAAGACAACTAAAGAAACTGATCCCATTCACAATTGCACCAAGAAGCATAAAATACCTAGGAATAAATCTAACCAAAGATGTAAAAGGTCTGTATGCTGAAAACTATAGAAAGCTTATGAAGGAAATTGAAGAAGATATAAAGAAATGGAAAAACATTCTGTGCTCATGGATTGGAAGAATAAATATTGTCAAAATGTCAATACTACCCAAAGCTATCTACACATTCAATGCCATCCCAATCAACATTGCACCACCATTCTTCTCGAAACTAGAACAAGCAATCCTAAAATTCATATGGAACCACAAAAGGCCCCAAATAGCCAAAGTAATTTTGAAGAAGAAGACCAAAGCAGGAGGCATCACAATCCCAGACTTTAGCCTCTACTACAAAGCTGTCATCATCAAGACAGCATGGTTTTGGCACAAAAACAGACACATAGACCAATGGAATAGAATAGAAACCGCAGAACTAGACCCAGAAACATATGGCCAACTCATCTTTGACAAAGCAGGAAAGAACATCCAATGGAAAAAAGACAGTCTCTTTAACAAATGGTGCTGGGAGAACTGGACAGCAACATGCAGAAGGTTGAAACTAGACCACTTTCTCACACCATTCACAAAAATAAACTCAAAATGGATAAAGGAACTGAATGTGAGACAGGAAACCATCAAAACCCTAGAGGAGAAAGCAGGAAAAGACCTCTCTGACCTCAGCCGTAGCAATTTCTTACTCGACACATCCCCAAAGGCAAGGGAATTAAAAGCAAAAATGAACTACTGGGACCTCATGAAGATAAAAAGCTTCTGCACAGCAAAGGAAACAACCAACAAAACTAAAAGGCAACCAACAGGATGGGAAAAGATATTTGCAAATGACATATCGGACAAAGGGCTAGTACCCAAAATCTATAAAGAGCTCACCAAACTCCACAACCGAAAAACAAATAATCCAGTGAAGAAATGGGCAGAAAACATGAATAGACACTTCTCTAAAGAAGACATCCAGATGGCCAACAGGCACATGAAAAGATGCTCAACATCACTCCTCATCAGGGAAATACAAATCAAAACCACACTGAGATATCACCTCACGCCAGTTAGAGTGGCCAAAATGAACAAATCAGGAGACTATAGATGCTGGAGAGGATGTGGAGACACGGGAACCCTCTTGCACTGTTGGTGGGAATGCAAATTGGTGCAGCTGCTCTGGAAAACAGTGTGGAGGTTCCTCAGAAAATTAAAAATAGACCTACCTTATGACCCAGAAATAGCACTGCTAGGAATTTACCCAAGGGATACAGGAGTACTGATGCATAGGGGCACTTGTACGCCAATGTTTATAGCAGCACTCTCAACAATAGCCAAATGATGGAAAGAGCCTAAATGTCCATCAACTGATGAATGGGTAAAGAAATTGTGGTTTATATACACAATGGAGTACTACGTGGCAATGAGAAAGAATGAAATATGGCCCTTTGTAGCAACGTGGATGGAACTGGAGAGTGTGATGCTACAGATAAAGACAGATACCATATGGTTTCACTCTTATGTGGATCCTGAGAAACTTAACAGAAACCCATGGGGGAGGGGAAGGAAAAAGAAAAAAAAGAGGTTAGAGTGGGAGAGAGCCAAAGCATAAGAGACTGTTAAAAACTGAGAACAAACTGAGGGTTGATGAGGGGTGGGAGGGAGGGGAGGGTGGGTGATGGGTATTGAGGAGGGAACCTTTTGGGTTGAACACTGGGTATTGTATGGAAACCAATTTGACAATAAACTTCATATATTGAAAAAATAAATAAATAAATAAAATGGTACTGCCCATGTCACATTCAATATTCAAGTAACGTTAAAAGGACAAAATTAATTCTCAAACTTAAATTAGTAGGTATACACCCAAAAGAATTGCAAACAGGTATTCACACAGATGCTTGCACATGAATGTTTATAAGCAGCATTATCTGCAATAGCCAAAAGATGGAAACAATCCAAATGTCCATCAATGGATGAGTGGATAACAAAATGTGATATGTCCTTATGATAGAAGATTAACTCAGCCATAAAAGGAATGAAGTTTTGGCACAAACTATAATGTGAGTAAAATTCAAAAATATTGTACAAAATTAAAGCTAGACATAAAAAGTCATGTATTATATGATTTCAATTACATGAAATATCTAGAATAGGTAAATACCTAGAGACAGAAAGTATATTAGTGATTGACAGGGGCTGAGAAAAGGGGGGATAGGGAGTGACTTCTTAATGAGAATGTGTTTTCTTCTGGAGGTGATGATAACATTTTGAAACTAGATAAAGTGTGATTGGCTGAACAACATTGCGAACAAATAAAAAACAAACTCCTGACTTAGTCACTTTTAAATGATTACTTTTATGTTATATTAATTTCACCTCAAAAAACATAAAAAATTAAGTAAGCCAAACTTTGAGAAACTCTTTGTTTTAAGTTTATTTATTTATTTAGAGAGAGACTTGGGGAGGGGCAGAGAGAAAAGGAGAAAGAATCCCAAGCAGGCTCTGTGCTGTCAGTGCAGAGTCCAACAGGGGACTTAAACTCATGAACCATGAAATCATGACCTGAGCTGAGCTGAAGCCAAGAGTTGGACACTTAACGGGGCGCCTGGATGGCTCAGTTGGTTGGGTGACCTACTTTGGCTCAGGTCATGATCTCGCAGTTTGTGAGTTCGAGCCCTGCGTCGGGTTCTGTGCTGACAGGTCAGAGCCTGGAGCCTGTTTTGGATTCTGTGTCTTCTCCTCTCTCTACCCCTCTCCTGCTCATGCTCTGTGTCTCTCTGTCTCTCAATAATAAGTAAATGTTTAAAAAATTAAAAAAAAAAAAGAGTTGGACGCTTAACCTACTGAGCCACCCAGGCACCCCGAGAAACTCTTGAACTTTCTTAGCCTAAATTTTTACCTTTGACCTTAATGACAATGAAGTCAACTCTTTTGAAAGTCCATTTATTCTATTGGTCCATATAAACTGAGAATCCTCGCTATCTGGAAGTACTACTACAGTTCTAGACACTACATTATTACAGAGTGATATGAGTAATAATTACAAAGAATTCAACCAATGCACCCAGTCTTATTACCAAGATAGAAGCAGCTTTTCCTCAACATCTTAAATAAAAAACAAATAAACAACGACAAAACCTCTTCACAAATTTAAACCCACAGACTTCATCTTTTAGAAATGACCTCAGAGAAACCATCCTAGAGTCTCAGTGAAAAGGACCTTTCAGGTACTGTTATCATTGTGCTCTGAACCCTAGAGTGCTTATTCATCAAAGAGATGTAAGTCAACCTTTAATCATTATAAGACTGTTTCAACTGATGACCTCAAACTAAAAATTCTTAGGAATTCTTAAAACTGCATTAGACAGCTCCTGCCTGCCAATTCTAAATCATCAGGAAAATGGAAATCAAAACTACAATGAGATATCATCTCACACCTGTTAGGGTATCTGTTATTATATATATATATTCCAAGTATTGACAAGGATGTGGAGAAAAGTGAACCCTTAAATACTATTGGTGGGAAGGTGAATTAGTACAGCCATCAAGGAAATCAGTATGGAAGTTCCTTAAAAAATCAAAAATATGTAAAAAGTAAAAATTAAAATCATATTACCTAGCAGTCTCACTTGTGGGTATATATCCAAGGAATGAAATCAGAATTATGAAGACCTATCAGTACTTTCATGTTTATTTCAGAATTACTCACAATAACCAACATATGAAAAGAACCTAAATTTCCTTCAATGAATGGATAAATACACACACACATACACACACACAAATACACACACACACAAACAGGGATCATATTTTGCCTTGAAAGAAGGTAATACTGTGATTTGTGAAAATGTGTATGGGGCTGGAGAACACTAGGCTAAATGAAATAAGCAAGACACAGGAAGAGAAAAGCTGCATGATCTCACTTATATGTGTTATCTAAAATAGTCAAAATCCCAGAAGCAGAGATTAAGACAGTGTTTGCTGATAGGGTCAGGAGGGTAATGGAATGAGTTGGCCAAAGGGTACAGTCTCAGTTATGCACGATGAATAAATTCTGGAGATCTAATGTACAGCATGGTGATTGGTAATTAACAATATTGTGTAATGGACATTTGCTAAGGGAGTAGATTTTAAATCTCAACACACACACACAGAAATGATAAGTGAGATGATGAATGTGTCAATCAGCTTTATCATGGTCATCATTTCAGAATGTATACATATATCATAACATGAAATTGTATACCTATGTATTTTACAGACAATTTTATAAGTCAGTGATATCTTGATAAAGCTGTTTAAAAATACATCATGTTTTTGTACACTTTTGAAATGTAGCCAAACTAAACAAATAAAGAAGGATTTTGTTTTATAAAGCATGCACATTTTTCAACTGCTAACCCCTATACAAAAATGTGGTGCCTACCAAAATATGTGAAGATTAGTAGCACTTGATAAAGTCTCAAAATAAAAATAAATACATATTTTAACTTGGTCTATTATCAACCACTAGCCTTCTTAAAAAATTCACTTTAAACTATTCAAGTCCAGACCCTATAGATGGATATCCTTTCCAAAGTCCTCCTTTTGAGACTACTAAGATCCTCAGTGGTATTCTCACTTCCTACAACTGGTGTAAAATAGTTCATCTTTGATAAACAAGGTTGCACTAGTGAGTTTTCTGTCATCATAGCCTACTACCTAATCAACAGCTATTTTTAGATATCTTATAGACATTTTATATTTAACACGCTTAAAACAAAATTCTGTTTCACATCCACCTGTTTACCCCACACTTTGATTTCTCACTGAGTAGAGAACCACTTCATTCTTACAGATACTCAGACTCCAAATCATAGAATCATCCTTGATTTCTTTATTTCTGTTATAGCTTGCAGTCTTTTCAGGTCTTGGTGTAGCAAATATAGTTTTACAAATCCGAACACTTCTTCCCACTCTTGTTAACACAGTGCTCCAAGCAACCATTTCTCTTTATTGGATTATTGTAATTATCTTGTAGGGTCGCCTTGCCTCTGCCTTTTTCCCTACCCCCAGTGGTCTCCTATCAGGTCATGCCAAATCTGCTAGGAACACTCCAGTGAATTCCCAGCTCATTCAGATAACAGCCAGACTCCTAGGAGGAAGTATTATCTGCTTCATGCCCTTTGACTCTCAGACCTTATTTCCCATTGCTTTTCTTGTTCACTCCTTTATAACCACATCAATCTCCTTATTAATAATCGAACAGAACAGGTCTATTCCAGTTTCAAGAATTTGTTCTTCCTGTTCGCTTTAACTAAAATGATGTTTCCTGAGATATTTGCATAAATTCTTTACTTTCTTCAGCTTTTTAGTAAAATGACAACTTTTCAATAAGACCTTCAAAGACTATCACATTCAAAATGGGGGCCTATGTAGCATTATTGACAATAGCCACGACATGGAAGCAATGTAAACATCCATAAACAGACAAATGGAAAAGGAAAATGTGGTGTATACACCACACAGACAGACAGACAGACAGACAGACACACACACACACACACACACACACACACTGGAATATTAGGAAGAAGATAATGCCATTTGAGACAACATATATTATGCTAAGTGAAATAAATAAGACAAAGAAAGACAATTCCATATGATTCCACTCATAAATGGAAACTTTAAACAAAGAATAAACAACAAAATGTGGAATCACAACAATAAATACAGAGAACACACTGATGTATGCCAGAGGGGAGAGGGATGGGGAGAATGGGCAAATGAGTGAAGGGGAGAGGAAGATAAAGACCTCCAGTTATGGAATTAGTAAATAATGGGAATAAAAAGCAGGGCATAAAGAAAACAGCAATACTGTTTTTTTTTTTAACTTGTTCATTTATTTTTGAGAGACAGAGAAAATGCAAGTAGGGGAAGGGCAGAGAGAATCCCAAACAGGCTCTGCACTGTCAGTGCAAAGCCTAATGCAGGGCTCCAACCCATGAACCAGAAGATCATGACTTGACGCTAAACCAACTGAGCCACCCAGGGGCCTCCTGTCAGTGATATTGTAATAGTGATGTAATTGGACAGATGGTAGCTATATTTGTGGTGAACATAGCACAACAAACAAATGTCAAATCACTACATTGTACACATGAAACTAATGTAACATTGTCTGTCAACTAGGGACATATTTCATCTTGCCCTATACACCTTGACTGCTTTGTACTTGTTTTTAGCACATGTAACTCATATAATTATCTAATATTTATTTTTACACATGATGGAAAGGATTTTGTCTCCCTTTGTTTTTTTTTAAGTAGGCTCCTCACCCAACATGGGGCTCAAACTCCCAACCCTGAGATCAAGAGTCCCCAGCATATAGAACAGTGTTTTAATAAACAATTGTTATTGTTTATTAATCGACATGGACTGTACTATATTAATCTATGCTACACATCATAGAGGGCTGACTATGGGCTTTTCTCTTCAGCCTCTGAATTCTGACCTTAGACTGTCTATTGCTGGTGCTGTTTAGCAGAAAACCTCTTGATTTCATTTTAGAAAGTAATATTGGCTTATCTCCTCAAATTTATTATCACCCTCACAATACCATAATTCTGTACCTTGTGCTTTGCTCAAACGTTCCATTGGCAGTGACTGTGGCTCAGAGATACCCAGGTTTGTTACATGACCCAATATATATCAGCCTATGTACTATCTAGGCAATATTTATTAAAAAGCGCCTTGTAACAAAATCAGCTGTTTCCCCCTCCTTGCCCATTCCCATCTTGCCCTTTCATATGTTGGAACTTATTTCCATCTAGTGGCTAGCACTTTAGAAGCCTGACTGAATGTATGCAGCATGTTAGCTTCTCAAGAGAGGTTTGAAAATGTGGGGGGACAGTAATGTAACTTTCTGACTTCCCACTTGTTGATGCAAGCCCTGTATCACCATTGTAGAAGCATTTACCTTAATACTCAGTATCTCAATACTCAGTATCTAATGCATAAATAGGTCCTAAGTTTATATATATATATATATTCCCTTTATAATTCTAAAATGAAGTACTCAAAGTTGAATCTCTTCATTTAAGCAGTAGTTCCCATAAGGCACAGGTTGTATTATCTGTATTATAGCTTAGTATCCTTCCCCTATATCTCCATTTCTTTTCTGAAGCCAAATATGTCCTGTATGAAGCAAATGTGGCAATACACTTATGTTTTAGAACCTGCTATTCTTGCTCTTATATGTATGTAGGTTGTCATTTTATCTTCGTATCTCAGTTTCACTTCAAATTGAAACCATCTTTGAATTGTATACTTGGTTTTCAGGATCACTCTGTACATATAGATACACAGCTTGCTGTGCCTCAAGCTCTCTTTGTTAGAAAAGAGATTAATATAAATATTGAAGTTTTTATGCAAATTTAATTACCTTTGTGAAAATGTTCACCCTGAGAGTCAAGCCATAAGAGACTCCTAAATATAGAGAACAAACTGAGGGTTGGTGGGGGGCGGGGGCGGGGATGGGTGATGGGCACTAGGGAGGACACTTGTTGAGATGAGCACTGGGTATTGTATGTAAGTGATGAATCATGGGAATCTACCCCCAAAACCAAGAGCACACTGTACATATACTGTATGTTAGTTAACTTGACAATAAATTTTATATATATATATATGTATATATATATATATATATATACACATTTCACTACAAAAATGATGCTCTTGACCTTTCTAGACTTTTAACATATTATCACTCACAATGATATTCTAATAGTGATATAAAAGGGACTCCTATATACCATATCAGATCAAAGATACTGACTTTGTAATAAAATGAAGTTGTTTTATATTTTCAAGTCACGTTGTAAATGTACTTTTCTACAGGAGGAGAGAAAAGAGCTTTTAGACAAGTTTCATAATAATTAACCCCAGCCCCTCCCATCTTACCCAGCTTGAAAGTGTGACTATATGGCCCCATAAAAACATTCAGAAATAACAAGATCTTCCAACTCTGTCTCGTGTGGGCAAATGAAAGCAAAACTCTCATGCCCCAGAAACATGATATGAGTGTAGCTCACACCCCCCAGGAGCACCCAATATTATGGTATGAGCCTGTTCTGGACTCCAGTCAGAACCATAAGCAGCCGGTTGCCTGAAAATGATCAACTAATAGACAAAAATTTCCTCACTGATGCATAATCTGAGTAATTTACAAATAAAAGGCATATCCAAGAATTCACATGCTTTTGTAGGTGATTTCTAAAGCCAAGTGCTATCTCAGTGGACAGATACAGGATGTGTTCTGTTAGCTCTCTTCCCTGGGAAGCCAAAAGACATGGGAACTTCCTTCCTGGAAAACAAGAACACATAGTGTTCCTTATACAACAGATTACATTCCAGTAGCTGAGGTGGGCTTTTAAATGCAAAGAATATACCTTTTTTCTTATTATGATATTAATCATAATTGTTATTAAAATCTGGAAAGTATAGACAAAAAATAAAATAAAAAACAATATATTTAATATGTAGAGATAACATGTTTTATTGTATCTACACTTACTAATTTTCTCCTTTTTCTGATGTATGTGTGTGTATATATATATATATATATATATGTATATGTGTATACATATATATATATATATTCAACATATCTGTTTTATAAACTATTTTTGTCTAATAAGATAGTTTGAATGGTTTATGTTATGATATAGTCCTATAATGGTGTACTTTTTAAAAAGCTGCACAGTTCTACATACTAAAATTGTATCAGAGGCTATTTAAACAAGCCTCTAATGTATTGAGATGAATGTATTTGCGAATTTTCATATGCTATCATGGGCATAGCAATATCCTCGTTTTTGAGTCATACGTGCTATAAATTATTTCTTTAACTGTGAATTACCAGTTAAAATTGTTTGAATAAGGGGCGCCTGGGTGGCTTAGTCAGTTGAGCCTACAACTTTGGCTCAGAAGTATCTCACAGTTCGTGAGTTCAAGCTCCACGTCAGGCTGTGTGCTGACAGCTGGGAGTCTGGAGCCTGTTTTGGATTCTGTGTCTCCTTCTCTCTCTCTGCCCCTCCCCTTCTCTCTCTCTCTCTCTCTCTCTCTCTCTCAAAAAGTAAATAAACATTATTTTTTTTTAATTTTTTTTTCAACGTTTTTTATTTATTTTTGGGACAGAGAGAGACAGAGCATGAACGGGGGAGGGGCAGAGAGAGAGGGAGACACAGAATCGGAAACAGGCTCCAGGCTCCGAGCCATCAGCCCAGAGCCTGACGCGGGGCTCGAACTCACGGACCGCGAGATCGTGACCTGGCTGAAGTCGGACGCTCAACCGACTGCGCCACCCAGGCGCCCCAAACATTATTGTTTTTTTTTTTTTAAAAAATTGTGTGAATAAGATAAAGGATTCAGTTACATATTGGCAAATGTTTTTCAAATGATTGTAACCCATTATGTTCCTACTAGGACATACATACCTATTCTCTAAAACACAAACAGCATCAAATGTCATCACTTCAAAATAGTCTCATTGAGGGAAAAATGCTGCAAACTTACTTTTTTCCTTTAAATTCATTTGATAATGATATTGTACATGTTTATACTTTTATAATTCATCTCAATGTCTTTTTTTATGCTTGTTCAATTTCCTTGCCTATATTTCTGTTAAGGTGGCATTTTCTATTGATCTGTAATAACTTTTTTATATTAAAGATAAAAACACTGTATAGTATACATGACACACACCAGTTATTTCTTTTTTAGTTTGTAGATTATATCCTTGAAATTTACAATTTTAAAGAAAATACACCTAAGTTTCCTTGTAGTACATACTTGATATTCTAAATTATGGAGTTATTTTGGTATATACTATAAGGTAGAAATCTACTTATCTCCAAATAATCATTTGTCCCAAGATGATTAAATGTTTTTTTTTAATTCATTGAAGAATAGCATAGATTCATTTAGACATTTTATCCTCCATGTATCCCTTATAGTAAGCTGGGTAATTCTCTGCAATGACCATAGGAGACAAGAGACAAGAGACCATAGGAGAAGTTACCATTACTAGACAGAAGAGCAGAATGGCCTTAATGTAGTGTTATCACGCTCAGTGGTCCCTTTTGTAATAAACTAACAGATAAAAGAAACTGAAAGAAATAGAGCTACACGGTAACCCCAGTGGTCTTATGGACAGAGAAAAAGGGCTTTGAAATCCGAATGCCTCACAACATCTAGGAACCTTGTGAGCATTGCCTCAGACAGAGGACTTGCATCTGGCCAGTTTATGGATCTATAATCTGTTGGACAGAGTGACAGAAGTAATGCACAAATTTTTATACAGAGCAGGTAATTGTGAAAATAACCCCTTTACAATGTGTTCCAGTATTTCCATGATATTTTCCACATTACAAATTGTCCACACCTTCCACAATGTTTTTTTACAACACTCCAAATCCCAGCCAAACCAAACCATCTACCAATTTATTGAAAATATTTGTAACTTTAATTTTTTGAATGTTATTCCTTCTGTCTTGAATGTTCCTTTCTACTCATTCTATGAAACTTATGCTCATCCTTGCTAAGGTCCAACTTAAATGTCATGTCTTCCACAAAAAATTCCTAATTACCCTAGGCAGAATTAACGACTTCTTCTTTTTCTGTATTTTCCCAGCAGTGATCTTATCATCTACTTATCATTTATTTTTATGCCTTACATTACACTAAGTTATTTACATGTTTATCACCACCTACTTAACTATGAGGTCCATTGAGAGACTCTTTTCTAGTTCATCACTGAACCTTAAGTAGTATCTAGCATCCTGCATACTATTTAGTATGTAGTTAACAAATATTTGCATCATGGGCTCATACATGAGGTTTATATAAATAAAAGTAGTCAAACAAGTGGATGAGGAGAAGAAACAAACATATTTAGCTGTCCAGTGTGTATTAGGTGCTATGTAAATACTCTCGGTTAATATTCAGAACTCTATGAGTATGTATAATTACTTTGATTATTTAGAAATGGAAATTGAAATATAAGAAAATGACATACTTTGTCCAAGGCCACAGGAGCAGGAAGTGTGAGAGCCAAGATTTAATCAATTTAGGTATCTCTTACTCTAATGTATACCTGCCTTTTTGTGTCTCACCCAAGTCTTTGTTCTTAGCCTTTCTTTCTGTCCTGTATTTAAGCAGCATAGATTTAAGCAATTTATGGGGCACCTGGGTGGCTCAGTCGGTTGAGCGGCCGACTTTGGCTCAGGTCATGATCTCACGGTCCGTGAGTTCGAGCCCCGCGTCGGGCTCTGGGCTGACAGCTCAGAGCCTGGAGCCTGTTTCCGATTCTGTGTCTCCCTCTCTCTGACCCTCCCCCGTTCATGCTCTGTCTCTCTCTGTCTCAAAAATAAATAAACGTTAAAAAAAATTAAAAAAAAAGATTTAAGCAATTTATGCTCAAAACATTATCAATAAAATCATGTAGAAGTGTAGACTGGGATGTTTTTAGAAGCTATTTGGGTTATCTATTTATGAAATTTTCCGAGGAAGAACTCAGTCATGAAACAAAGGACAGTTCAATACTGGACAGCATTGGGCAGACATACTACGATAGCTGCTCAGAGGAGGAATAGAGTAATGTAGTCTAGACTGATCTGGAAGACCCTGAGTGCTGGCTGGAAAATACGGAGGGTACATGGAGTCTGTGTGTCAATTGTAGGCACAGGCTAGTCTCATAGAACCAAACTAAGTAAGTAATACATCCATCCCCATTTGAACATTTCAAGCTAGACAAGTAATGAAAAGTCTTACCTGGATCCCACACCTTCTAATTTAGAATACGCTTCTATCAAATGGTGTCTTATATCATCTTCACAACCCTGCCATAAAGGCAGTAAGGGAGACACCGAATTTGTTCAAACATTGACTCAATGATTATTTTATTCACACAGAAAGTTACCGGTGATTCTCTATGTGATAAGTATAGTTCTAGGAACTTTTAGACATAAATATAAAATGGGCTTTGGTGTTTAGTACCATCATTCTTATTTCAGATTGATAATTTGACTTACCCAACCATATAGAATTATTAAAGAGCAGAGTAGGAATTGTAATCAAATTATCTGACTCTCCAGTAGGTCAAAGAAAATCCTGGTCTTGCCTAAAAAGTGTGACAAAATTAAATAGATAGTATAAAAACTACAAATTTAGTAGGTATCTGTACATTACTTCAATCTTATTGTCTATTGTAACCTAATTCAGCCATTCTCAGAGCCCCTGGTTAAATCTCTCCAATCTTTTCTCTGTATTTCTCACTAGACTGAACAAAATATTCTAGTTAGGTTTTTACTGATGGAAAGGTAGACACCCAGAGGCAAAGCTGAGTGCTGCAGACTTGGAGCTACCTAAAACCCAAATTAATTTGCTGATAGATTCAATGTTAGGAATGGGCCTCTCTTTTAAATTCAATACTCTCTTAACTGTATCCAAAAGCCATTTCAGTTCAATGAAAAGAAATTCCTAAAAAGTCACAGTGTTGTCACCCATGCAAAGGACACTTAGCAGGCCTCCTTCATCTAAAAAGAAATATACCAATGGTTCTATTACAACACAGAAGGTCGTCTTATCCAGGGATAATAGAAGGCATTATAACACCTATTTGAAGAGTTTCCAGTTCAAATTGTAACTCCTTTGAGTCCAGTTTTTGATGCTTAAATTGCATCATTTTATTATGCTGAGAAAGGGGAGAAAACATATTGATCGTACAACCAGGCACATACATTAGCCAATTTAAAGAATTTCTCAAAACAATAATATTGGTGTTACTACTGTTATTTGTTACCCAGGCTTTTGGGGTCATATAAATGTACACAGAGTAATGATAATTTAATTTGATTATTAAGTCAGGTTTCTCATCCATAAAAGTGGGCCTATTATTGAGTTTTCCTACCAAGAGAATTGGGGAGAGAATCAAGGGAGTAATAAGCATTGTAAATTATAAATTGATATATAATTAAAGGTAAGGTTTATTTTAAAATGCTGCTTGGGGCACCTGGGTGGCTCAGTTGGTTGAACACCCAACTCTTGATTTCAGCTCAGGTCATGATCCCAGGGTCAGGGGATAAAGCCTTGCGTCTGACTCCATGATGAGCGTGAAGTCTACTTAACATTCTCTTTCTCTTGCCCTATGCTCCTCTCCCCCACTCCCATTTGCCCTAAAAAAAAAAATAAAAAAATAAAAAATAAAATAAAATAAAATTGCTGCTTGATTCCAGCAGCAAATGGGCCTGCCTAAATTGGTGGATCCTAATGCCTACTTTCATCTAAGTTGTCACTCTACCTTTTCAAGAATAAACAGTTGACATTGGAACATTCCTTTCCTATTATCATGATCAATAGGGTTTACTTATCTGTGCCCATATTCATAATGATAAAGAAATAACCAACCTTGCTAAAAACCATTAATGTTTTTTTACCATGTTAAAGTTCTTACAAACACAAGAATCCATTGGGGTCTATCTTAATGTTAGTTATACACAATGTACCTGGCACAGAAATCTCTCACTGCTTCAGAGCATTAGACCTCAGTGACTCTTTTGCCTAGCCCAGGAAAGTGGTGATATTTCATACTTTAATAATTAATTCTGAATCATATAGAGATAGAACACTGTATTTTTTTCTATTGAATGGACATAGGACAACAAAGTAAAAAAGAATCCAAATTTGTTCATTTGAGTTTATAGTGATCAGTGTAATGAGAAAGTGTTCTAATCCACCTATTAAGTGGTTCCTATATGCTAGCACATCATTGTGATTGTTATAATCACATACCAATGTGATTTTTTTCCTCACAAACCATTTGTTCAGAAGGTGTAGATGGAGAAATCAAGGTAACTATCTAGAAGGTCACAAAAAGAACAGAGAGGAGCTATGATGAGAATCTAGATCTATCTAACTCATTTCAACTAATGATTATTTTTCCTAATCCCCTTTATTACATCATGGACTACACAGTGTGAAAGATTTTGTCATCCAGAGAAAGTGTGTTTATTAAGTAATGAATTATTTTCTCATTTATTAATAAATCAAAATATAATAATGTCAGTTAGTGTTCTGATCAGTCTAAGATAGCCAGCTCTATCACAATGATTTGACATAACAGTTAAGAAATACTCCTATTTATTTATTCAGCCTTATATCAGAATTAAATTTGTGTGATGCTCCAAAAATTACAAAATGTCAAGAACTAGTGTTTATGTCTTTTCAGAATCAGAGGTCTTGGAGTAAGGAACCAGTGACTTGGGGATAGTATGATCAGTAAACCCAGAGGCACCTGCAATGAAAGACTCTTTTTCTCAGCACTGAATGAGATAAAGTAGAGACGAGGGAGGCATATACTAACTGAAATCAACTCTTGATTTTTTCATATTTTCAAGGATCCTGAAACTGGGCTAAGGACAAGAGGTAGGTTTCTAGAGATTCAGGATCAAGGATCATCTTCTATTGTACATCCAGAGTTCCATTCCTTATCCCCTGCCTCTGCACTATTCCTTTCTTCAGTCTGTCCAAGAAATTAAGGCTTTGCTCTGTGTTGTATTAAGCTTTTTTAAAGCTTTTTTAAAATGAGATTCCACAACTGAATTTTTAGTTATGAGTATCTGTACCATTTGTAATTTAGAAATTCCAGGTTTCACCTGGCTGCTTATGAGTCACGTTTACAGTAATGGTCCATACCTCATGCATCAAACCTATACCTTCTGATCAGCAGGAAGACCTGTATTTTCAATAGGTCCTGCTATTCAACTATTTTTGAGATTCCTAAACAATAAAAATCTTCATATCTCAAATGCTCCTTAAACCTTATTAGTTTATGCAATCTGGGTGAGATAAATCTCCTTTTGGTGTAGTCACTCTGTAATATATTATCCAAACTTGGGTACGTTTGAGAGTTAAAGAGGACTTTTACCAGATGAGATAGCTGGGTCTGTCCAGACCAAACTGGTGCTTGACGTCATTGTACCTACCTCTAGGGATGCTCTAGAAGCAAATAATGTCACATACTCTCATCTGTCCCCTGGTGGATGGCAGTGTCATATCTACCCCCTAGTCCACATCTACTCTCAACTCACAACAAACCTTCAAGGTCTTTGGTGGTTTTTCCTGAATCTACAGACTTTCATTCCTAGGGCATGCAGTTATTCCTCAATGGATAATGCGGCAGAGGAATGTCCAGATGTAGAAATTTTCCAGTTTCACCTTTTATCTCCAACTTCCATATCCTGGTACATGGGCCATGCAATTCAACATGAACTTCTACCTTTAATAATGTGATCTCCTTCACTGGCCCTGCAGCCATGTGCCTCTCTGATCCCATACGTTCTTTGGCCACTTGGAACCCATAATTTGATGAGTTAACTATCTAGAATATTCTTTGACATTAGAAGGTTGGTTAGCCAAAGACTAAATCCACATGCCAACTGAAAAAAAAAAAATTACCACCAGCTCAGCCAAGATAGCCTGCTCTATTATTATTACTTACACAATACAATCTAGTTCATATTGATTCCTTCACCAATCCATGCTGTATTAAAAAAAAAAAAAAAAGATTTGGTATTGGCAGTTTCAAACAGAATTTTTTTAATTTCTATTTTTCCTATTTCCTCGTTGTCCTACCATTTTGGTGGTATTACTGATGCTGTCAATAACAAACAGAGGGTAACTTTAAAACACAATTGTAAAAGTTTACATGCACTGCTTCATTTGAGGTGGACAACTATATGAAATAAAAAAGTATTATTTATCATTCATTTTATTGTTGAGAAAACTGAGGTTCAGAGAAGTTTTAAAATTCTTCCCAGGGTCAGAAAAAATAAATAAATAAAAATTTTCCCAGGGTCTAACAATTAAATAGTGACTTAACCAGAAAACAAAGTCTATATTTTCTGCAGTTACATTTTGTGCCCTACAAACACTGAACATCCTCACTGCAACAACTTTTTTCAATGGCCTTAACCAACACCAATGACAGGAAGTTGAAAGACATGGGTAGAGCACCAAGGTGAACACCAGTCACCATCCAGTGGTCCCTTTTCATTAAATGTCCCTTTATTTTTCTGCTTGAAGGATCTCTGTTTGCAATGGAATCAACTTTCTCTGGCTTGAATAGTTCAGCTTCAACCTTAAGTTTATGTCCCTTTATATTCTCTTAGATAAATGCCATCCCTTGGGACACATAAGGGGTTGTTTGGTACCTTTTTAATCATTTGTATTGCCTTTTTAACATCTTGCATTATCTTGCTGATGCTGGAAACACCAGGGCATCATTTTACACAGATCAGCAACTCTGTGTACAGTAGTTTGGGTATTTTGCATTTGTGACAGAATACATTCCACTCATTTGTCTCATAGATGTCAGTTGCATTTAAAACTTATTTTTCAGATCTAAAGACTGCACCTCCAATGCTGCACCAAAAAATGTCAGGCACTATTTTATATGTATCTTCAATATTTATGATCAGTATTAGAATAGTGTGGTGTAGAATAAGGTTTCGGGTTTAGGCTGAAGTTCTTACTCTATCACTAATTCATCTGATGATGGGCAAATTACTAAAATGCTCTGAGACTCATTTTTCTCACCTGTCCAATGGTTATTATGATTACACCATGTATATTAAAATGCCCAAGACAGCCTAAGTGCTCAATATATGGGAGCTCTCATTAAAATTAACAGTAATGACCTCTACTGAATCAGTAATTAACACGTTTTTGTTTGATTTTGTTTTGTTTAAAGAAGGTAGACAATAATGACTTAAAAGCTGTAATGCATAATAAGGTGAGATGATATCCCAAATACTGACCTCAGACACATGGAATGCTAAAAAGTAAACTAACTCAAAGCCAAGTGGGCTTTGCCTGCAAAGGACCTAAACTGACTAAAACTACTTCACCATAAGACTCAATTCAGAAAAAGATAACTCATTCCCAAAACTTTTATGGTTTCCATTCAAGTTATTAAAAGAATTATTTTCATTAGATAATTTACTCTTCAGATGCTTGCTCATGCCTTCCTTTTTGCTCCAGACATTTTTTTTATTTTTAAATCATACCTTTTGAACTGAATCCTCAATGTTACCCTGAAAGCCTCTACTAACTCTGTTACCCATCTCTGGTGGATGGCATTTTATTTAATGAAGTTGAAAATGTAAAATGTTTAAGTTCATTAAGGGCACAATAGGTGGAACCTTCACGGGAAGAGCACAGGAAAACACTTAAGCAGAAAAAGGTGGTCACGCACAGAAAAGAAAACGCAACTGGGAACTGGAAGACCAATCATTACGATGCATGACCTTGACAATGGATTGAATCCCTCTGGGGTTAAATCTTCCCATCTGTTAAGAAGATGGTGTATGTGATGAGCTGTGATGTTCCTTGTTGAGTTCTAATCATTAAATGTTGAGAGAGATTTTCTAGAAATTTTTGGTTTTCTTTTTCTTCATTTGAAACTCAGATCCAGTCAATTGAGTTAGTCATAAAACTCAATTATAGCTTTCTATAATCACTCATTTACAGAAGTTTAATTATTATTTTTATAGTTTTTTGGTTTGTCTCTTCTCCTATCATCACTGAAACTTCCATTCCTATCTTCCCCACGATTGGTCTTGCTCTAAGTTAATATATGTTTTTGGAAGAATTTTTAGATACATTTTTCCATTACATAAAGAATACTTTACTGTACATTCCATTTTTTTTACTTATGTTTGTCCCAACACTGTGTTAAACTCTTTGTATCTCCAGCTCATTGTTTCTCAATGCCACCATAGTATTTTCACAGGAAACTTCCAGACTTACCTATTCTCCCAGGGTAGGACACATAGATGACCACCATCTAAATATTACCCCAAATATTCAGTCTTTACCAGGATAATTCTTAGGTAATTTATAGTTTTGTTGGTATTATGAGCAGTATCCTTCCTCCCACACCCCTCATACTTTTATCAAGCTGTTTATATCTGGTGAGGAAAAAACATATAGATTTGTTAGTATCCTGTATTTGAACATCTTGCTTAATCCTCTTATTAGTATTACTGGTGTACTAGTAGACTCTATTTGATTTTTTAATAGATGACAATATTATCTGCAATAGGGGTTTGGTGTCTTCCTATCCTTATGCTTTTATACCTCTTTTTTTTATTAAAGTGGCAAAAAAACCCTTCTGTTATTAGTGATAGCAGCCTTCTCTTCTTCATTATCTTAAAGGAAATGAGTCAAAGTTTGTTCACTGAATTTGATATTTACTGTATGTTTTGATATAAAGCTTTTACTGAGTTAAGAAAGCTATATTCTGTTGTTAGCAATAAAAGCATTTTCTATACACATTTTAACAATATTAACTCTTCCAATCCATAAACCCAGGATACTTCCTATTTATGATTCTATTTCTGTCTGTCTTCAGTTTCTTTCATCAACGCCTTATAGCTTTCATGTAAACCAACAATCCCACTTTCGCATACATATCCAAAGGGAATTAAATAAGTAGCTCTGAGATAACTTCACTTTCATATTCACTGAAGTACTATTCACAAGCACCAAGACATGAAAATAACTTGTGTCTGTCAATGGATGAAGGCATAAAGAAAATGCCTCACTCACACACACACACCACACACAGGAATATTACTTAGCCTTAAAAAAGAAGGAAATCCTACAATTTTCAAAAACATGGATGAACTTAGAGGACATATTCTAAGTGAAATAAGCCAGACACAGAATGACAAATATTGTATGATCTCAATAATATGTAAAATCTAAAAAAGTCAAATTCATAAAAGCAGAGAGTAGGACAATGGCTGCCAGGGACTACGGGGTGGAAAATAATGGGAAGATACTGGTCAAAATATTATAAGACAAATAACTTCAGGGATCTAATACATAGCATGGTGATTATAGTTAATAATACTGTATTGTATATATAAGATTTACTAAGACATTAAATCTCAAGTATTCACACATGCACACGCAAAAGAGGTAACTATGTGAAGTGATGAATGTATTAATTAGCTTAACTGGACAGTCATTGCACAATGTAAACATATTAAATCATCATGTTTTATCTCCTAAGTACATATAATTTTTATTTGTCGTTTTATGTGAATAAAGCTAGGAGGAAAAAAAGTCTGTTCCTATGGGATTCAAAGAAGATACTATATAACTAAATTGTTATATATGTCCAGTTAGTTAAGTAGTATACATTCTCGCTGAAGATAATTGCTAGACATCCACAATTAGTGCAACACTAGGCAATGCAATGATTACAAACCCTACCACAGAGAAATTAAAAATTCAAGAAGAAAAACCAACTGTGAATACAAATAAGAATAAGAAACAGCAAAGCATGCTAATATTTATAAGCCAACGTCAGGAAAGCCAACATCTCAACTATGGGAGTTGAGAGGAGAACAAATTCCTTCCTAATATAGTGATGTGGGAAGATGAGGGGGTGTTATATAGAAAGATTTGCTAAAGGAGCATCACTTTAATATGTGCCTGGAAGCATAGGTAGAGAAGGGCATGTGCAGAAGGAAAAATGGAACACAGTTATAAACCTGAGAGAACTCAGGCTACAGTGAGAAACGACAAGTCCCCTGAAGGGGTTAAATAGGAAATTTCATAGCTGGGGGCTCAGGGATTATGGGGAAGTTTAAATTTATATAAACCTAAGTCTTAAATACCACACTAAAGGATGTTGACTGCAACCAGTAGGCAATCTGAAAGAACAGAAGGATTTTAAACAGAAAAGTGATATGATCAGAATCAAACTTCCAAACAAAAATGATTGAGAGTCCCATTAGTAGGTTACTGAAATAATCCAGAGGTGAGTAATTGAGCTATGGATATGAAATACTGGTATGGGGAAGAAAGAATATAGATATGAAAAATTCTTAGCAGGTGAAATTGTGAGAATAGGACATGTGATTCAAAAATTAAAAATCAAAGGGCACCTAGGTGGCTCAGCTGGTTAAGAATCCGACTCTTGATTTTGTCTCAGGTCATGATCTCACAGTTCATGAGAATGAGCCCCACACTGGGGTCTATGCTGACAGTGCGGAGCCTGCTTGGGATTCTCTCACTCCCTCTTGCTCTCAGCCTCTCTCCCCTCTGAAAATAAATAAACAAGCATTTTTAAAATTAAAAAAATAAAAACTAAAAATCAAAATATTAACAAAGTGACACATATATGAATTACAATTACTGATAGAAATGTTGTGTCCATAGGCGAACAGTGAGACTTTTTAAAGCCTATAAAAAAACAAAACACACACACACACACACACACACACACAAACACACACACACACAAACACACACACACACACAAATAGGCATAAAGAACCATAATTTCACAATATAAATGGATCCATGTTTACAGGACCTAAAACTCAAGCAATTTTAGGGATCTGACCCTCTTTAAGGAACAGAATAAAACTAACAAACAAATATTTTTGGTTTTAATGGAAATAAAAAAATTATAAGAAACTAATTATAAGAAATTTAGTTTTAAGAGAGAGAAAGCAGGGGAGGGGCAGAGAGAGAGAGGGAGACAGAGAATCCAAAGCAGGCTCTGAGCTGTCAGTGCAGAGGCCAAGGCAGGGCTCAAACTCATGAACTGTGACATCATGACCTGAGCCGAAGTTGGACGCTTAACTGACTGAGCCACCCAGGCAACCCTCATTCTATTTTTTTTTTTTTGTTACTGTTAGTGTAGTTGAGCTTTTAAAAAAATCATTTTACAAAGTGTTATTTGAATTGCCATGTAAATTTTCAGGATTACTATCAAACTGGGAAAATGTCAATTTATCACATATGATTTGCAATATCTGAAAGAATTTTTCATAGCCTAGCTTGTAGGTCTGTAATCCACAGTCGTGTCTCCTCCGCTACCCACATATCTCTGCACCTGGGGTGCACAGGGAAATATGAGCAAATGGCATTGATCTCTTAGCTCTGAGTCAGCCCAGAAGACAGCAGGAATATTCCTGGTAGCTCTTCTGACACTGAGATGCATCCAAATAATTTTGCCTCTACATGGATGTGACTATGAACTACATAAATATATCCCACTATACATAAACTAAATGTATCCCTAACTGTACCTTAGTCATATCCCAAAACTGCACTGGGCAATTCCACCACCATCTGCCAAGAAAGAGTGTGACAGAAAGGAATATGACATGAAAAGAGAAGGCTGACCCAACAGATTGTAGTTAAACTATCTTAATTTCATAAATTTTACTATATATATGGCTACATGAACACCAAGGCCTTGAAAGGGACCCAGGCAAGTGAGGGGCCTAGAAACATACCATTTCATTAGCGTTGTGGTAAAATTGTCTCTAAAAAAAAATTAATATGCATTTGGTGATACTTTTTATAAAATAGGAGTTCTGCTTTAGATTGGTTGAGGATGAGAGGCCAGTAGCACATCCAGGGAGAAATATCCAGCACACAATGATTATAGATTGGCAATGTTAGAGGGGAAGTAGAGAGGAGGGCACTCATCCTTGGAAAGGCAGTCACTGGGGGATACTAAATAATTGACTATTGAGATAACACAGAACACAACCTCTTTAAGAGAGATAGATTTGAAGGAAAGGCACACTAATGAACTGTGTCCAAAAGTTTACAAACAGCAATGGAAATGTGGCATGGGGCTAATTTCATCTCCACTGTGACCATATGCTTGGTGAAGCCATTAATGGCACTAATTGCTCAGGGGTGGCTCTGTGAAGTACATTTTATCCGCTTTGCTGAGAAATATAACAGAAAACATAAAATCTCAAGATTGCTGTTTGTAGCCCCTTCACAAATAAGCCACAATTTATCTAAGTAGGATTTGGTATTAAGAGAAAAGCCTGATCTTTCTTCTGCATGGACCAAATAAATCTCTGTTCAGCCCAGGAGCAAAGGTTTTCCAAATTAACTCTTCACGGATGGGTTGCTTGTCACCATTTCTGAGTCAACACAGATGGAAACACATGCTGTAGTTCTGTTCCTGAGTATGGTCCTGTAATTACTCTAAAATACCAAACAGTGTATTATAAGTAAGTAAGTAAGATGACAGGCAGAAAATGAAAGACTTCAGATACTTAGGGGATCCCTGAACACAAGTAAATCTGTTATTTCATTTCTAAGTAATTGGCTATTTAGAAAGTTGGGTTTGACACAATTAGATTATCCAACTAAACTAGAAATTGTGTTTACCCACAAAACACATGTAACATCTAAGTAATTAGGCATGGCCTAGAGAGCTGATGGCTAAGCAGAGGACTCAATGTGAGTCAGAAGGAGCATTAGAAAAGAAGGTATACTGATGGATGGATAAGAATGCCCCTCTCCCCAGCCCCAGAAGTCAGAATTAGCTTTCACCAGTGTAAAAAATCTCTAGAGTAAAGCAAAGTCAATGGCAAGCCTGCAAAGGAAAATGTGAAAGCAAGAGAAGAACTGAAGGTTTTTTTGGTCCCTTTTTTTAGTGTCAGTGACTCTCCTTGTATTTTGCAGGATTCAGGATAAGGCAAAAGTGGCTGCACTGGAGACTATAGAATTTCCAGCATTTTACTGCATTCTAGTATGGTTGGAGTGACAAGTAGGGCATGTTGTAGAGTCTTAATTGAAGGAAAAAAATAAGAAAAAAAAAGCTTCCCCATACCATCAAGCACTGTGATCAAGAGGGAGGATTTTACTGTTACCATCTTCATAGCCAGTTCATGACATAATGATGCAATGAATCAGTATGTAGGGAGAACTACAGAATGTCATCCTTGGTGGAATGAAAGCATCATGTGGTGTATGTAGCATATTAGGCATTTCTATAATATGCTACCCCTAGAGCAAAGTTAGATACTCTTCTATGAGGAGTCATCATCTCAAACTTCCATTACTTTGATAGCCAGACAGGAGTTTACTAATATTTAATGTTCTACCGACAATCAGTGGTAAAATTCAAGTGATCATAAGCAACTGAGGGCAGATGGAGAATTTATGTCTAACAAAGATCCCCCCAAGGGCTGTAGCGCCTGGATGCTCAGACAGCGCCCTACCCAGAGGTGTCCCAGCAGCAGTGGGCAGACGGAGATGGACATCTTGCCAGGCAGATGTTGCCAGTTGGATCTACCTCAAAAGGGCTCTTTTGCAAATTCACTCAAAGACTGGTGCATTGCAGACAGTAATCTCACAAGTCATATGTGAAAAGGTCTTTCATCCCAAATCACCCAGAACAGTGATTCTTCAATGACAAAGCAAACCCAGAAAGATACCATGATACCTGTGAAATGTTCCTCTACAGACAAGTACTCCTCTTCTTAGTACCTTTGGTCTATAGAACAGTGGGAAAGAGGAGCAGGCTTTTCAGTAAGACAAATAGATTTGGTTCAAATCACAACTATTGCTGCCACTCAGGGGATGTTTGAGCTGAGACAAAGCATTTAACCTCCTGAAGCACAAGTTTTTCTGCTTCCTCACTTCAACTTTCATATCTGGGCTCTTCTGCAATGAAGCAAAACATGGGCACCAGATAACATAGAAGGTCTAGGAATAAATTTAGGAATGCATGAGTTTTACCAAAACTTTTGTGGATAAGTGTGGAGGCCAAGTATAGAATCTCCTTTAAATACTTAGATGATAATTTCATTTGCTCACATTTATACAAAAATTACTGGAAATTATTAAATAGGGTATCTTTCCCAAATGCTATCCTGGAGTAAAAGGCAAACTTCCAAAAGTTTTTTTTGTGATTCGGTCAAAATTTTAACCATTATGGGCCTCATTCTACCTCAAAATATTTTTTGGCAATTAGGTATTTATTTCGTACTACATCCAAATGAAGAGATTGGCCTTGTTGAATCATGTATTTTTTGAGATGTTAACAAACTCAGGTAATATATTATTTCAATACTATAATAATATGCCCACCTATTTGGGCCTGTCCATTGCCTGGCATTCAGCAACCTTGGCACATTTTTTGATGCAAGTGCATTTCCTAAGGAATGGCTTTATCGGATACACAAGCCGATGCTCTACAAGTTGCCAGTGTTAAAGGGGATGTCACCTTAACAGCAGGGTGACCAGGGAGGTAATAGCATGATGGAACCCAACATCAAGAGGCCTAGGCAAAATGATCATTTCTAAATTTTCTTCCAGCATTTAAATCTGCATTAATGAAATGTGACTTTGCAGAACGAATGCAGCCCATATCAAATGGGAAATTCAGGAAACAGCACCCTGGAGCCCAGGGAAAGCTGGTGGGACAATGATATGGCAGCCTTAGAATAGTCCATAGAAACTCTTTAATACCTGAATTTCTTTTATTATTATTTTTTTAATACGAAATTTATTGTCAAATTGGTTTCTATACAACACCCAGTGCTCATCCCAACAGGTGCCCTCCTCAATGTCCATCACCCACTTTCCCCTCCCTCCCACCTCCCATCAACCCTCAGTTTATTCTCAGTTTTCAAGAGTCTCTTATGCTTTGGCTCCCTCTCTCTCTAACTTTTTTTTCCTTCCCCTCCCCCATGGTCTTCTGTTAAGTTTCTCAGGATCCACCTAAGAATGAAAACATATGGTATCTGTCTTTCTCTGTATGACTTATTTCACTTAGCATAACACTCTCCAGTTCCATCCACGTTGCTACAAAAGGCCATATTTCATTCTTTCTCATTGCCACGTAGTATTCTATTGTGTATATAAACCACAATTTCTTTACCCATTCATCAGGTGATGGACATTTAGGCTCTTTCCATAATTTGGCTGTTGTTGAGAGTGCTGCTATAAACATTGGGGTACGAGTGCCCCTATGCATCAGCACTCCTGTATCCCTTGGGTAAATTCTTAGCAGTGCTATTGCTGGGTCATAGGGTAGATCTATTTTTTATTTTTTGAGGAACCTCCACACTGTTTTCCAGAGCAGCTGCACCAATTTGCATTCCCACCAACAGTGCAAGAGGGTTCCCGTTTCTCCACATCCTCGCCAGCATCCTCGCCAAATCTCCTGATTTGTTCATTTTGGCCACTCTGACTGGCGTGAGGTGATATCTGAGTGTGGTTTTGATTTGTATTTCCCTGATGAGGAGTGACACTGAGCATCTTTTCATGTGCCTATTGGCCATCTGCATGTCTTCTTTAGAGAAGTGTCTATTACCGTACAAGAAATGCATTTTCTGCACTGATTTTTCCCCAGGATTTCTTATTCCATGTCTGCAGCCTTTGCCATCATAACACCATTCACTCTTCCACATAAACACTCTTACTGCCTACCATCTTCCTTGTGCTTCTGCATTTATCCTTCATGATATAAGCACAATCACTTTCTGGCTTCCAGACTGAGGGAGGTGGACCTCCCCCATATGCCTCTTTCAGCACACTTAGATCGCATTTTATTTGTTAACTTATAGGTTACCATTTTCCTCATTCAGAATAATGCCTTTGCTTCACTCATCTCTGAATCATCTGAATTAGGGAAATGACTGGCAAATAATAGATGCCTATTAAAAGTCCATGAAGAAAGGAATGAGGTTGTAATTAATAGACTTTGGTGAATTTGTAACTCTGTATTCATGTGCTAGGTAACACCATCACCTGGGTATATGGTTCTTTTCCTTTTACATTTTATAGTCTAGAAGATAACTGGAAATTCTCATCACTGATATATTTTTTTCCAAAGGAGAAAAATAAAGAAAAGAAAGAAGGAGAGATAGCAAGAGAGGGTAAGTAGGAAAGAAAGGAAGGAAGGAAAGAAGGAAGAAAGGATGAACTAATCAACAATCAAAAATGATAAAACACACTTCTGCAAATCTGGAAGAGATTCTGTTTTTGGTTTCTGCTCCCTTGTGTAGTCATACTGAGGCCTTGCTTAAGTGTGTCCATGCAATTGCCCTAATTGGAGTTAACTAAGTATTTTTGCATGTGTGTATTTTCCCCCAGAGCTAATCTGTGCATCTCAGTATATCCAATTCTAAAGGATATATGCATCCCTATGTTTATAGCAAAATAATTTATAGTAACCAAATTTTGGAAGAAGCCCAAATGGCCACTGACTGATGAATGGATAAAGAAGATACAGCACATATATACATAATGAAATATTATTCAGCCATAAAAAAGAATGAAATCTTGCCATTTGCAACAACATGGATGGAACTTGAGAGTATAATGCTACATGAAATAAATCAGTCAGAGAAAGGCAAATACTATATGATTTCACTCATATGTGGAATCTAAGAAACAAACAGAAAACAAGCAAAGGAAAAAAAAAAAGTGAGAGAGGCAAACCAAAAACAGACTCTTAACTATAGAGAACAAACTGATGGCTACCAGAGGGGAGGCAGGTGGGGGAATAGGTGAAATAGGTGAAATAGATGATGGGGATTAAGGAGGGCACTTATGATGAGCTGGGATGATGTAAGGAATTGTTGAATCTCTATATTGTACACCAAAAACCAATATAACACTGTATGTTACTTATACTGGAATTTAAAATTAAAATGAAATTTTAAAAAGGTTTAAAAAATATAGCTAATTCAACCCACAAAGCATTTATTAAGCAAATAATATATTCTAGTCAAGGTAAAATACAAATTTGAGCAAGTCATGGTCTCTGCACTCAAAGGAAAGGAAAAAAAATTGAGTGAACAGGTTTGGGGCCGCTTATGTGCCATACAGACTTTGGTCATGAACATATATGGGGGAGAAATCTTTTCCCCCAATTTAATTTTCTAGTCTGTGTGCAAGCTTTACATAGCCTGTCATGTAGAACAAAATTTACCAGGAAAGAATTTCCTATAGGTGGGCTGCACTCCCACAATCTACTTTGGACAATTCACAGGTCACCTTGAAGGATGTGTCCTCCCTTCCTCCTGACTTTACAGTGTATTCTGGAGAGTAAGAGAAGTTTGTTTGTTTTAAAATACAATGGGTTGAGTTTTGTATTTTTTTTTTTTTTGGAAGAAGATCTGTATGTGTGTTTGTGTGAGATGTTAGATAAAAGTCCTGATGCTCTAAAAAGAGAAAAAACTAACAATGTACTTCTGAGATTAGGTGGGTAATTTAGAACACCAAGTCATTTCACATCCCTGGGGTGGAAAGAGGCACACAGCCTGCTCTTAGAATCGATAATCAAAACAAATCCTACCCCAGCAGGACATATAGTATCTGTCCAGTTAATAAAAGCTTGAGCTCCTATTTTTAGATTTATTCTCACACTAGGGAGACAGCAGTGACATAAAGGAGTTTTGTTCAAAAGCCATCTAGACTTTTTCAGAAGGGAGTTTTCCCTTAGTTTTTTTTTTTTTTTCCCATCTCCTCTTTCCCTTCCTTCCTGTTCTAATTAAAGCAGATTTAAGGGAGGAACTCACATTTTCAAAGCCAAATTTTCTGTTTTGAGGGTTGGCTCTGAGTTTTCTATTTGATGAATAAACCAGGCACTTGGCATGCTTGCTAAACAAAGTATTTTTTTGTTTGTTTGTTCTCCAGAAACCTCAGGGAACATGAGGATTTTAGAATCAACCCCTATGAATTCCTTGCCAAATCCCTGAAAGTCTCACTGTTGTTTTGGGAGGGAAAATATGGTGTCTGTGTTTGAAAACCAGGTCCAAGGTGGCAGAAGGTTAACAGTCTATATATATGGGCAAGACAATTAACCTTGGCCAAGGGTGAAGCAATACAGAGAAAAGTAGAGAATCAGGAATGAATGCATATCCAATATTGTTCTCTCATCACGCCAGACCTCTCTGCTGGGCTATCTATAGTTTCTAGGTTTTGAAAGAAACCTGGATATTCTCATCTTTAGTTCATGACTAAGATCCCCCTTGAAAGACTTGAAAAATACTAATATATATAATATATAATAGATATTTATTATATATACTACATATTTATTATGTATAATATATATTACATATATATGTAATTTAGTTGTTCTGGAGAAAAGGCAACATATAAGATTGAATAGACTCTAGTGAGAAAAGCTTCCCAATCTCAGCTAAAACCTCAAAGAGTCAGAGGAGGGAGACCAGTCTTGACACCAGACAAAATGAACTTTAATATTCATCTCTGCTACTTTCTGAGCCATACTGGGGAAATCATTTGATCCCTTTGAAGGTTGGCTGGTTAATTTTTAAAAATAATACATGTTTTATTAATTATACTTTTCATATGCTAGGCCTTTGCTTGACTAATACCACCTCGCTTGATACTCAAAACAACTCTAAGAGGGAGACCATATTATTCTATTTTCGATGAGGTCATGGAAGTTTAGAAAGATCACGCAACTAAATGAAAAGGGGAAATAACTTGCAAGGGAGCAGTTAAAATATTAAACGCCAAATACATAGAGCACCTGGCGTGTGGCAGACACAGTAATGCTGGGGATGCTAATAGGGCTGGTGATGGTGGTGGCGGTGGTTCTAGTGACTGGAATCATGAACTGCTGATTAGAGGAAGGGCTAAGGAGTGAGGAACAAGGACTGAGGAGGTTCTTGAGCTCCTTCAAACCTAGCTCAGTGCCTTGCAACAAATGCATTGCAACAAACATGCACTGACTGACATTGCCAGGATTATGTGTGGGCCCCTAGGACTTGGAGGACAGATGTAGGCATCTTTGAGGTACACGACTCAAGGCTGGCTTATCTAAACAGTGCACCATCAGAGAAGATGAGCACACGGTTTCAGTAAAGACAATCCTGTGAGTTATGAAACTCCAGGGAGGTTCTGCGTGGGTGGCATACTAACACTTTCTGAAACAGGTTCTACACTTTTCTAAAATTTTGCCTTAAGCAGCTGGACTGTTTCAAACTCAGGTTTCAATAAAACTCAAACCATCTGGGCATTTTCGAACTGAGGTTTCAATATTGCTCAGGCTACCTATAAAAATGAAAGTAGAGAGTTAATATTAAGCTTTTACACTTGTGAGTAATAAATAAATTGAATATGAACACTTGGCTAATGCACTGACACTGAATATAAGCTCATTGAACTAAAAAAAATAAAATAAAAAAAAAAAAAAAGCCTTAAATGGCATTCATTGTAAAAATGAACTTGCATTTGTTTTAAAAATATAAATTTATTGAGGCACCTGGGTGGCTCAGTTTGTTAAGCGTTTGACTCTTGATTTCAGCTCAGGTCATGATCTCGCATTTCATGAGATGGAGTCCCTGTGCTGGGCTCTGGGCTAACAACACAGAACCTGTCTGGGATTCTCTCTCTCCCTCTCTCTCTGCCCCTCCCCTGCTCACATGCACGTGTGCTCTCCGCCCCCGCCCCCCACCCTGTCTTTCTTGAAATAAACTATTATAAATATATAAATATAAATAAATATACATATTTAAAATGTATAAATATATTTATATTTTATATAAATATTGTATATATATATATATAATTTTTCAAAAAATGAATTTCAGGTGGTGGCTGATATTGTAGCTAGATAGCTGGGGCAAAGGAGGCAGGAATTATTTTCCCAGGACATATTTTCTCTTTTAGTGATCAGCAATGATGATAGTACAATATAAATTATTAAATGCCTGTTACACTCTTTATTATCTCATTTAGTTTAACCTCACAAAAACTCTGTGAAGCAAGTATTCTATCTTCCCTTTCTAGATGCTGAATTTGGGGAACAGGAACATGAAGCCATTGAGAGGTTGTATAGCTTCACTGGAAGGATTATGATTAGATGCAGATTTGACCATAAGACTCATGTTTTCATTTACAGCAAAGAAACCGTGACAATACATCTTGTGGCCCTAGATACTTTGTACATTTGCCTTGCCCTGTCATCCCCCTAGGCTAATTTTAGACAAATGTCTCTCCTAGCCTGGCTGCCTTGGAGAGTGGGGAGTCTTCTCCAGTCATACCTCATACCATGTATCTGGAATGATACATCACCTCCTAAGGCTGTATTGAAAACTGTCATTCCTATATGAGAAATCTCTTTATGTGTAGAAATCTCTATGTGAGAAATCTCTATATGCCAATGAGAGAGAGGCTCACCTATTATAGAACCTGAGGGACTCCCAGAAGGGCCGTCTAACTCGGAGATCCAGATCACCTAACTGGGGAAAACCTGATTCCATCTTTTCAAACATTCATGATCCATTGAGAGAAATAGGCAATAAGTAGGTAATCATTAAACAATGAAAGAAGGGAACATGGAGGCACTATAGGAACAAAGAGAAGGGGCACCAATATAGAGCTAAATGGAGATGATCCATTGTTAAAGAGGTGTCTGAAATTGATATTGAAAGCTCATGTGAGGTGGACAGGAGAAATGACAAGTGGCAGCCTGAAGGGCAGGTGGTAGCAGAAGGTGCAGAATAAATCATCATTGAGGAAGCACACATGAGGAGGACCTCAATTTTTTGTGTTATTGAGACTTAAAGGGTGACGTGGAGAGTGACAGGGCATATGCCTGGTCATTGAGGGTCCTGAATGTCATGTTAAGGAGCCTGGATTTCTATCTCACTGAGAGTTCCAGCAGAAAAGATGCTTCTCAGATCTATATTTTAAATTAAAATACTAATTAAACATTAATACTAATACTACTAATAATAATTCTAACGTTTCTAGAGCTGACCTCTTCCTTTTTTTAAAATTTATTTTAATTAATTAATTAATTAATTAACTTATGTTTTTTTTATCCCTAGCTAGATGTCTTGTTCATGTGGCTGGCTCACCACTATGAACACAGTCCCTTGACATTCCAGATGTGTCTCTGGAGCTAGGATACTTCCTTTACCATTTTCTTACTTAGCTAGGACCTTATTGCATTTATCCAGCCTTTCCCAGGCTATCCCAAACCCCAATGTGCCTTGCTTCCATAGAACCTTCTTTGAGGGTACACTATTGCCATCTCTAGAAGTTCTGTTCCCATGTAAATGTGAGTGGTATGGGGGAGAAAGCACAGTCATCCAAGTCATTTCCATGGTTCACCTCATGAAAATACATACACCTATGCGTTGTTATTATTATTACCATCACATTTAACAGATGGAGAAGGGAAGCACAGAGGCTGTGAGTGACAGAGCTGGGATTTAAAACACACTGGGCGGGCTGTCTGTCTGGAGAGCCTAAGCTCCCACACACTGTGCAACACAGATTCTTAATATTAAGTCACTCTCAGCCCTAGCTTTATGCAGTAATACTGAGACTGACAGGACCAAGATCTCAGATTTGTCTGCCAATTCTATGACAGGCTTTATTCAATTTTTATTCCATTATTTTTAATTATTTTTATTATTAATAGAAATGACACTTTATATTGTCTTGCTTTACAGTTTTCAAGCATATACACATATCTCCCTCTTCCTCAGAATGAGAGTATATTGCCAGAGTCTAAGAATGATTTTATGCTTTATGTAACTGATCAGCCAACTGTAAAGAAGAGTTGCCATTTTAGAAACTCCTCAGTCATCAACATGAGTGACAGCAGTCACAAATAAATCAGATGCAATGCCTAGAAGGTAAATTGTTCATAAAATAAAATATGTTTCTAATGCCATTTTCAAATGTTTCTCCTAGCTGAGACAGTAAGATAAACACTCATCTCCTCTCTTAAGCCAGTTAACTGTAATTGGGTAGAGGATCTTACCTCAAGGAGAATAGCTTTGTGCTGCCAAAAAACCCCAAGGGCTCCCATGCTACAGAAGCACCTTCTAAAATGGAAATCATAAAAAGACCCCTTCTAAAGCAGGACTGGAAAGCAGGATGGGGCTGGAGGGTTTAGTTACTCTGAATCTGTGATTCATAAAGATGGACGCAGTAGCAATGAAGGTGGAATTCTCTAGTCCCTAACTGCCAGGAGAGACCACCGTGAGGAACAAATTCTATCTTCGTATTCAATCTTTCTGCTAACCTGATGAGCAAAAATTATAGACTTGTATTCCCATGAAGAGACATCAGATCTGTATCTTCTGGTGGGGAAGAAGGGAAGGAAAAACAAAACAAACAAACAAGAAAACAAATCTGACTGGATGGACGTGTTTATTTGGCAATAGTACTATCAGACTTGCCTGAACAACTTCTTAGCCTGCGGAGCTTCCCAATGATGCTGGAATTGTTTCTTTTGACTTTTGTTTTAACATGTGTTCTTTTTTTTTTTAATAACTCTAAATTACTCTCATTTTCTAAGAAGAAATTAGTATGAACTGGAATCAGTTCCAGCTGCTACTGATTCTAACTTCACTTCAGAAAGCTAAGTGGCCCCAAAGAATTTGTTTGACCTTTACAACCTTCCTTTTTCTTATCTGTGCAGTGGGGATGACACCATTCTCTCAACTCACAGAGATATTGTGGGGGTTTGATAAGATTCACACCCACACAACTTAGTGCCTGACATACAGATCGCAGTTAGTATATTGTAGATTTTATGATTATTTTCTTAGTCCACTGAATGTTAAGGGTTGCCCACTGAATTTTCTTTTTGTAGTCACTTAGTGTTTGAGGTATTGTCCATTCCACTGGTTCTCAAACATTTCTCTTTCAAGACTCCTTTATACTCCATAAATTGTGGAAGGCAACAAATAGCTGTTTTATTTTTTTTTTTAATTTTTTAACGTTTTTATTTATTTTTGAGACAGAGAGAGACAGAGCATGAAAGGGGGAGGGTCAGAGAGAGAGGGAGACACAGAATCTGAAACAGGCTCCAGGCTCAGAGCAGTCAGCACAGAGCCCGACGCGGGGCTTGAACTCACATACCGCGAGGTCGTGACCTGGGTCGAAGTCGGACGCTTAACCAACTGAGCCACCCAGGCGCCCCAAATAGCTGTTTTAAAAGCGTAGGTTATATCTATTAGTATTTGCCACATTAAAAACTAGAACTCATGTTTAAACTTTATTATTATATTTAAAATTACAATGCTATACTCAAGACATTGACATAAATACCTTAAGAAACCTGATACTTTGTAAAACAAAAACAGAATAAGGACAGTGGTATTGTGTGTTTTTTGCAATTCTCTAGTTTTTGGCTCAGTTGAAGTTATCTCTGTGTGCATATCTGCTTCTGTATCCAATCTGTTACGATACATACTTTTATTGAGTTGAAGGATATGAAGAAATATGGGTGCACACAGATAGGCAGTTAGAAAACTGTAGGTCCTCATAGACCTCCTGAAAGGTTCTCAAAGACCTCCCACGACTTCCCTTTGAAAAACTCAGTTCTATTCAAAGCACAGATTTCCACTACCCACCTTGCCTCATTTACCATGTTGACAGCCCTAAAGAAAGAGTACTAATCTGAAGTGTCAGGCACCCAGCTGGCACTTCTCTTTTCCCCAAATATGTAATAGAAGTGGAAAGCTGACTCTCTTTACTATCTAGTTTATCAATTCACATGTGGCATTGTTCCATTGATGCCAGGGGCATGCCAGGGCTGATTCTATTTCTTCCCCCAATTTGTACTTTGGGCCTTTATGAAGGCTGTGGACATATCACTCTCAGCTTGGGGACAGAGATAAACAAAGCAAGCTCAATCAAGGTATATTTTTGGAGAAATGGAAATATATTGTCATCCAAAAAGAAGTTTCATATAGGAAATAGAAACAAGAAAAGTAATAACAGTTTAACAGTTTATCACCTTGACAGTATATATATATATATATATATATATATATACTTTTCATATGTAATAGCTTTGATTTTTACTTTCAGCAACAGTGTTGGAAAATAAAAGAGGTTTATCAATGGAGCAAAAATACTAAGGAAATTATACATGTTAGAAAGAAAATGAAGTCAAATCTATGGTAAAAACAGAGGAGAGGAAAACATAGGCTAAAAATGGGAAGCAAAAGCCGTTCTTCACAACAATCCTTGGAGAAACTCCAAAACCACATTCATCAAGCATATTATTTAAGAACTACACTTGGAACCTTCAACTAATTAGGTCTTGCCCTCTTCTCTGTGAAGTCTAGTAAGACCTTTTCAGGTGACAGAATGCTCTATAATCTGAACTGTCCAATACGGTAGCCACTAGTTACACAGAACTACTGGGCACTTAAAATGTACTTAGTGTAATTGAGGAATTGTATTTTTAACTTTATTTAATTTTAATTAAGTTAAGTTTTAGAAGTCAAATGTGACTAGTGGCTATTATACTAGATAGTGGAGAACTGAAATGAAAAAAAGATGTCTTCATATGAAAAGTGTTAATTATATTTTGTTTTAATCAAATATTGAAATGCAATGCTGTTGTTGGAAAGAATGAGGTAGGTCTAGTGACTGGCAGAGATGTTGACAATGTGATTATTTTTAAAAGAGAGTTGGAGAATGTTAGAATGTTAGAGATGGTATAGTGCATATTTGTAGAAAAAGAATTTGAAAGAATATATACCACCCTGGGAAGGGTTGGAATTTCACTTCTATATATGTTTAGTGTTATGGAACAAGAATGTTAAAAATAGAGACATGAAGGGGAAAATTAGTCATAAATGGGATGCCTACAAGATAACAACTTTTATGAGTTAAACATATTTGCTTTGGGGCCCCTGGGTGGCTTAGTCAGTTAAGTGTCACACTCTTGGTTTCATCTCAGGTCATATCTCTCAGTTCGTGAGTTCAAGCCCCACATCAGGCTCCGCATTGACACTGCAGAGCCTGCTTGGGATTCTCTCTCTTCCCCACCCCCCCACCGCCGCTCACATGTGCTCACTCTCTCTCTCTCAAAATAAATAAATAAACCTTAAATATATATATATATATATATATATATATATATATATATACATATACTTCATTTGCCAAATGTATTCAAATAGATTGTTTAAAAAGTTACACATAAACACTGAAAGCTTTTAAAAAATAGAATGAAATTAATTTACCTCATTTTGAGATGAGAAAGTACTTATTAGGTATTACAAAGAGCAGAAATACAAAATTCTAAAAGAATAGTTCAATATATTTGAAAAGGAGAACTGTTACATTTTAAAATGCATTGCAAGTAAAACTAAACTCACATAAACTCAGTAAAAATATCTGTCTGCAAAATGACAAATGAGCCACTGTGAAGGTAGGTAGGGATAATGCATGTCTCATTCATCATTGTATCCCGAGATAACTAAAACGAGTGCCCAACACAAAGATGTCCCTACATAGATATGTGTAAAATATGAAGGAATTTTTATGCACTGGAAAAGAACAAGAATAAGCAGTTCACACGGGAGGAAATGGAAGTGACTAATACAAATATGAAAAAGTTAACTTCATTAATAATCAAAGAAAAGCAAATGGAAGCTTTTATACGCAATCTTTTCTTTTCAGAGCAGCAATCGTTCAAATAATGCTGGAGAGAATATTGGCCACAAAGCTGTATATGTCAGAGGTGTGTATGTATTAGAGGTTGTCATGAAATTGGTAAATCTCTCTGGAAAACAGTTCAATCAAATGCTTCATGAAATTTAAATACATGTTTGACCAAAATATTCTAATACTAAATCAGAAGGCAAACTAAACATGTAACAATATTAAAATGGTTATATACACACTAACTATTGTATACAATGGAACAGTATGCAATTACACACATTTTAAATAGTTTTATGTGGCATGCAAACTTTTTTTTATTCATTTCATATCAAACAGTTTTCAACTTTTCTTGGAAAATTTTCACTGAAATTATGTATAGAAACATAATACTGTAATATAAAAGTGGTGAGTTTATTCTACAAGTTAATATTTATAAAAAATGTATTACAAAACCACACAATGATAGTACTAATACTTTTTAACAAATTCAGGAATGAAAGATGGCATTTGCAAACATATATTAGCTTAGACCTCAAAATCATTTCAGTTATTTTGATTATATCATATCAGAAAATTTTTATTGCCTAGAATTTTGAATGGTGAAAAAAATGTTGATAATTTTAATATGCTTTTAATAATTTTAGTTAACTTGGTAAAACAATCTGCCTTGTAATTCAAATTAAACTTATTCAAAACCTTAAATGAACAGTAGTAGGAAATTGTTATTTTAAGTGGACATGCTATGGCTTATGTAGCTTATCATAATTTTTTTTTCTTTTAGAAATCAAAGACAGCATAGCTTTATTAGGACTACTTTTTATAAGTTTTTTTTTTACGCCAGTATTGTTAACATACAGTGTTGTATTAGTTTAAGTGTACAATATAGTGACTCAACAATTCTATACATTACTCAGTGCTCATCATAAGTGTATTCTTAATCTCCTTCAGCTGTTTCACCCCTCCCACCTCCCACCTCTGTAACCATCAGTTTATTCTCTGTAGTTAAGTGTCTGCTTCTTGGTCTGTCTCTCTTTTTTTTCCTTTACTCATTTATTTCTTAATTCCACACGTGAGTGAGACCATATGTGTATGAGCACTTAGCATTATACCCTCTAGCTCCATCCAAGTGGTTGTGAATGGCAAGATTTCATTCTTTTATGGATGAATATTAAAGTTAAAAAAAGAATAACCAAAATGTATATCTAATACACAAATCAATAAGTATGATATAATCATATAAGATATACATTTTCAGGGCAAAACTGATTATTAAGCCCTGAAGAAGGCAAGCTCCTTGCTCAAAATTTGATGTGACATGTGAGGGTTGCTTATGGGTGCTGCAGTAACGGCCTTAACTTACACTCTATGTAGGGGCATGTTTCAGCTCCAATGATTTAAAATACTTGTACTTATCTTTAAAATTTCCCATTAATTACACTTTAAATGAGTATAAATATACCTTGAGAGTTGAGAAAAATTTCCAAGGTATTCCTAAAATACTGTCTGACACATTTGAATATGGTGGTGTTTATATGCTTGCTTTAGAAATAGATAAAAAATATATTCTAAAATAAAATTTGATTAGCTACCCTAAAGCACTTCCAAAGAACACTGCTATAAAAATTTATAATAATTCTGCAGAATAAATATCAATATTGATACCACTTGAAGCATATGTGTGTGTGTGTGTGTGTGTGTGTGTGTGTACATGCGTGCAGACAGAGGTAAAATTCAGATAAAGATATGTCTTGGGGAAAAAGAACAAAACAACTAAACATTGCAAATTTTATAAGTAGGCTGTGATCTGAAAAGCATTTCTACTTTGTTTCCTTTATTATCCAGATTATTATGAGAATTTTCTTATTACTAAACTCTTTATGATCATTTAAAAGATTTTTCTTCTCAAAACTGTCCTTTCACCTTTTAGTTGAGCTGTAATACAATTTGAAAAGAAAAAACTATGAATCAGTGGTTCTGATAAGTATTACTTTAGTAAAAGATCGTTTTTTTAAATTTTTTAAATATTTATTCATTTTTGAGAGACAGAGTACGAGCAGGGGAGGGGCAGAGAGAGAGGGAGACACAGAACCTGAAGCAGGCTCCAGGCTCCAAGCTGTCAGCACAAAGCCTGACTTGGGGCTCGAAACCACCAACCGTGAGATCGTGACCTCAGCCGAAGTGGGACACTTAACCGACTGAGCCACCCAGGCGCCTCTAAAAGATCTTCTTAACTGCCACAAATTTTATATTCCATCTAATTATCATAGCTTCATTTATTAGTCATTTTATTCAATAAATAGTTTTTGAGGACCCACTGTGCGCCAGGAACTGAAGTATCACTGAATAAATCCTTTTATTCAGGTCTTAGGGCTGGCAACTAATTTTGCAGCACATTAAGATCACACCCATTTTCTGTATTATTACAGTCAAGACAAACTTAAAAGAATCTTGCATAGAACACTGTTTACTGAACTCCCCAAACTAAAAATATGCATGTGCATGTGTGTGCTTGAGTGTATGTCAATGTGAAACAAATTATTTTTATTAAAATACTCTAGTTTTAATATTAGGACACATATTTTAGATGGAAGGCTCATGTTTCAATGCCACAGATTCATTTCTTGATGCTGCTGTTGTTGTTTTTAATGTGCTAGATCCCAAAGATTACTAAACACACTAAGATAATTGATCATTTTATCAAGGCAAATGATATTACCTTACTTCCACATGGATAAATACATTATTATTTTTGGGCACCTGGGTGGCCTAGCTGGTTGAGCGTCTGACTCTTGATTTCAGCTCAGGTCATGATCTCGCAGTTTTGTGAGTTCAAGCCCCACGTTGGGCTCTGTACTCACAGTGTGGAGCCTGCTTGAGATTCTCCCTCTCTCCCTCTGTTTCTCTTTGCCCCTCCCCTGATTGTACTCTCTCTGTCCTTCTCAAAAAGAAAGAAAAAGAAAGAAAGAAAGAAAGAAAGAAAGAGAGAGAGAAAGAAAGAAAGAAAGAAGGAAAGGGAAAGAAAGAAAGAAAGAAAGAAAGAAAGAAAGAAAGAAAGAAAAGAGAAGAAAAAAGAAAAGAAGGAAAGGCTTTAAAAAATGTTATGGTTTTCCCAAATGCAAAGCAAAATTAAGTGGACTTTGAATTGAGAGCCATGCATAAAATACTTACCCTCTGGTGCTAGGGTTAAGATGTGCTTGAATATAAAAATAAAATTCATAAAAGGCCAACTCACAATAAAGAAGAATTTAAAGTTTAAAACAAAATGTCTCCTGAATGTCCTTGCTTATAAACACGAGGCAGCTCACAAGAATATTTATGGACCAAGCCATGAAATATTTTGCATGTATTTATTTCTAAGTCACTCAGAAGCTTTCTGAGTTACAAGCACAGTCCGTAGCCATTCATTCCAACAGTATATTTTAATAAGTCTCTAGATGCACTCTCACAGCTGAACCTAAGAATGAGCCCTAGAACTAATTTTGGTAAAGGTATGCCAGAAGCTATTAGTGAGCTGAATCTATTGCATAATTTGTCATTCACTGAAGCTATAAGGCATCACTTTGTCCCCAAGAGCCCAATAAATATATTCCTCCTTCTCTCCATATGTGTTAATTCCACTTTTGGGTCTTACTAGGATATCATAAAATTTGGATTATATTTCGGCTAAATCCATGTACAATATGTGCATACACATACACCTACATTTCTTTGGATTGTATTCTTTTTTTCTAGTGGATACCAAATCTTTAACTGACAAATACCTTTTAATAAATTTTAAAATCTATCTTCCTTATAATAATGTAATAATGATATAACATTGATTCCACTTATCTCTGTAAGTGCTACTGAAGCATTATAAAAATACATTATTTTTTTCTTAAAAGAATTTTCTACTTTTTGATAAATTTATTTATAAAATAATTAGTTCCTTGTGGCTTTATCCTACTTTTAAAATTATATAAGTTAAAGGCAAATCTGACCATGTTTCTTCTAAAATTCTCCTCCGGGGCGCCTGGGTGGCTTGGTCGGTTAAGCGTCCGACTTCGGCTCAGGTCATGATCTCACAGTCCGTGAGTTCGAGCCCCGCGTCGGGCTCTGTGCTGACAGCTCAGAGCCTGGAGCCTGTTTCAGATTCTGTGTTTCCCTCTCTCTCTGCCCCTCCCCTGTTCATGCTCTGTCTCTCTCTGTATCAAAGATAAATAAACGTTAAAAAAAATAAAATAAATAAAAAAATAAAAAAAAATAAAATTCTCCTCCATGGCTTCTCATCATCTGTAGAATAAATTTCTAATTCTGCCAGGTAGCTCACTAGAAGGTCCATGATGAGTTTCTCCCTGCCCTCCTAGTTCATTCTCCATCACTCTTCCACATGCAGCCACTTCCAACTGCCTGCCTGTCCAGCTTGCCACGCCTTTCCTCAGTGGTCCTGTCTCTAGAATGCTCCTTCCTATTTCAATCACAAAACTTACACTCTTTCTTCGAGTTCAATCTCCTCTGGCTTTTCCTAAATTCACAGTAATGTCACATTCTTACTCCTATATAATAACAACATATTTTATTTATATTTTTGCAAATCTACTTTCTACACTAAACTGGGAGTTTTTCAAGGTTAGGGATAATACTCTACTACTGCCTAGCCCAACACCTGAAGAATATAGGTATTTAGTTCCTGTCTATAAAAACATGTGGGTGAATTAATAGATGCATGAATTTTAAAAAGTGGCAAAGCACTAATAAAGTAAGAAGCAAAACTTATTTGCCGATTCAAGGAATATTATATTTGAAATTTACTAAACGCAGGTACTGATCTTCTGTACGCATAGTGCAGAAGACCCAAATGTACCAAAGTTGACCTATAAGAGATGTGCCTCCAGAGTGTTATAATAGGGCCATACTATTATTCATATATGTAAATATAACATGTAATATGTATTTCATATAAATATATAGATATAGATAGATATAATAACTTGGCCAAAGCCACTCACTGAAACAGTATCTCAAATAACAGTTCTTATTTCTGTACAAAACATATGGTGACTCCTTTAAATCATAGATCTGAGCCAATGTTGAGTTCAAAATTCCATTCAACTATATAGAAATAGGTATTTTTGGTCATACCCCAATAAATCCATATACTTTAATTTTCACTTGTGTTTGTGAGAGTTATCTTTCTTTTCTAGGCTTTTTCAGGTTTAAACAAAGGTATTTGTTTTTTCTTTTGCAATCCTTACATAAACAAGATATAAAACAATAAGCTGGAGGAGACGTGGGGAGAGGGGCATGTTTTCAGGAAGAGAAAACTCAAATGCCTATAGGTCTCAGGTGATGAGAATGACAGACGATGAGTAACAATAGGGGATGGTAGGGTTGACTCTAATTGGAAAGCCCCTGTCCTGCCTGAGAGCAGCAGTTGCATTAAGCTCTAACAGATGCCTTATGGAATGATTACCAGCTAGTGCATTGCCAAAACTACTTCTGCTGCATTTTCTTCTCTCCTTCCTTTTCCTTCTAGCTCTTCTTCCTTCTCCTTCACAACAAATGACAGAAATCCAATTTTTTCGTGAGAAAAATCGAATTTAGTAAA
Organism: Panthera uncia; assembly: GCF_023721935.1. NCBI lineage: Eukaryota > Metazoa > Chordata > Mammalia > Carnivora > Felidae > Panthera > Panthera uncia. The sequence continues at coordinate 61,702,891 of NC_064808.1, forward strand.
GTCAGAAACATGTAATATTTTGACAAAGACTGTACAAGTGAAACCAAGCATTTCTGAATCCTACCCTTTTGTGCTATGTGGTCTAGGCTCACTCACTAGCTAAGTGCTTGGACATTCTCATGGTGGACAGGATTCAAATTTATTTCTTTAAGAAAAGAGGAATGCACATTGTGAAATTTTCTACTTTCTATCAAGTGGATGAATTTGACTCGGTCATTCTATGAATGCTTGTTTGTTCGATCTCCAATTTCAGATGCCTCGTATTTCCCTGTCTGGGTGGCTTTCCCTAATGAGTTATGTTTCATCTCTTTCCTCTACTATGTCAACATAGACTAAATTTTATCCTCATTTTATTTATTTTTTTAAAACCATACCTTTATTTTTTTTAACGTTTTTATTTATTTTTGAGACAGAGAGAGACAGAGCATGAACGGGGAGGGTCAGAGAGAGAGGGAGACACAGAATCTGAAACAGGCTCCAGGCTCTGAGCGGTCAGCACAGAGCCCGACGCGGGGCTTGAACTCATGGACCGTGAGATCATGACCTGAGCCGAAGTCAGCTGCTTAACCGACTGAGCCACCCAGGCGCCCCAATTTTATCCTCATTTTAAAAACCATCTCAAATACTTCTATTTTCTTTGACAGAGTAAGAGTAACATTTCTTTTGCTTTTTAAAAAATTTTTAAGGTTTATTTATTTTTGAGAGAGAGAGACAGAGTGTGAGTGGGGCAGGGGCATAGAGAAAGGGAAACACAGAATCCAAAGCAGGCTCCAGGCTCTGAGCTGTCAGCACAGACCCTGACATGGGGCTCTAATTCACAGACTGTGAGATTATGACCTGAACCGAAGTCCTACGCTTAACCGACTGATCCATCCAAGCACCCTGAGTAACATTTTCTTTGATTTCCAATTACTGTTCTCTCTGCCTCTCTCTGTATGCTTCTATACCTACTCACATTATACATATCTATATTATATCTTATATACTACACTAGATCTTAAGCTCACCCCTTTGTTTCCTAGTGGAGCCAGGCACAGTGGTTTTCACATATTTAATGTTTCTGGTAAGTTTCTATCACAGCTTTTACATTTGTTAAAGAGTTAGTATAGACTATTAATATAAAATTCAGAATTAATCTCCCCTGATATGAAAATGACCTTTAAATAAAGCACTTATAGGTATCTAAATTGTATTTAGTTTGCTCTATTATCTAATTGGCTGTTGTCAGGTAAATAACTTCAATGTAAAGGAAGTTCAGGCAGTCTACAGATGTTGAGTTACATGTATGTTTTGTTTGTTTTTAAGAAGTCCCATGCTTGATATAAAAGAGTATTATTAGTAATGGCATTCTTAGACTATTACTTAATGTTTGTTTGTTTGTTTGTTTGCTTGCTTATTTATTTACCTGTTTTATATTTTCTTAATGTTAATTTATTTTTGAGAGAGAGAGAGACAGACAGACAGACAGACAGAATGCAAGCAGGGAAGGGGCAGAGAGAGACAGGGAGACATGGAATCTGAAGCAGTCTCCAGGCTCCCAGTGTCACAGAGCCTGTCGTGGGGCTCAAACTCACTGAGTGTGAAATCATGACCTGAGCCCAAGTCAGACTCTTAACCGACTGAGCCGCCCATGTGCCCCCCTTAATTTTTTTGTAACTTATAAACAGGTTCCTGGACTCTTTGGAAACAGTTTAAGATAAGTTTCATAATCTTTTTAAATAAAGGATTACATGCTTAATCAAAAAACAGAAAAGGAAATTCAACTGAAAGGCAGAGTAGAAACCTATAAAAACTGATTTTTTTTTCAAGAGATTTGATATATTAGGCAAAGTGTTCAGGTAATTAGAAGTACTTTCCCCCCATTTCTAATTAAAATGCAAATAACCTTAGAACTAGATATGGGCTCCAATAGCAAGCAGCTGGGGAAATCTGTAGTATTTGGAGTCAGAACATCTAAATTCAAGCCAACCAAGTTATGTGATCCCGGAAGGGTTACTTTCTTTCTTATCCCCCATTTTTTTCACATAGGAACTTAATATAGTCCTGGGAAAAATGTTATTAAAAAGATAAAAGAAGAATCCAGTGAAGGCAAACTAATGTTTTGTGATTGAATTAAATAAGATAATATGTAAATGTGACCCATATATTATATGCAGCTCTAAGCTGTGTCATTGTTATGGTATTTTCTTCAAATAAAACCACTGTTTTCTGCAGGGAGATAGATCTCTGATGGTCTGGATGGAATCTGTCAGGAATTTCACCCCACTATGTTTAGTTTATCATTGACTCTCAATATTATTTATCAAAGAAAGGGAGAGTCAGATTAGATAAACCTCACAGTTCTCTTGCAAACCAAAAACAGAACAAAACAGAGAATGATAGAACCACGTATGTCCAAGTTGTAGGATTCGGTTGGATCTGAAAATAAATATAAAAAATGGTTTTTATATGATATGTTCACTTTTCTAAGGGTAAATGACTACTGGCACATCAGTGCTAATATGAAGTTTTTAGAGCTGTTTTAAAAATAATTTTAAAATATACATTTTGTTTAAAGCTAAAGCTATCATGTTTCAGAGAACATTCTGCAGAACAGAATACTTTAAAATGCTTTAAACATATTTTAACATTCTAATTGGTTTCTTGACACTAGTACTGTACTTTTGACTATAAAAATATACCTAGAGTTATATTATCAACAGGTCTCCACAATATTTGGATCATTTGATATTCACTAAGGAGAACTTGAAAGCTTTATTAATTTGAAACAACTAATTTAGTTTGTAGTTATTCTCCTTTGGAAAATGTAATAAATGAGAAAATTAGATTTTGAAGAAATTAGTTAATTATTATCTCATATGTGTAAGCAACTCTTATGAAGACAACATTTGTTCTGATAAAGGGACAAAAACAAAAATAGAATAAACCAATAAGTCACTCAATGTCATTCCTTTTTGTTTGTTAAGGAAAAGAGATATAATATATAAATATATTGTATTTATAATAAAAATAAAATAGCTTTAAGTGGTGGAAAGGAAAATAAAAAAGAAACCATCAACTCTATATTCCTAGATAATAGAGTTTGAGAATTACCCTGTTAAAATATCCCAAGTCCCAATCATACCTCAGGTTATGTTCCTAAACACCTGAACTTTTAACTGAACATTTCCCCGAGGTTGTGGTTAATCGAATTCCATTATTTAGGCAATTGTGAAACGTAAAATGTTGACTCTAATTTGGATTGCCCTCCAGGGTCCTTGCTACACAAATTTTGTACTGATTTTTACAGAAAAGGTATTTCAAGGGGAAAAAATATATATGTGATTAGCTAAACTCGATTTTATGGGGGCAATGGGCCAACTCCTTGGACTTGTGAAGAATACCACATGATCCTTCTTAACACAAATCAAGACTTTGCTTCCCCCCACCCCCAAAGCCTGCAATCTCAGCATCTCACTAACCTTTTAAACCCCTGCACTAAATGGAAAAGGAAGGCTTCCAGTTGATGGACAGTGACATTTCTCCCTGTCATACCTTTAGTTTATAAAGCAATATGCTGAGTATAGGCTCCTGTTTCTTGACCTCCTCTAGGCCTCATCTGGAATGACCTTTGTGGTCTAAGCATTAATATAAGAAATTACTTGGTGTGTCCATGCCATAATCCAGACCAATCAAGGAGTTCCTGAGTTACCAGCTGGTAGGATCTAAAATTACTCCTGCTCTCATCAATATAATATTCATAATGACACAAGCTTTTAAAGACCAACTAAATTCCTCTTCCCACCCTAGCTTCCCCGCGTTGTCATAGTCTACATGGCTACAATAATAGCAATATCAACAACTACAAAAATATTACATTTACCTCACCCATGTGAAGTAGCAGGTGTTTGCCTGGCATTAGGCATGCAAAGTCTATCATTCCTATTATCAATGTCACTGTTACTTTCACCATGAAGGAATCGATAGACTGAATTCAGGTTCAGTTAAGGTTAGGTAACTTACTAAAGGCTAGGGACTAAGCTTCTCTTTCAGTTTGTCTATCAATCCTCAATCTCAGAATTCTTGCACCAACTTAGTTCTTAAAATTTGGGTTCTTCTCAGGAAATATGAATGAAATGACCTAGTGATGTCACAATAACACCATCTCACTTTTCTTCAAAGTATGCATACAATTTCTACTTTTGTTCCTACTATTTTAATTAACTGCAATATTAACTGGAATAACCTCCAGTTATAGAACTCTTTCCTAAAAAAATGGTTATTCAAAACATAGTTCAAATCCATCCTATCCAAAAGGCAGTCCTGTATTTTACTGCTTACAATTCTGTTCTGCGAACTTTGAGATCCCGGCTCTGCTGGCTTTATCTCTTAAGGTTCTTGGCTTTTTTTACTTTAAGCACCAAGAACACGCAGTCACTGGTCATCACATGGGTACAACACGAATTTCCTTATATTGGTGTTTCTGTTTATGCTCTGCCTGGGATGTTTTCTTCAAAATGTTTATTCACTGAACACCTACTCTAATTCTTTAAGAAGCACATAAGATTTTACCTCTTCTAGGAAGCCTGCTCTGACTCTCAAAGTCTATGTACCCACAATAACATGCTCTCAGAGAGCACCAATTATACTGAAATTATTCATGTATGTGTCTTTCTCCCTCACAAGACAATGTCTTGTTGCCTCCACAGCACTTTGTCTAAAGCCATGCATATTTTAAAATAAATACATGATGAGAAGTTTTATAACATTAAAATATGCCTTATAAGGCATTAATTATTTCTGTGTGGTTGCATGCTCGAGCCTGTTATTTGTGTTATTATTTATTCAGTCAATAATGTCCATGCCCTATCCCAGTGATCAAGAAGACAACTCTCTCAAGATTGTCTGGCTTGACCAAATACTATCAGTAAAATCTTGTCCAAGTTACTTAACTTGTCTTCATTTTATTTCTCTTGTCTAAAAATAGACATAATAATAGTTTCTATCTAATAGCTTTCTAATGAGAATTAAATAATTGCATATATAAAGAGCTTTTACAATAGTGCTTGCTTTATAGTAAGTACACTATTTTTAGGTCCTATTCTTAGCTATTAATGTATTAATTCTTAGCATCCATTTGCATATGTACACTGAATGGATATATAGCCTAGGAAATGCACTCAGTTTTGAGTACATATTATGAAAACAAAAAATCCATGGCTTGGTCTGCATAAAGAACACTGCATGAAAAAAGACAAAATAAGTAAAGAAATTATATATATATATATATATATATATATATATATATATATCATAGACATAGACACATATCTATATAATTAAAATATATGATAAGTTGTGATAATGTCATAAATAAAATCATCAAGTGATCTGTGAGAGAAAATAATGTGGGTATCCAACCTTATGTCACAAAGCCAAATAAGGCTTCATTGAGGAGGATCATTTAAGCTGAGAAACAGTAAGAATGAACTACTTTAACATTTGAAAAAGAGTATTTTGAAAAGATAGACTATAAAATGCAAGGCCTGACAGATGGAGAAAGTCTGGTGTGCTGGAAGAATCAACTAAAGGCCAGGATATAAGAATATAGTCAGTGAAGGAAAGAATGGCAGGAATTTGAAGTAGACAGGGGAGACACAATGTATGACTTTGTAACCAAAGTGAGACCTCCTTTCTGAACAACCTTACAACACCTCTAGGAGACACCCAGTAAATACTTACTATATGGACATGAATTGCCTCAAAAGTGGTTATTTAATATAATTCTAAAATTTAAATAGACAAAGCGAACTATTTCTATAATTATTTTGCTGATTAAATTTAAAAAAGAAGTACCACATGATTCCACTTCTGGGTACCCACTAATTAGTAGAAGTACCCACTAATTCCACTACACTATTTCAAAAAGATAAATGTACCCCTATGCTTATTGCAGCATTATTTATAATAGCCAAGATATGGAAGCAGCCCAATGTCCATGGATAGATGAATGGACAAAGAAGATGTGATATGCTTGTGTGTGTGTGTATGCGTGCATGTGTGTGTGTATCCATTCATCTATTCATGGACATATCTGCAGGTGTGTATACGTACCTTATGACATTATCATATGTGTATGTGTGTGTGTGTGTGTGTGTGTGTGTATATATATATATATATATATATATATATATATATATATATATATATATATATATATATATTGCTCAGCCATAAAAAAGGATGAGATCATGCCATTTGCAACAACAGTGATGGACCTAGAGGATATAACTCTAAGTGAAATAAGTCAGACAAAGACAAATACCAAATTACTTCACTTATATGTGGAATCTAAAAAATAAAACAAATGAATAAACAAACTAACAAACAAAAAGCAGAATCAGACCTATAAACACAGAAAACAAACTGATGCTTGCCAGAGGGGAGGGAAGTGGTAGAATGGGTAAAATGAGTAAGGGGAGTAGAAGATACAGGCTTCTAGTTACGGAATGAGTAAGCCATGGGGATGAAAGGTACAGCATAGGAAATATAATCAGTGCTATTAAAATTGGTTACATAGTGACAGACAGTAGGTACACTTGTAGTGAGCATAGCATAATGTGCAGAATTATTGAAGCAATATATTGTACACCCGAAACTATTGTGACACTGTGTCAACTATACTCAAATACAAATAAATAAGTCAATAAGGTATGTTTCATGCAAGTATAAGTTAGATAAATGTTAAGCCAAATGTTTTAAAAGCTTAAAATGTTTCTTTACTATCGAACTTAGAAATTCTTTAATATGTTACTGTGAACTATCGACTGCTCAAAAATGAAATACAATATGAAGTCGTTCCCAAATGTTGTTCTGAAACTCTTGTTTTAGAGCATTCATTTGGTCTAAAACTACAACAAAACACCCACTTTGGTAAATGCTGGCTGAGATAAATAAGAGAGTTTAATATTACAGTCCATACTCGAATTTGTTGTGTGGCCTTGACAAGAGTCTTAAAGTTCCTAAACCTCAGTCCTTTCATTTTAAAATGGAGAGAATAAGTCATTTCAACTGGTCGTGGTATAAGTTAATCTATGTAAATGAGCCTAAGGTCTAGCATGTTTTAGTCAAAAAATATTACTACTTAAAAACATGGAAATATGCTTGTTGGGAGTGTATTTTTATAATTTGATGTTGGTTTAACTTTATTCAGATTTTATCCTAGGGTTTTCCACAGATATCAAAGTTGAGTAAAATATTAAAGGTTTCATCTTAAGAGAAAAAAGAGTTTATATGTTTAACTGACTTCGACAAGATGTTATAAAACTCAAAAAAAAAAAAAAAAGATAATGAATAAAAAGCAATGTAAAAGACCAACCTTCTGCCCAGATCTTAAAGGTATGGGGTTTCAAAGGTACAAACCTTAGGTTTAGTGATAGCTGGCTTCTGATGACCCCCAATGATCCCTACCTTTTTGTATTCATGCTCTTTTATTCGGGCTCTTTCTACATTAAATCATAGTTGGCCTGTCAGACTAGTAGAATGTGGTAGAAGTGACGGTGTGCAACTTCCAAGGTTAGGTTATAAAAAACATTGTAGCTTCTGTTTTGACCTGCTAGAATACTTGCTCTGGGTGAAGCTAGCCACCATATCATAAGACAATAGTCCCTATGGAAAGGACCAAATGGAGGGGTATAGGGAGCTTGCCCACAGCGAAGCCAACTTGCTGATTATGTGAGTGAGCCACCTTCGGAGTGGATCCTAGAGACTTCAAATGATTACAACCTTGGACTACATGTTGACTTTAACTTTCTGAAAGACCATTCAGTTAAACCGACCTTAAATGCCTGCTTCATGAAAACTGTAATGTATAGAAACTATGGTTTGGATAATTTTCTTTGCAGCAACAGGTAAGTAACAAATCTATAAACTGCTTTGTTGAGAATGTTTTGCTTAGTTCCATTTCCCCTTTTTAGGACTAATACACATTATTCCCAAATATTATACTTACTTCCCAAAGAGATTCTTTGTTCTGTTATTTTCTTCCTTTTTCTCATTATCATCACCATCTATATCAACCTTACTTATTTGGAGGTCTTGATACCTATTTACCATTCTGCTGGCTTCTTCAGTGAAATATCTGCTCCTCTGCATCTTTCTCTCTCATCAATGACTCTTTTTTCTTTTTATACACTTTGAGCTTTCTCTTATTATCAACAAACACAGAAAACACATTTTGTTCTGAAATTCTGCCACACCATCAAGGTACTATTTAACCATTTATTCAACAAATGTGAAATACCACTAAACAGTATCTTCCAGGTGGAAGTAAGATACAAATAGTTTCAAAAGATGATCTTTACTCTCATGAGATCAGAGACAAGTCAATAAGAAATGATAAATTAGACTGGCAAATGACAATGATCGGGGTCAGATCGCTAAACAGGTTATGGACAAGGACAAGGAAGACATAAAATAATGGTAGGGCTTGGTGTGCAGAGGAACAGCTAATGTCCTTACTTCCTCATCGAATAAGAGGCGTGGCCATGAGTTAATAACAAGGATGTGACAGACGGTAATGTAGCAGAGTCTCAAGGAAGCCAGATTTTTTATAGACCTATGAAGGAGTGGTTATTTAGGTATGGAGGAATGGGGGATACTGAACACACTTCTGAATACAAAGTACATAAGATATGCAAAAATAAGAAGTTTCATTTGAAAGAAAAGGATAAGTCAGATTCATAGAAGAAAAGCAGGAAGTTTACGCTGAGATATGAGGTATGGCGCATATTCAGTGAAAAGCTTGAAGATGTAGAAGGATATAGTAGTTAAGGAACTGATTATCCATATGACATAATAAAGGAATATAGGGGTCCATTAGTTATGAGAGGAGAAGAAAGTTAGATCAGAGCATGGGAATTAGAAAGAAGTACAGAGGTGAGTTGATAATAAAAGACATATGACCAGAGGCACTTATCTCTTAAGTAGTTGGCCAAGGGTAATGGGGTGTGAACCATGATGAATATAAATGACTACAATATTGTCCTTAAGCATCAGTACTTAGAAGGCCCTTGGCACAATGTCTTACACATAGAAGGCACTTAATATGTTTATGTTGAATGAGAGACCTCTAGGTCGAAAAAAGGTAATTGAAAGTTATTAAGCTACAGATGGTAATTGAAATAATATGAGTTAACAGAATTAGCCAAGGGGGCCATGATGACATTTACAAAGTCAAGAAACTCCTGGGAAATGGGTGTATGTATGTATATGTACACATACATACATGTACACATACATAAATATAGAAAACATTGTCAACTATTTATGTGGAAGAATGGAGATAATATATACAATTACGAGAAGGGATTAAATTATTTTAATTATTTTAATTATTTAATTTAATTATTTAATTATTTTAATAATCAAATTATTCAACACAGTCATTCTAAACTTGCCATGCTATTACCTGAGACCAAAAGTTTGGACCTGGAGCTTCTGCATCACCTGGGGACTTAGAAACAGCAATGCTTCCACCCACCTTCACAGCTACTGAATCATAAATTGGACTGGAGCCCAGGCATTGACTCCTAATTATATGATTAGAATATTGCCTCATTACCTTGTCTAATAAGTAATTCTATGTGAGTACCTTAGGTTTATACTCAATTCCATTTGGAAAGTATTTAGTATAGTCTAGAACAACCACTTCTTCTCTTCTCTCTTCTTCATTCTCACCCCTCTACAGGAAAATATCTATGCCATTTCTAACAAGTGATTATTATAATTTTAAAAACATGTTAAGTGAGGCAGAGATTACTCTTATATACGGACCATCCTATATTCTTGACTTTGGAAAGTTCTTCCATATTTGGAATTGATATCTTACTCTATGGAACTCCTGCTTTTACACACTTCTAAGTGTAACCTTGGAAAGGTTATTTACTTTCTCAGAATCACTCAGGATGCTACCATAAATCAGAGGCAGAATATCTAGTCAACTGTGGGGGATGATTTGTGATTCTGAATTCCTCAGCACAAGATACATTTTCTTTTTACCCAATGTGGAACTAAACTTTTTAAACATATACACACAGAGAGTAGAAAACCATATATCAATAAATGTTTCATGTACTTGACGTATAAAATATTATCTTTAATTCCTTACCTTTTACCTCTTAATTTAGTTCATGTTAATGCTTTAAAAATGATTATGCAAAATCTGATTCTATGTACATATGCATTTGTAAATACAGTTTATGCCAAAAAATAATCTTTCTTAATTATCTGCATTTAAATGTCTGTATACCACATTTCCTATTTATAGTAAGTTTACATGAAAACAACAGCTGCCCTTGAAAAATAATTGCCAGGAAAGAATCAGGGTATAACTAAGCAACCATGGGCATTTCCTGGTGAAATAAATCTATTTGACTGAAAGCAACTCTGAATGTTGAAATGGGAAGAGGAAAACATCCATGAGCATGTTGCTCCTCCTTCAAGAGCAACCAGATTTCAGATTTAATTAGATAACTATATTCTCTATCTGTATTTCTATTTTTTATAAGCCACCAGGCTTCCATAATTCTCACAGTGCACATACAGAGAACTGAGATACTAATATGGAAACAAGGGAGACTGAACATAACGGTTTTTAGAATAGCTTGATCAATTGGCAAGAGTATTAAATACCTACTAATTTTAACTTCATTAAACCCCAAAGTTGCTTCATATGTTTCACTGACTTTAAACCTGTCTTTGTAGCAGATTTAAACTTAGTGAACTATAGAGAGATGTGTCTTATTAATCTTTTAAAATGAGATTTAGCCTAATTTGAGGATTATGCGTAATATAATTTCAATACATGTTTGTAATAAATTGGTCAACAGTAAAATTAGTATGGCTGCTAGAAACTAAAACATTTCTATGTGTTGAATCTTGCTTTCATTTTCTTAATGCATTTGTCTCTAAACCGAATGTTTTAAAACTGCTTATTAGATGATATTTTAAAACATATGATAAAAAAATAAATTTCAAATGAAGTATAGTGAAAAGGAAGTTCCTTCCATTTTAGATCCTTTGCACCTATCTTCCTTTTTTTCATTTTTTTAATGTTTATTTATTTTTGAGAGAGACAGGGTACAAGCAGGGGAGGGGCAGAGAGGGAGAGAGAATCTAAAGCAGGCTCCAGGCTCTCAGCTGTCAGCACAGAGCCCGATGCGGGGCTTGAACTCATGAACCGCGAGATCATGACCTGAGCCAAAGCCGGATGCTCAACTGACTGAGCCTCCCAGATGCCCAATTTGCGCCTATCTTCTATTAACAGATTTCAGTATCCTTCAAGAATATTTTTTCCCATACTTTTCCCCTTTGTAGTACATAGCAGACAATTAATATTTAAATAAATATGCAAATATATACATATATAATGCATTATATATGTCTACCTGTCTACATATGATATTACAAAATTAAGAGGTGTTATGTATTCTGTTCTGGATATTATTTTTGCTTTTGTTTTGTAAGTGGTTATGTGTGTTCACATATCTTACAAATGCTTCCAGTAGACAGTATATAGATACACTTTTACCATATGAGAGTTCCCAAGTGTTCCATAATTATGATGCTGTTTAATCAGACCCGATTATTAGGCATTTAGATAGTTTCTGATTTTTCACTGTTACAAATAAAGTTGCCACACTTACCTTTTTCATGCATTTTTGTGTGTGGGCCATTACTGTGTGCACATCTGTAAAGCAGAATCCCAACAGTGAAGCTGCTGGGTTAAAAGTTCTGTGTATTTTAAATTTTGACAGAAACTGACAACTTGTCCTCAAATCACTAACCGTTTTAAAATAATAACTACTGTATTCCATTCCAAAATTCAAAATCTCTTACTCATACATCTGACCCCCGCATTTTACTCGAAGTAAACATAAAGTATCAGATTATTTTTTTTAAAGTCTGCTCAAACGGTTACTATACAAGTCCTTTTTTTACAGAGCCCCCTTGTCCTCACAGAAAAATACAATCTAAGTAAAAATATAGTGTCTGTTGTCTGTCAGGCAAGCACAGCTTCAACACATAAGCCTTGGACCCCTTTCCAATCAGATTGTCATACCTCATCCCCTTCTCTGAAGGTGCTGAACCAAGTCACAATCCTGCCAACAATGATTGTGAGTGTTTATTTACACACAACCTTGTCACTATCGTCTTTTTTCAAATGTGTTACTATTTGCCAACGTGTCATGAGAAGTAAAGGTGTCTCATTATTTTAGTTGACATTTATATAATTATAAAAGTGACTTGAGTACCTCCCTCGTTTCATTAAAACTTGGGATTCCTTCATAAACTTATCCGTTATTCTTCAAGAGCTATGCTAATTTTGTCATCATTGAACCAATATTATTGTATGACTTCTGAAGTAAGCACACTAGGCCAATTGATTTCTTAAGCAAGTTTTATATTTAGAAGGTTAGAGGAAAGGTGCTAAGTGGATCGTAGAAGTGTCTTGGTAGACAGGTGAAAAGGCAGAGTAAATCACTAGAATGGCAACATGTTGTAATGAAAGGAGCAAAACACTGGGAATGTTCATTGAATATACCATTTGTATATCATTTAGTGAATAAGGGATGGTCCAAGCCTTGAAGAAGGGGAAAAAACAGCAATAACAACAACAAAAAAGTGTTGAACTGATGCAGAGAATCAGACATTATGCTGACTGATTTCCCTGCCTACACATTTAAGGGAGAAGTTAATGCTGCAGCTTTACAGAGGAGGAAACAGAGGCATAGAAATATTACCCAGTTAGTGATAAAGGGATAATTTAAACCCAAAGTCTGTCTCTTTCCATGCCTGTGATTTTTTTCACAGTACTGCACTCATTTTTATCAACATGCAATTCTGATGAGAACCAGAAAAGTGAGTTCGCAAATAATTACAACTGGAGGCTGACAGAACTCCAAGAGGGAACAGAGAGGGAGAGGAGTGAGAGACAGACAGAAAGCTGTCTTTTGCATTTTGCACATGGGAAATGGTGACTAGGCTCCTTCTACACAATGAGTAAAGAAGGGGCATTAACTTTGAATCACGCACCTTGGCTTCAAGATTTGTGTTCCCACCTTAATTTGTTGTCAGATTTCAACATCTGCATCTCTTATCCATTCCCAAAGACTTCAGTGTATGTGCTCTTCAAATAGCTCTAGGTCATACAATAGTTTATATTCTCCCTGAATCTGAGTTCATTGTAAGTGATTTAATGTGACAAGAGATAGAAAATTGTATTGGCAGACTGTTGCTAAACTTAATTACTCACTAGATCCAACCCCAATCAATTAACTACAGCATTAGACAACATAAATTCTAGATTATCTTCTACTAGAAAGGTTGTTACTCCTGATTCTTCTCAATTAACAACTCTACCCCTTTCATTTGTTATACAGAGTCATAGACAGTGAATACGTGTTAATTTATAATAATCAAGCTTTATATTTATATAGCAATTGTCATTTTCAAAGCACTTTCATATCTCCTAACTCAATTCAGCTCCATCATAGAATAACTCATAAATCAAAGCAGATAACATTTTTGCAACTTTTCAGGTCATTAAAATGAGACTTGGAGAGGTCAATGACTCATCTAATGTAACATATTTAGGAAATTTTAGGTGTCAGACATGCCATAGTCCTGGGAGGTCAACAGATGTCTTTTTCAGAAAACTTCTAAATATAATATATGAGGAAGTCAAGACTTAGAAAACTTCAACAACTTGTGTAAAGTCACATACCTAGATAGTGGTAGAACTGAGAAATGCAGACAGTTTTTATCTTCTGGTCCAGTGCAATACTCAAAACAACACTCAAACTCCTAACAATTAGAAACAATACAAAAATCAGACATATTGGGGAAATTATGGTTTATGCTGTTGACCAAGTCTATTACAAGTCACCTTGCTATTGTGATACCTAAGCTTTTTCCAGTGTATCTACAAAATCTCAAGAGTAATGGCAAAATTAAAAATTTTAACTAACCGTTTGTTTTATCAACATAAACCAAAGTACAATTCAGTTTGTTTTTATCGAAGGTATATTCCTTAAATTTTTAATACTTTTTTAAAATTTTTTTAAATTTTTATTTATTTCTGAGAGAGACAGAGACAGAATGCAAGTGGGTCAGGGGCAGAGAGAGAGGGAGACACAGAATCCGAGGCAGGCTCCAGGCTCCAAGCTTTCAGCACAGAGCCCAACGCGGGGCTCGAACTTACAAACTGAGAGATCATGACGTGAGCCGAAGCCAGACACTCAACCGACTGAGCCACCCAGGTGCCCCTTTAAATTCTTAATTCCAAGACACTCCCCACTTCACCTTCATTTCCACATCCAGTATGTAACTTCCTATCATTATCTCATTCCCCTTGCCTACCAATGCCAGGCGACTAGACTTGTATGTATTCATTCTGCCACCTTCTCTGTCAGACAGCCTTACATATTTTCAATTCAACATTATGTCCTTTTACCCCTAACACATGCTGTTTGTTTGTTTGTTTGTTTGTTTTTCTGTGTGTGTTTTAAATTTTATTTATATTGACAGACAGAGCAAGTGGGGAAAGAGCAGAGTAAGGGACAGAGAGAGAATCCTAGTCAGTCTACACACTGTCAGTGCAGAGCCGGATGTGGGGCTCGAACTCACAAACTGTGAGATCATGACCTATGTTGAAGTCAGATGCTTAACCGAGTAAGCCACTGTTTTGTTGTTGTTGTTGTTGTTGTTGTTGTTGTTGTTGTTTTTTACTGCTCCTTTCAAGTTTTTCACTTGACACTTATTCCCACTCTGGATTTTTCTCATCTTAATTTGTCCCACCTCTTAACTTTGGAAACTTATCTCATACCTCATGTATTCTACTATGTCTCCTCAGACTTCCCAGTTCATTTTGATACTTCCAATTACAAAACACCTGAACGCACCCCTTTTGGAGAAAATAAAGTGTGCCCCCAAAATAAGAAAGCATCATTGTCTTTCAGGCACAATTCAGAGACCTCTGTACATGTTATCATCCTTGATCATCATAATTGCAAATATTTGGTAGGATTAGAAAAGTTAAATGAGTTGTCTGTGTTAGAAAATACTAGTACTACCAACACTACTACTATTAATGAGAGTAACATTAACAAAATTATTATTAAGTTCTTCCTATATACAGGAGGGTGCTAAGTGGTTTAAGCATATTATGAAATTTTATGATCACAAAATAATCATAATAACACTACTCCCACTTTACAAATACAAAACATAAGGCCCACAGTTGTTAATCATGCTACTTAAGGTTTTATAACTGTATGTAATGAAGCTTAGCCATGAACCAATCCAAATGATTTTATGGCTCTTGAACAAACTTTCAACCATGTTTCTATACTTCAAAGAACAGACACAGCAATATACCATGATTTATCACCAGATTTATTACTGGTTTGACTCATACATTCTATGTCACACTTTTTTAAAGATGGAATAGTCCTAACACTTTGCACATTAAAATTTGTCTTGATAATCTGGCTGAGGGTTTATAAAAATGAAAAGGCACCTTACTAAATAGGACAAGATAATTTGTAAATTATATATCTTATAAAGGGTTTATATCTAAAACACATAAAGAATTTATATAAATCAACATCAAAACCACAAATAATCTGATTTAAAAATGGGCAGAGGACCTGAATAGACATTCTTTCAAAGAAGACACAGAGATGGCCAACAGACACATGAAAAGATGTTCCACATCACTAATCACCAGGGAAATGCAAGTCAAAACTACAATGAGGTAACACCTCACACCTGCCAGAATGGCTAGCATCAAAAACAAAAGAAATAAGGAGTGTTGGCAAAGATATGGAGATATGGAGGAAAAGGAACCCTCATGCACTACTGATGGGGTTATAAGTCTGTGCAGTCACTGTGGAAATCAGTACACAGATTCCTCAAAAAGTTAAAAATAGAAATACCATATAGTATATAATGTATTCCACTACTGGGTATTTACTAAAAAAAATGAAAATACTAATTAAAAAAGTATATTCACCTCTATGTTTATTGCAGCATTATTTACAATAGCCAAGATACCAGAGCAACCTAAGTGTCCATCAATAGATGAATAGAAAAAGAAGACATTGTATATACATATATATATATATATATGTGTGTGTGTGTGTATATATATATGTATATATACATATATGTATACTATATACATATATACATATATGTATATATACATATATATATACACACACACATACACTATATATATATATATATATATATATATATATATTTGTTAGATAGATATATACACAATATGAAACATTATTCAGTTATAAAAAATAATGAGATCTTGTCATTTGCAATAATATAGATTGAGGGCATTATGCTAACTGAAGTAAATCAGACAGAAAAAGACAAATATGATACAATTTCACTAGTATGTTGAATTTTTTTTAAAAAAATGAACAAAAACAACAAAAAAGACCCATATATGCAGAGGTCAAACTAGTGGCTGCCGGGGGCGGGGGGGCTGTAGGGATGGGGAGGAAAATGCGTGAAGAAGAAGTGAGAGATACAGACTTCTAGTTATGGAATGACTAAGTCACAGGGATGAAAAGTACAGCAAAGGGTGTATAGTCAGTGGTGCTGTAATAGTGTTGTATGGTGACAGAGGATAGCTGCACTGAGCTGAGCACAGCATAATGCATACAGTTGTCAAATCACTCTGTTGCACACCCAAAATTAATGTAACATTGTGTGTCAACCGTACTTCAATTAAAAAAATGTCTTGGAAGTTAGTTTCCCTGAAATAACAATAATTTATGGATCATTTATAAATGCTAAGTATTATAAATATTATCTCAAATCTCCAACCCTGTGCTGTAATTATGAGTACCCAAATTTTCTAAACAGGAAAACTGAAGCCTGTAATTTCACAACAATAAGTGGCCAAACTAGAATCCAAATCTTGTTCCATTGCTTTCAAAGTCATCGTGTCCCACTATTCTCCACCACCTCTCTTGCATCCATAATGTGGTTATAACATTGTTGGCAATTGATACATATTTGGTGCTGGAACCTTGCTTCTGTCTGATCTGATTTTGGGGAAACCGAAGGATCCATTTTGTGTGATTACATTTTCCTAAGCATAAATCAAAGAAGGTTGTGAAAAAAGCCTTTCCTCCATACATGATTTCTAGTTCATGTTAATGAAAAATTCTACTGAGTATAAAATGCAAATTGTATTTAATTATATATTTAGAGATTTACTTATTTTGAAAATTATACAACATCAAGACTCTCTAATTAATATGGGGACATACGGCCATCATATGCTCAGCAGCTTAAGTTTGATACTATAGATATGATTAATGAACCATTTTGTAGGCTTAAGGAATAGAAGAAGCAAGCTCTTCCTAAATACTTGTTAAATAAGGAGTTAAAAATTCATATGCACTCAGTTATGCCTTCAGTGTTAAAACTAATTAACATTCCTGCCATTATCTAACCATCTTTAAAAAAATCAAATTTTACAAGCATCTCAAATTCTTTTCCAAGGTTATTTTTCTCTTCTTTCTTTAGATTATTAACAGAGAAATGACCAGTTAAATCCAACTCTTTGTGTCTCTGTCAGTATCACAAAGTCACTGCATTATGAAGAAGAGAAACAGAAATAATGCAAGATGCACTTTGCATGTATCATTTTCTTTAGTATTTATAACAATCCAGCAAGGTAGCTATTATTATAATAAATTAACATTCTATTAAGTTGAGCCTGAGAAATGTACTAACTTGTCATACATAAAAATAATGGCCGAAAAGTAATGACTAGAAACCCAGAGACATGTGATATTTGAGACAATGCTTTCCCCTCTATCTTAAACTCTTTATGGGGCACCTGGGTGACTCAGTCAGTTAAGTGTCCAACTTCAGCTCAGGCCATGATCTGTCTGTTTGTGGGTTTGTGCCCCACATTGGGCTCTGTGCTGAGAGCTCAGAGCCTGGAGTCTGCTTTGGATTCTGTGTCTCCCTTTCTCTCTGCCCCTCCCCTGCCTGTGCTCTGTCTCTCTCTCTCAAAAATAAAATAAAACTTTAAAAAGAAATGTAAACTCTTTACTATACACTCACCAAATATTAGTTTTCCTTTCTCTTTTAATATAAAATAGGTATGTCTGTTAACCATGTCCAAAAAATGCTGCATAACAAATCACTCCAAACTCATGGGGTTAAAGCAACAATCATTTTATCTTTGATGATCTGCAGAGTACCTGGGGTCAGCTGGTGTGACCTAAGCTTTTCTCTAGTGACTGTCCTCAACAAGTCTCTCTTCTTCCTGGGACCAGCAGGCTAGCACAGGCACATCTGGTGATGGCACAGAGGCACATGTGTGGGCAAACTCAAGTGTACAGGGCTTTAGCTACATCATCTTTCTAACATCCTATTAGCTAACATGGCAACACCAAGATGTGACATTATACACTGCACACACAGTTGAGAAAACTGCCAAATTATTATTAAATGGCATAGATATGGAAAAAAGATGGAGAATCACGATCAGGAGTGCAATTTACCACAGAAGGGATAAAAATTTCTTTATCAATGGTTCTTAAAGTGGAGTATAAATCAAGAAAATCAAGGAAGTTTCCTAAAAATACAAAGTTTGGGCTACCTCTAGAGCTTAAATTCCTTTGATCTGGGGCAGCTGAGTGGCTCAGCCAGTTCAGTGTCTGACTCTTGATTTCACCTCCGGTCACGCTCTTATGGTTCATGGGATCGAGCCCTGAGCTGGGTTCTGCACTGACAATGCAGAGTCTACTTGGGAATCTCTCTCTCTCTCCCTCTCTCTGCCCCTCCCCCACTTGTTCCTGCTTGTGCATGCTCGCTTGCTTGCTCTCTCTCTCTCTCTCTCTCCCTCTGTCTGTCAAAAATAAATAAATAAACATTTAAGAAAATTCCTTTGATCTGGGTTTGGGCACCAAAATTATGTATTTTAACAAGAACCTAAGTGACTCTGAAGCAGGAGGCTCATACTTTGAAAAGCATGCTTCTACGTAGCATTTTTTTTCTTTCTAATATGTACCCCTTTGACAGATCTCACAGAAATATTTTATTCAATGTGCCAATTTCAGACCATTCAGTTAAAAATGTCATGTCTATGACTCAGCAATCAGAAACTCAGCTTTCTGCCCTAGCTCCAGAGAAATCCCACAATTAAAATATTTCAATCATAGATTTGTTACTAATACTTTGATGATATTTTGATATTATACCAAATACAAAAATTTGTATGTGCTACAGTAATGGCCAACACCAAAAGAATTAGCAAATGCAACCCTAATTTGGA
The DNA here is from genome assembly GCF_023721935.1 of Panthera uncia. NCBI lineage: Eukaryota > Metazoa > Chordata > Mammalia > Carnivora > Felidae > Panthera > Panthera uncia. The sequence goes on from NC_064808.1 coordinate 61,722,251, forward strand.
ACTTTCAGGAAAAGATGAAAAGAAAAGACACATGTATGAAGTAATCTATTGATACATAGATTTCCCTTTCACCTTTGTTCTAAAGTTTCCTTATATAAAAATTCAAGAGTACTCTATTATCTTGGTACTGAAAAACAGCAGATAAAAATAACAATAACTAAAAGTTAAAAAACATAGAATTTTACCATAATACAAAACAGTTGGTACTCAAATTTCTTCAAAATTATTTCTGAAGTGCTCTCAACAAGCTTTTTTAATTCTATGATTTTTATGGGGGGAAGGGACTCTGTGAGGTGCTCATCTCTCTTTAATGCTTTGCATCTATTAGAATTTCCTACAGAGAGAGGACGATTCTTTTTTTTTTTCTTTACAGGGACAGGAGTTAGCCAGGATAGTGATGTATTGATAAACACTGAGGTTGAAGCAGTCCCAGAAAAGATGAAGTACAGGAAAACTATGATATCTTGAAAGTCCTCTCTAAATGGTCAAAATAAAATATCCTAGTGTGACCTGAACTGAGATAGGTGAATTAAGTCTGAGCCTGGGTGGCTCAGTCAGTTAAACATCTGACTTCAGTTCACTCAGGTCATGATCTCACAGTTTGTAAGTTCTATCGAGCCCCACATTGGGTTCGCTGTTGTCAGTGCAGTACCTGCTTCTGATAATCTGTCCCTCTCTCTCTTTCTCTGCTCCTCTCCTGCTCGCGCGCTCTCTCTCAAGAGAGATTTGTTATGTAGAAATTTGTAATTCTTACATCTTCATTGGCAATTGTGACATGCCCTATAGAATTATAAAATATCCTTATTTTCCTTGTTAAATGCTTTTTTTATTCCTGACCTAACTTTTCTAATATTAATATTTCAACCCCTGCTGCCTCTCCCCAGCTCACATTCAATCTCTTTCCCTCTCTCTCTCAAAATAAATAAGTAAATAAACAAAGAAACAATAAATAAAATTAATTTTGGTATTCTGGATTGCCTATGTTTGCGTGTACTTTTGGAAATCTACATTGAAGGGATTATATCTTACTTGTTCCCTCTTCATTAATATGTTAAATAAAAACTTTGGTAAATGTTTATTCCATATGCATTTAAGTACAGATTACAAAATAATTTCCCTTAATCACTTTCTTTTTTTTTTAATTTTTTTCAATGTTTATTCATTTTGGAGAGACAGAGACAGAGGGCAAGCTGGAGAGGGAGAGAGACGAGACACAGAATCTGAAGCAGGCTCCAGGCACAGAGCCTGATGCAGAGCTCCAACTCACCAACCATGAGATCCTGACCTGAGCCGAAGCTGGATGCTCAACTGACTGAGCCACCCAGGTGCTCCTCATTTTTTTTTAACACTTATTTTGAGTGAGCACGTACACGCACTTATGCGTATAAGTACATATTACAAAAACAATTTCCCTTAATCTCTTTCATTTCTTTTTTTTAATGCTTATTTATTTATTTTGAGAGAAAGGGGGATCAAGAGCATGCATGCAAAGGAGGAGCAGAGAGAGAATCCCAAGCAAGTTCCATGCTGTCAGCAACAGCCCAAAGTGGGGCCTGAACCCACTAAATGTGAGATCATTACCTGAAATGAAACCACTGATGCTTAACCAATTGAGCCATACAGTTGCCCAAATGGCTTTTATTTCTAAGTTCTCTGAGTTATGTTGTTTTAATTCTGCCTCTTTGATACAGTGTTTATTTGGGTTTTGCTTTTTAAACCAGTCTCTTTCCTTTTGAATTTACATTTTTAAAAATTTTTTACATTTATTTTTGACAGAGAGAGGGACAGAGCATCAGCAGGGGAAGGGCAGACAGAGACAGAAACACAGAATCTGAAGCAGGATCCAGGCTCTAAGCTGTCAGCAGGGCTCGAACCCATGAACCACGAGATCATGACCTGAACCGAAGTCAGCCACTTAACTGACTGAGCCACCCAGGTGCCCTGAATTTACATTTTTAAGTTTTAATATAAATTACAAATGTTATATTTGTTGAATTATACACATACTATATATTATTTTTATTTTAATATATATTATATTGTATATATATTATAAAGTCTTCTACTGTATTCTCATTTCCTAAAGATTTCCCATTTTCCTCTTCTTTGGTTGGAATTTAAGTAATTTCCTCATGAATGGCTTATAAGAATAATAGAACCTGAGGAAGAGAATAAATGCAACTGTCCTTTAATATACCAAAAGATATTATATTCAGCTTCATTTATATTGAGAGAAATGCTAAGTATAGTCACACAGAGAAACCATTTTTTACCTATCGTGTTGGCAAAAATCTAAGTTTGACAACAAACTCCAGAAACTGGAAAAAAAAAATGGACTCTTTATCTGTTGTTGATGTGAGTTCAAAATAATGAAACCCATAAAAGGCAATTTGGGACTATCTATCAAAATTACAAATACCTTTAACATTTGACCTAGCAATTGCACCTTTTGGAATTTATCTTTAAAAATACCCACACATGTTTGCCATATGTACAAACTATATACTATAGCATTTTGGGGGGTAAGTTTATTTTTTTTTTTTATTTTGAAAGAGACAAAGACTGCACGAGTGGGGAAAGGTCAGACAGAGAGGGAGACAGAGAACCCCAAGCAGGCTCTGCACTGTCAGTGTGGAGCCCGAAGTGGGGCTCAAACCCACGAAACTGTGAGATGGTGACCTGAACTGAAACCAAGAGATGGACACTTAACCAACTGTGCCAACCACATACCCCGCAGCATGGTTTTTAATAACAAAATCTGAGGCACAAAACAAATGTCCACCAATAGACGAGTAGTTATATAAACCAAGGGGCACCTGTATTTATAATACAGGGCTTGTCTTAAAAAATGAAGAATCTCTTTATACTGATATGGGGGTAAAAACCCTCTAGTAGATTGTCAAGTAAAAAAAGGAAATCATAATATGCTGCTACTTTTATAAAAGAAAGGGCATACAATACTAATATATACTTATATTTACTTCTATCTATTTAAGGAAACACTGGAAGGATATACAAAGAAAAAAAAGGGGTTACTTACAGGGGCTGAGAGAAGCATAGTGGGCAGGACATAAGTGATAGAAAACCTATCAGTTAGTAACTGCCTTATTTTAATCAGAAGTCATATTTAAATATATATTTATATACAAATATATATACTTACACACACACACACACACACACACACACACACACACACACCAGTGCAGCACTATCCAGATGGGAACACTAACCCATCTATTTGTGCAAAGACCAATCAAAATGGATTCTGACCAAAAACAACCCATATGACTATACCAGAGAGTATAAATTGAATAATAGCCTTAGTTTTGAATGTTGACCCTCCTAAATATTTTACCTTCCAAAACAGCATAATTTTTCTTAATTTTAAATATAACTAAACCACAACACATAATCTGGTTTTTAAATTCTCATAGAGTATGTATCGAACAGCAAATTATTTTACACTTTCAGACATAATATAGGCTTAGGTCTGAAAATACAATAATTATATTCCTCAATAATTCTCTTGATATAAACAATAATCTAGACTTTTCTAAGGCATAACTTCTAAAAGTATGTATTTAAGGTCTGCTCCTCTTATAAGACTTCCCATAAAAATTTCCAAAATCAAATATATTTGCAAGTAGTATATATTGTGACCTTAGAGTCAATAAAAGCTATTAAAATATTGAAAGCTCTAAGAATTAAGGTACTAAAGGAACTGATAAAAGTTGTTTGAGATAGCTCAGTAAATTACATAACCACAGAACTCTTCATTTTTATCACAGTATTCCACTGAAAACTATGTTTGATATTATTTGCTAACTTCTCTAACTAACCTTACATATCTAATCAGGAATATGCGATCAAGTTGGCGCCGACTGTGGCTTGCAAAGGTGTCCATCTTTTCCCTCAGTAACTGTATTCCTGGATGTTTGGTGTGTTTATCAAATTCAAACTAATCCAGTCATTTTAAATTTAAATTTTAGGAAAGAGCTCGCTAGATAAAAATTGCCCAAATGACATGGTCTAAAAATATCCATTCTACAGCTGTTCTGCTAATTCAATTTCATTTTTAAAACAGGTTATGAATAAACAAACAATTGACAAGAAAATTATGCAATTAAAAACAATACAATAAGAAAGAAAATGCTTGGAGTTTGGTTCTAGTCATACTCGTTTTTTTTTTTTTTTCAATCTTGCCCTTTCTGCTTATAAGCTGCATGAAAATGAACAATTCACTTTGCTGACTTTCAATTCTCTAATCCATATATATGTGGATATACACCTTGCATGACTGTTGTCAGAACTACACAAAATATGTGTTGATTGCTCAATGAGGTGGTTATCATGAGAACTAACTTGGTTTTCTTCCTCCCTGTCCAGAAATACAAGCAAGAGTGGGGTTTTTTGTTTGTTTGTTTTTTGGTTGTTTTGTTTTGTTTTTTTGTTTTTAATGAGAGCAAGCATGAATGGGTGAGAGGGGCAAAGGGAGAGAGAGAGGGAGCTGCAGCAGACTCCACACTCAGTGCAGAGTCCGACCCAGGGCTTAATACCAAGACCCTGCAATCATGACATGAGCCAAAATCAAGTCCAACGCCACCCAGGTGCCCCAAGAGTGAGTTATTTCTTAATAATTCAAAATCCAATAAAAAAAAAAAACATGCAAAGTTGTTAGGTCAGTGTGCTAGTGGACTCAAAGCCAGCTTGAATTTAAAGGAAAAAAATTCAAAATTAAAACATGACTTGAGGCTTACATTTTTCTATGGACAGAGAGCAAGTTAGCAAAGCTTCTGAACTGTAATCCTGGGGCAATCCTTAGAGAAAAGGAAGCGTTTATCACAGAACAGAATTAATAGTCTCAGAAAACTCCACACAGGGGTAAATTGGGTTTCTAATAAATACATGTTCCCTGCCCTGGGACAGTAAGATTTGGGGCATGTGCTGTTGCTATCTATCTGGTTTTGAATGTGTTTATTGGAGTTATTCTATCACTATCTTCTAGTAGGTTTTTTATTTATTGGAACAGGTAACTTGTCTTTTTAGACCACAAATCTCTGCATTTAAAAACAAACAAGCAAACAAACAAATAAACAAACATCTGTGAAGCCAACTTTAAAGAGGAGCCTCATCCACACCTGGATAAGATTTACACACTGATATCTTATACTTTAAGCCTGAACTTCAGGCTGTAATAGGATATGACTTCTGGTGGCCTTCAGAGAGGGGGTTAGTATACTTTATATTTCTGGAGAAATATGGATATTTTATGACCAGAGGTCAGACTGGTGAATTCAAGTTAGCCCAAATTTGCTGCCATTCCATGTCTTTAATCCAGGCTGGTTTATGACTTACTGCAGTTGACAGAATGAGGCAAACTTGTAACTTCTTAAAGTGAACTTTAAGCAGGCATGTAAGAAATCAGCAGTTTCCATTTTTAATTGTCTCTCTCGTGGAATCCAGCTTCCATGATCTATGAAGCTCAAACCATGTAGGGAGGTCAGGTCACATGGGGGAGAACTGAGGTGCTCTAGTTAACTGTCCCACCTGACAGCCAGCACCAATGGCCAGCCATGTGAGTGAGCTGTCCTGGAGCTTTGAAACATTTGAGTCTCCCAGATGACTGCAGCTCCAGCCATCACCACCTAAAACAGAACTTTCCAGTTGAACTCAGTCAACCTGAGTCATGAGAGGTAGTAAATGTCTGTTATTGTTTTAAGCTATTGGAATTTATGGTATTTTTTATACAGACATAGATACATAGTCATAATATTTGCTAAAGGTATTCTAAGGGTGGAAAAAATCCTTTTTATACCCTAATAAACCTGTAAATTTCTTTTTTTTAATTTACTTGAGAGAGGCAGAGTGAGGAGAGAGAGAATCCGAAGCAGGCTCTGTGCTGTCAGTGCAGAGCCTGATGTGGGGCTTGAACTCACAAACCAAGAGGTCATGATTGAGCCAAAGTCAAGAGTTGGATGCCTAGCTGACTGACAGGTGCCCAAATTTCTTTTTTTTTAAGTTTATTAATTTATTGAGAGAGAGAGAGAGAGAGAGAGAGAGAGAGAGACCATGTGTGAGGGGGAAGGGGCAGAGAGAGCAGGATAGAGAGAATTCCAAGCAGGCTCCATGCAGTCAGTGTGGAGGATGATGAGAGTCTCAGTCTCACAACCATGAGATCATGACCCGAGCTGAAATCCAGAGTCAGACACTTAACCAACTCAGCCACCCAAGTGCCCCAAACCTGTAGGTTTCTAAGAGTTGAGGATGATTGGCTCTGTTTCCCAGTTTCCCTCTCTGCACCCAATGACTCTCCTTCTGTGGATAATCTCCTAAGTAGTAGAACTAGTTTTCAAAGTAACATGCTTTGGTTAAGAAGAAGACTTATTTGAGATAAAAAAAAAAAATTTAGCCAAACCATTTATTAGTTTTGAAAACTCATTAAGCTATTCAACATTTTGGAGTCTCAATTGTTACCTTTTAATTTTATTTTTTATTTTTCATTTATTTTTTTTAAGGAGGCTCCATGCCCAACATGGGGCTTGAATTCACAACCTGGAGACTGAGAGTCACATGCTCTACAGATAAGAGAATTCCAATTGTCACCTTTTTAAAATGGAGATAATAATACCCACTTTACAGAATATACATGAGTATTACATAAAATAAGACATAAAAATCATCCATCAGGAATTCCATTAAGTGCAGGCACTTAGTTTTATTAACTACTACCATTATTATCTAACAACATAGGAAGTGGCTTATTGGTTTGGGTGCATGAAATGACTCTTTCAGAGCAGATGTAGGAGGTTGATATCCATTTATGGTACAAATTATTGCGGTAATTTAATTAAAGAATGGTAAGCACTACTTTTTCTGGAAAGAAACTTTACTTTTCTATAAGTAATAAACACTCTGGGAAAAGTTACCACGTATTTTCTTGGCAACTGGAATTGAGGAAGTCATTTTATAAGGCAGTTCATAATGCCACGCATATATATACTTCCCCCTTCACAGCACAGTGTGTGTTGGTAAGTTAGATGATGGCAGAAAGGGTGCATCTGGCTCCCCTAAGTCTAGGCAGATGAGTTCCTTTTCTTAGTAGCCACATGCCTATTCAATCAATGCTAATCCTAACTCTGTTTCACCTTCATACACTCTGAGGGAGAAGCCATGCTGATTAGCAATCAAAGACAATAGCTAGCTTTTCCCAGTTTTCTCCCTAAAGTAAATACAAATCACAATTTAACTCCTTCCCAGGGGAGGGAAATATCAAGAGCTAGAAACCCGAAAGAACTGTAAAAAGCATGTGGATTCAGTTGTACATTTGGTAAATGCTAAGTCTACTTGTTTCTTCAAATAGAAAAGTTTAATAAAAATAATGATGCATCTTTTTTGAACCCAGTCCCCTTGTGTATGTACTCTATGCCATTCTCCATATCCTTATGACCACTTCACGCCTGTGTGAAATGGATTCAAATTAGCGCTTCTACCTTGGGCACCACCCTGGACTCTATTTCAGACAGAGTGGGATGAAAGGTATCTAAGGATACAGAAAGAATTAGAAAAGCTTATTTCCTGAGTGCTTCACCGAGTGTGGTTCCCAGGGCAGTAGCATCAGCATCTCCTGAAACTTTTTAGAAATGAAAATTATGGAGCGTCACCACACACCAGCTCCACCACAGACTCAAGAAACTCTGTGGTAAGGTGATGCAATCAGTGCTTTAACAAGTCCCCCTGGTGATTCTGAACGCTTAAAATTTGGGAACAGTCAGTGCAGCAGGTGGAGGTGAAGAAACATTCAAAAACACAAACAAATATAACACTAACCCCTGATCTCTCAGAAATATGCATTTCAAGACTGATTCCATCAAATAGCAAGGAAACCATTATGTGCCAATATTAGATGGTTGAAAGAGCTCTACTTCTGAAATCAGAAAGAACTGTAATTAACACATGACTCTTTGATCCTACCTGATTTTACCTAATCATTCTGAATGTGCTCTCAATTGTGAAATAGAGATAACAATATCTCTCTCAGTATGTATTAAATCAAATCACATGTATAAAATATCTAGTATAGAGCTAGGAACTCAGTATTCATTCCATTCATTATAGTTTTTGCTAGCAATGTGGGCAGTAACTTCAACTCAACAGGGTACAAGCTGCCTACTTCTGGGGTATGGACAGAAGGTTGTGAGGAATGGAGATGTTAAAATAGAAGTAGCAAAAAAGATAAGCATTGATAAGTTCACTCACTTCTTATCACCGAGGCTTCTTCTTCACAGACAATAGTGGAGAAGTAGTGTTAGGATTATCTGTGGCAGTGAATTCTATGTATGCATTTGTCTGAATTCTCTGGCTTCATTCATTTTCAAGTACTGAATGACTGCCTCTGAAGTGCCAGGAGCAGTGCCAGCCAATGAAGGCGAAACAGGTTATTCAGAAAAAGGCAGTGTAGGGTAACAATCAAGAACTTGGGCTTGAACCCGACCTGCCTGGTTTTGTATCCAGGCCTATCATCTATCTACTGTGTGACCTCAGGGAAGTCACTTAACCTCCAGGGTCTTGCTTTTTAATCTTTATTATTAGAAGGTGGTAATATAAAATACCTTGTAGGACTGTGGTCAGAATAAAATGAATTAATGTACATTAAAAATTAGATGAGTAGCCAAGCAACAGAGATCCTTCATACATGTGGGTTATGATCATCTTGTGCCACCATTGGCAGATTTCACTCCATGAAAGGCTTTCCCTGACATCCCACTGTCTGTATGATTGAGTCTGAATTTTACCCTGGCAGGCCCCTAGACCAGTGCATCTCAATCTTTAATGTGACTAGGATCGCTCAGGGGGTCTTGTCAAAGTACGGTACAGGTTCTGATTCAGTAAGCCTAGGGTAAGGCCTGAGTTCCTGCATTCCTAGCAAGTGTCCGGGGGATGCCAGCACTGCCTGTTCTCAGACCACAACTTCAATGCAAAACTACGTTCTAATTCCAAATCAGAATGTAGCCCATTGCAAGGCTGGGACATCATTTTAATAGAGATCCCTAAAAGATGCCATGGAAAAGAATAACTAATTCTTCCCCCACTTGGAGATCAAGCAATCTTTTAAGTACATATTGGTCATAAGGGAAGACAAACTATAAGCCAAAGGAAAAATATAAAAGTGTTCTTTGTTATGACTTTGGTATCAAGGGCACAGAATCTGAATCTGATCTAGACAGCGGCAGGAGACCAGAGCAATGACTGAGAAGTAATATTGAGAGAGTTGCAGGGCAGGGAAGAAAGCTTTTACTAACTGCTGTGCTGAGAGCTCCACCACAGAGACAGGGGAAATACAATTCACAGGCATGGAGTCAGAGTAGCAGGAAGTCATTTTTACAGATTCCTACACATGTTATATTGAATTATGGTGGAACGTTATTGCAAAACATGTTGGCTGTTCAGAATGCAATTTACTTCATTATGTCATTTTATTTTTAGGGATAGTATTTACCTCAGAGGTGTTACACAGATAAAATGAATTAATAGATATGGGGAATATAAAGTTTTTAGAATAGAATTGTACCTGACACACAGTAAGCATTAGGTTTATTTATATGATATATACTTATAAATTAATTTTACCATATATTATATTAACAAGAACAAGCTAAAAAGAGAGAAAAAATTTAGTTGACTTCTAAATGTTTCAACCCACAAACAATTATTCTAAGACTAAAGCTACCACAAACAGTAAATTCCACCCATGTTTCCCTTCCTTAAGCACCTCCAAGATGCCATATAGTTCCCAACTTAGGATCTTTCTTGGTGTTTCCTTGGTGGGAAGACTCTAACCCTACCTAGGTCTCGACATGGCTAACTCCTTTTTATCATTGAGGTCCTAGTTAAAATGTCGTCTCTTCAGAGAGAACTTCCTGAACATTAATCTTAATTATTTCTCTCCATCCCTACCTCAACAAGTTCAATAACTCTATATCATACATACCATTTTACTCCTTTGGAATACTTATTGCTATATGAAATCTTGTCCATATGTATGTTTCTTTGCTTGTTGAATGTTTCCTTCCAAGGAGAATGTCAGAGTGTAAGCACCTGGAGATTACAATCTCCCTTCCTTGCTGAATTTGGGTTGCAATCCCTGCACCTGGATCCAGAACATGGTAGACACTCAATAACTATTTCCTTAATAAGTAAATAAAGATAAATAAGACATGCTTCTCAAAACACCAAAATGTTAACAATTTCCAGATATGCTTAGAATAGTTTAAAATGTTATTCTTTGTATGTGTAGGCAATCTCCATCTAAAATTAGCAGCAATTAAACATTTATTGTATAGTATTTCTAGATTTGCAATGATATTCCTGCTACCTAGCTTTTGGCAGGTAAGAATAAAGTGAAGGAAGGACCTACAATCAATGGCTCCCTATGAATTGGTCAATGTACACATGTCGTGCTGAGTATAAGTCCATAACTCTGAACACAAAAATCACATTTAATTTTAGACAGCCTCTCAGCTACGAGTGAACTTGGGTGTAACATGAAGATCAGATTTTATCATTTAAATAGTGAGTGAAATAAAACCAATGTTGAAATGAATAAAACGGACATACAATTTTTATGTGTTCTTACTATATATTAAGCAATACTACTATATATTAACTTTAGTTAACAATAGGATTTCTAAATGTTATCAAATTATTTAATTTGTCGTATGAATAACCTAGTTCTTTCTTTACATTAACAGAAAGGAGAAGTGTTTGTTAAGAATGGAAAAGGGATTTACTGGGAGGAACAGTCACAATCTGGTATTTCTATGATCCTATATACTACAGTGACAGTTACTCAACTTTATACCTAGAAAATACTCAAGATAAAGTCAAAGGATATATAGCATGTATTTTCAGTTTGGGGTGTGAAAAAAAAGGAGTCTTATCAGAAGTCCAATTCTTAGTGTTGCCTTTTTCACACCGAAGTATTTCATTTTTGTGAAAGCAAGGTTCAATTGTATCAGGCCTGTATATATAATAATAAGCTGCGAAAACAAGCTGCAGAGGTGAGGTGGTGTAAAAATGGTCTTTCTACAAATTGTCTTTGATTGAAAGTAAAGATGTTAAAGCATCCTTAATTTTAATATCTAGCATGGCACATACCGAGCGGTTAATAACTATTCAGACCTAACAGATTCCATTTTTTAGTGTTTTTGTGTGCATTTTTAATTTTCATATTTATCGTTGATATTAAAATTAAAATCCTCTCTCTTCTTCCTGCTCCTTCAAAGTGTTTCTTTGGATTGATGGTTCGATCTTTCCTTTTGGGTTATTCATCTTATGCTCTTGTTTTCTTTGTCAGTTAGCTATCAACAAAGAAAGGCAATGCCCTATGTATTATTCACCTCAGTTTCCAAACATTTCTCGAGCACCAATTCTGTTCAAATAAGATTTTGTATAAGGTCCTAAAAATGGTACAGAAATGAACAAAATGTAGTCCTATGCTTGAAAAACATACACATTGTTATGGGGAAAATCTGAAGAGGTAAAAAAATGATTCATCCAAGAAGTAACAATTGGGATCCGTTTCTTGAAAAATGTTTGGGATTTTGATACGTGGGAGAGAGTTTAGAGATAATGGCAGAATGGCATATTAGCCAAATCATGGAACACAGACCAAAAAATCATAGTAAAATCAAGAATTTTTGAGAAGTAATATCGATATGTGATGTGGAACACAAGTCTGAAGGTTAAATTTGGGAAAATATAATGGATAAAAAGTAATTTTTTAAACAATGACCTAGCTCAAAAATTTTAGCAACAGGATTAGACATTTTCTTAGTATTATCGTCTTTTCCTTTTATTATAAATTGGAATTCCCTAAAATTGCCTCATCTAATATTTCCCCCATCTTAGATACCCTTACTATATTTTGAATCCTTCCACTTTTCTCCATTACATACCATTTTCCTATTGTCTTAACTAGACTCAGAAAGAATACCTCCTACAGCTAGCTATTGTTTCTTACTTCCAATCATTTCTCTATACCATAGCCAGTAAACTTTGTAAAATGAAAACTTTCCACATCATTTTCCTGCTTCAAAAATCTTCACTAGTTTCCCAATACCCTTAAGACTCCTAAACGTGATTTATGAGCTCTCGACTCCAACTCTTTATCCTTTCCAGTATCTCCTGTGTACATATCCCTCTGTAACTCATTTCCAAGCTTTTGCCTATGCTCTTCTGTCTGAAATTCACTACCCTCACCCCACTCAGTTTTAGACTTCAGTCCTTCAGGAAACATTTTTGACTCTCTCTGTTCAGCATTCTCCTCTCCATGTCCTCAGTATGCTCTTTTTATCATATTAAATTGTAACACAATATTTGCAGGGTCCTATCATCCTCACAAAGCTGGATGCTCTGTGAGGCTGGGCTCATACATACATATATATATATATATATATATATATATATATGTATGTATGTATGAGCTAAATGCATACAGAAAGAATAAATGATGTATTAACTGAATGAATGAGAAAGTAATAAAGGCAAAAATGAGGAAGTTAAGCTTTTCTAACTAATTTATGTGTTACTCATTAAAAGATTTAGATCTTATGAATTAATGAAAAACTTATATAAACAATACTCCTAATAGCTATTATTTATTGGGACACAAATAGGTGTCAAATCAGTGCTTGTAGTATTTTATCCAGGACTTGGCACAGTGCTGAGTACCAATATACAGATATGTATAATTGGCTGGCTAAATATTATTCTCATAACATTCCACAAATGCATTTACTATTCTGTTTTCTCATTTTATGCAAAAGGAAATCAATATTTTTTAAAGTTTACTTACTTATTTTTGAAAGAGGGAGAGAGAGAGAGAGAGAGCAAGCATGAGTGGGGGAAGGCAAAGAGAGAGGGGGAGAGAGAATATCCCAAGTGGGCTCTGGATTGTCAGTGCAGAGCCCAATGTGGGGCTGAATCTCATGAACCATGAGATCATGACCTGAGTCGAAGTCAAGAGTTGGACACTCAACCAACTGAGCCACCCAGATGCCCCAGGAAATCAATATTAAAAGAAGTAATTTCCCTAAAATCACACAATTCTGTTTGATCTAAAGGTTGTGTTTCCAATTATGTCAAAGTTTTCTAACATTTTCAAATATCAGAGCCCTTTTTTTCCTCTCCCACAATAAAGGTTATATATAAATATAATATATGAGGCTTTTGAAAATGGACCTACTCTGGGATGCGGCAATCCATTTCTCCTCCCCCTTGCACACTTAAGTTGGTCCCTGAATAATCTCCAGGGATACCTACAAGTAATTATAGAGGATATCTGATACCTTACTGACCCACTCCTTGTTTACTGGTATTAAATGAGTAAATGCTCAAGGCACAGTATTCACTATTAGGAATTTCTCTTGAATTCCCTGCCAGTATATTTGCAACATAATGCAATATATTTACTGTGGTCTAATATAGGCCTAGTTATCAAATCAAAAGGTTGATATCAGGAGATATACTGGCCAGGAGCACAGCTAAGAACTTCTGAAGTTTGGCATTCAATGTTCTCCAAGCATGGTAAAATGAGAATTTAGGAGAACTTACAACCAGGATTGGAGGACTCTGAAAGTTGATAGGATGGTAAAGTTGGAGATCTGCGTTCAGGCACTTTCTAAATTAGGACTATGCAGAAGTAGATTACAGTTTGAAAATGAATTCAGTTTCTTTCTGTTCTGGGAAGTGCATTTCATATGATGTTATGGTCAAGAGCAAAGGCTTTAGATCTGATACATATACATTCATGACTTAGCCTTGACACCACCCCTCCAAAACAAAGCTTACTTAAGACTATGTCTCTCACCCAAGTGTTTATTTTGGGAACAGAAATGAAGGACTGAAACAGGGAATGAGAGCCAGTCAATCAAAGTGCACAATATTGCTGCAGGCAACTGGAAATCCATTTGCCTGGGGTATAAGAGGACAGGAAGCATGCCAGGTAGCATATCATTTGAATAATTTTCATCTGCATTTTTATTCATGGCAGTGCTGTTTGTTCAAGACATTCTCTGGAAAGGAATGTCATGTTGAAATTTCTTTATAGAATCCTAGGCCACAGCATTTAACTGGAATTCAATTAATACTTTAGATTTAAAGTTAATTAAATAATAAGTGATGTTCTCCTCTGATTTTTAAGGAGAAAGATGAGAAAGAGAAGAGAGAGAGAAAGTAAGAAACTAAAATGAAATGCTTGGATTTTAGTTATTTTCTTTGAGGACTTCACAGTCTATTTGAACTCAGCCTTTAACAACAATTAAATCTAGTTAAAATTCAATAGCAAAAGTAGACCTAATTCTGGTATTTCTCCATATAAGAATTCTGTGAATGATCGTGTCCACGCACAGAAAAATTTGTACCCACATATTTCATTATTGCATGTGGGAGCTGATTCCACTTGTCTTGACCAGAGGAAGCTACCTGTGAAATAGAAGACTTAGATTGGACAAATTATTTTTTGCCTGTTCCTCCACCTGGCAAAAATGCAGGAAGTAGCAATTCTGTGTAATGTATTGTAAACAGTTAAGGCTGCCCTTTGGAAAACCACACTTCAAATGAGCTTTTGCAGATTGCTGTTAAACCCAAAGGGATGAATTATATCCTCTACTGCACATAATGAACCCAGCAGTCTGGTGTGAGGATTTAGGACAATGTTCCAATAAATATAATGTTTTGGCCAATTTGAGAGGGATTTAGAAAAGCGCCAGGTATATCTTTGGAGATTTTAATTGAATTAAGAATTATTAAGGGAATGGGAGAATGAGGGTTGTATCCTCATGCAATCTTCCTTCTTAGAGGACAGAGCCAGGTAACGAACCACAAATCCCAGACTTCGAGCTTGATCCTGGCTCACACTCTTCCTGGGTAGGAGTCAGATCCCTCCTCTGTGAGCCAAGGAATGTGTGTCCTTGTCACAGAATATTGGGATACTCTAGCACCAGAAGGCTCCTTACAGACCATCTGATCCAGGGATTCCACATTCAAACATCTTTAGGGTCAAACAGGTAGAATAAATGAATAAAGAAGTTAAGCATATGGCCATTTAAGATCCTGGCATCTGCAGATCAAATTTTCTTCCTGGACTAGTGGTTTAAGTCCTCTAATGACTATAATAATTACTACATTCTGGTAATAAGAATATAAAGTTTGAAATATATAAGGTTTAAGTCGATCTCCTTTGGATTTTAACACAGTTAAATCATCTACTAGCTGTGGAACCTAGAACAAGTTGCTTAATATTTCTTAGTCTCCCTTTGTTCATCTGTGAAATAAAGGAAAACAATACCTAATCTGCAGAGTTGTGGGGAAGGTCATACATGTGTGTGTATGTTATCTATAAATATATGTTATGTATTTTATATATATGTGTGTGTGTGTGTGTGTGTGTGTGTGTGCATGCATGTGCTCCTTATAGGCATATGTGTGTGTGCATATATATACATTCAAATTATATTTTTGTATTTTTTGGGTAAATATCCAGAGTGGTATTACGAGATCATATGGTAATTCAATTTTAATTTTTAAGGAACCTCCACACTATTTTCCACAGTGGTTGCAACAGTTTGCATTCTCACCAACAGTGCGCAAGAGTTCCTCTTTCTCCACAACCTCACCAAAACTTGATGTTTCTTCAGTCTGCTATTTTAATTAATGCAGTAGTCTATATGATATTCAATTCAATCCAAAAATTGGACTAATTGATTTCTCTTTTCTCCTGTGACAAAAAATTACCAGAAAATAAAAGGTTTTCTCCCCTGCAGGATTCCACAAAGTTTGTTATGATATCCTATGGAAATGGAACCAAAGTAATTGATCAGGTTTTAGTTTTTAAATCTGTGGCTAATATTGTATTAAATACAGAATTGCTGAATTAAAACATTAGTATTACATGGTTAAAGAATAGAGACATGCAAGTTTTAGACAGATGATATACTCTGTACACAAATACATATTTCTTAGCCAAAACTCTTAACTAGTACATACATTAGAATAACCTGTGAAAATGTAGCTTCACAAGCTACAAACAGAAACTGCTATCTCACTGTCTTCAAGATAGAAGTTGTTCATGTGAAATCTATTGTTGTATCAATACCTAGTAAAGATTTCTTTCACTTGACTTTATTTTTTAACTACAATTTTTATAACTTCAAAATTGATGATAAAAAAAGAAATTAATGATGGCACATTAGGATAGAGTTCACAGTCAGGTTCACTAACAGCTATGTGCTGTGACTTTCTATTCCTCCTCAAGTGTAGTCTATTACAAATTGCAAATTACTGTCTTCAATGAAACTTATTGTCTACAATGAGTAACTGTGAGGTTACTCATAAACACTTAAAACCTTAAATAATAAATCGATGGCTTTTTATCAACTACTGTACATTTAATGTTTGGACATTAGGTAACATATTAAGAAATTGTTATTGATGGCAATTAAAAAGAGTAATGTTAAATGAGAAATAGAAAATAAGGGCCCTGGTATTTAGCTTGAGTGACAAAATATTTCCTGCATTTCTCTAGTTTCATATCAGAGTTTGTTTACAGGGTTATGTTTTCCTGGTGCTCAACAGCCATAATTGTACAATGGCTTTTTTGTGGTTTTAATTTAGACCAGCAGTTGTCAATCCTTTTGATCTCAGGGCAACTTTACAAATTTACAGTCTTTGAGAATTCCAAAGAGCTTTTGTTTACATGGTTTATATTTATTGGTATTAACTATAATTTAAAACCTATAAATGTATACAATGATGATTTTAAATTATTAAAAATAATGACAATTACATGCTTACATGAACAACATATTTTATGAAAAATAACTATTTGGGGGCACTGGGGTTACTCAGTCAGTTAAGTCCAATTTTGGCTCAGGTCATGATCTCACGGTCTGTGGGTTTGAGACCCATATCTGGGTGGCTGCTTACAACATGGAGCCTGCTTCAGATCCTCTGTCCCTCTCTCCCCAGTCTCTGTCTACCCCGCCCCTGTTCATACTCTCTCTCTCTCTCTCAAAAATAAATAAACTTTAAAAAAAGAAAAAGAACTATATTTCAAAAAAGTAATTTTAATATGAAGAATAGCATGGTTTTAAGTTTTTATAAATTCTTTTTAATATGTAGCTTCAAAAGAGACAGCTGAATTCCCATATTTGTTCCCATATTCAATCTTTTGCAATATCACCTGTCATGTAGCCTTTGGAAAACTTCTGCTATATACTCATGAAAGAATGAGAGTAAAGGAGGCAAATATTATCTTAGTATTATTATGAAATAGTTTTGAAACTCATGGATCCTCTGAAAGAGTCTTGGGGACCTCCAGGGGTCTCTAGACTATACTTTCAGAAAAGTTTTTTGAAATCAGTAGTCTATCCTGGTCAGTCTATGTTATCCATATGAGCAGGTGTAATTGCCCTCTCAAAGGACAGCAGTTTTCCATATCTGACATCTAAAATGCAGCATACACAATTCATGAAACACAAATGGGGGTAACTTAATCTGTCTGAAATTTTAATTACTTTGGATTATATCCAAAAAATGTTTTAATGAGGCAAATATAGTCTCATTGTAAGTAATTATGGGATGTGGGGTGTATCAAGGGGACTGGAAAGAATAAATTTTGGAGACTTAAAGGTGTGTTGAGACCTAAAGAAACCACTGTAAAAAGGCTTTTTGTCACTTGCTTTAGATTTTGTTTTGTCTTTTGGAAGGCTTTGCATGATATAGGGAATATTTTATGTCAATTGGCATGATCAAAACATTTCTCTAAAGTCCTTAAAACAAGAATGTACTCTGTGTAGTTAACTTCAGGACCTAGAAAACTGAGTAGTGTGCTAGATCCTTTAAGAATCACGTATAAATTTCATATTAAACATTGACCAGAATTAATGGCTGAAGTTGAACACAAGTATACACCCACGTATATTTTCCATTCCTTCTTCGACAATGGTTATAAGGATATACACTGACACAATGCTGTCTGCTGGTATTACTACCATAAAAAGAAATACAGTATCACAGTAATAATACATTTGACCTCATTGGTTAATATTCAAAGTGATGGTCAAGAAGGTTATAAGCAAACATCAGCTTTCTTTCACACCTCTTAGCTCATTCTGCAAATTAATAACATCATCTTGGGAGCATTCAAGACCCTGGATAATGAATGTTAACAGCAGTTCCTGTTGGCTGCATCTGAGGATGCATTTATTTTTCTCATTATCTTACACACAATCTTTTAGCTATTGTCTGCCACTGTTGCTCACTCAGGAAGCCACAGAAAGTGCTAAAGATGTCAAGAAGCAATAAGCCTCATTTATTTTTATGGCCTTCATCAGCATTTTTTTTTCTCTCTCACTTTTTTTTTTTTAAACTTAAAGGCCTATAATAGAATTTGCTGATTAGAATCAGAAGTGTATCTAAGTATAGATATGAGAGACCTTCTCGGAAAGTGATGGGCTATGGAAGGGCACTTTACCAGTATCATACCCCTGACAGATGGTGAATCTAAAGTCAATTAATGAGTATGTCTTCTTTCCTTTCTGTCTGTGTTCTAGGTATTTCACAATTGATTAAAACTAATAATATTATGGGGTGCCTGGGTGGCTCAGTCAGTTAACCGTCTGGCTCTTGGTTTCGACTCAGGTCATGATCTCACAGTTCATGGGTTCAAGCCCCACATCGGGTTCTGTGTTGACAGTGCAAAGCCTGCTTGGGATTCCCTCTCCTCTTCTCTCTTTGCCCCTCCCCCACTTGCTCTCTCTGTCTCTCTCAAAATAAATAAATAAACTTAAAACCTAATAATATTATGAAAGTAAAAGATTTGGATGAATGATAGATAGTAAGTGGATTAAAATATGGCCAGAAGGGATATTCAGGGCAATATTATATGCAAATGACTGAAAAGCAAGATATATTATATCCCCTTAGCTATTAAAAGGTTATCCCTGGGGCACCTGGGTGGCTCAGTCAGTTAAGCATCTGACTTTGGCTCAGGTCATGATCTCATTGTTCGAGAGTTCGAGCCCCGCTTGGAGCCTGCTTCAGATTCTGTGTCTCCCTCTCTCTCTGTCCCTCTCCCATTCATGCTCTGTCTCTTTCTCTCAAAAATAAACACTAAAAAAAAAAAAAGAAATTAAAAGTGAGTAAGATTAAAATTTGTGCCAACAAAGACACAAAAGATTGAGGAAATAAATGAAGATAAAGTGACATAATGCCTTTTTATTGTCTCTCTCTCAAAAATAAACATTAAAGAAAATTTAAAAAAGGTTAGCCTTAATTTCTCTCCATATATCATTAAGACAAGAAAACAAAAGCAAATGATCACAATAGAGAAAGGTACAATGAGATAAAACATAATTTCATGTTACAATGGAAACCTTTTTGAGCTCATCAGTGGACGTGCCTGGACATGTAGGCTTTTGGACTAGGGTAGACCTAACAGTTCAAGGAACTTCTCCTCTGTAATAATAGAACATGCAGCCAGGGACACACATTAAAATTCCTTTTCTGAAGGAGAAGCAAATCCAGATGTGACAAAACGTCAGGACTTGTTTGTCAATTCAAGGAGCTGAATGGACAGTAAAAGGTAAGATGCTAACTTCAAAATGATACAGAGATCATAGAAGCACTTCATTTGGATTATCAGTGATCAATTATCCATTAGAAAAATGATAATCCTTGAAGAATATCTTAGGCACATTAGAGGTTTAGGATTATCAATCTCTCAGGAAGGGATGAAGGTAAAGGTGCATTTGAAGTACCTATATAGCACTTTAGTTAAAAATGAGAAAACATCAACTGTTCGTATAAAAGCAAGTAGGTGTTGATAAATACTATTAACTACCAATTACATACAGTTTCTTATCACAATCTCTCTTCCTGTCATATGCCTGGGTTAACTTAGAAACTGAGGGCATGATGCTGGTGTTTTGGGGGCTATTAGATATTTCTGATGGAGATGGAGAAGAAGGAGTAGGGGCTTGGAGAGGAGAGGTGGGTATTACTGAAAAAGACAAGAACTGAGAAAAATGGAGTCCTGATGACTTCTGCCAAGAATACATACCACTCCCTTTATTTGGGGATGTTTTCAGAGCTTGATCTATACCACTGTCATCTTCCTATTTCTCTGTTGTGATCTGGCCAATTGATACTTGCTCTGACTAGTTGGGTTTTATCCATTATCAAACTATTGAAGGCTGTCCTTAATAGCTGTGGTCAGCTAAGGCTGAACTGTTTTGCAGTTTGACCCCTTGTGTTCTAAATTATGTTGTCCCTGATCTGTGAATTCCAGGTATTCCTCTAGGAAGGTGAGGAATTCAGTAGGCTTCCAAAACCAAAGGGAAAATCTTAAAGCTGAAGATTTCAAAGAGCTCTCTTTATAAAAACCTATTGCAAATAAAAAATTCTTAAAAAGTCAGAAGAGTTAGCGTAGCTTTTACAATAGAAGAGTCTCCATGCTTGCTCATACTTGGACCCTTTCTCTGTGCTAAGCTAGTTAAAATGTACTTGTGGATTACAACTTTTAAGATCTTTATGGTTGAAAGGCAAACACGGAGTCATTGACAAAGTCAGTGAAAAAGGGATGTCTTCAAAACAAATGTAATTATACAACTCTTCAAACATACTTTTCTCCTTAAGGCCTTAGTGTATATGGTAAAGAGATGCACGTTAGGAAAGAGTCACTATCCAATAACCTATCTTCAAAGTAAGTTTGTAGTCCTCCAAGAGCTTTAAAATCCACAGGAGTTTAGAATTTTTATGCTAGTTCTTATAATAAGACATTAGAACAGTAAATGTCAAGAGCGTCTTTATGGTTTCAGAAACATATTGCTTGGATTGTAATCAATTATTCACTGTGTTAAAAAAGAAAACAAACTAAGTGAAAAAATAAAGAAGTAGTACCAGCCGCTATGAATCAATCACTATGGTAGTTTTACAAAATGCACAAGTGACCTATGAGGAAAATATTCCTATTAAAAATCCCATGCCAACAATGATATTGAGAACTTTAAATTTTAAATAGAGAAAAGACATATTTGTTTGTAAAATGTAAACCAATACTTGGCATGAACTATTATTGAAGTCATAGCAAAATTCCCGAGAGAATTAAGTTGAGACTTTACGTAAGAGTTAGCAGAGAGACATCTGTTCATTCAACAAAAATTCATCGAGTGACTTCTGAGTGCATGACACTGTCTTCAGTTGTGAAGACAGGGCAGGGATCATGACAGAAAACGTCCTTAAAGCTGTCTTGTAGAGAAGCTTCCATCTCCATACCGTTTTCTTTTAAGCAATTCGCTTGGAGTGGGGCAAGAATGCATAAGTTTGAAAAAAGAGTAGTGTGGAAGAAGAGTGGAGCCATTTATTAGTGGAATTTGAAATCCATGAAGTAATGGAGTCAATAAGAATCATTCAGGGTCTGTTTTAATGGAATGTCCTAATCATTTCTGCATTTCATGAAGAAACTCTGTTGTTTACATGGAAGTTGCATTAAAATTCCTCATTAGCATTCATATAATATTAGAAGTAATAAATCTTCTTAATACTCCCATCCCTAATACACATAACTGATCTACAAGCTGCTTATCATCTCAGCACTTGAAATAAATCATTTTCTTGTATTTGGTCATGTTATTGAGGGCCTAGAAATAGGACTTTAAAAAGTCATACAAATTATTCTAAATCAATGTGTAACATGATGAAGTAGAACTAAAATACCACTAGACAAACAAAAGTTCTAGTCAAGACTTTGACACTATCTTTATAGCCCTGGTGAAGTCATTAAACATTGTATCTCAATTTTCTTAAAAAGAAAATGAAGATAATGTTACCTACATTGCCTTCTTCTCAGAGCTAGTATAGATTTCCATAGGTCTATATACAAATAGCCTTTGACAAAGAAATACAACAAAACAAACAAAAGTTCATTTAAAGCACTGTGTCATAATTTACATTACATTATTACATGACTAACAGGTCCCTGAAGGGTAAAGTGTAAACAACCTCTAATTTGTCACTCTTCCACAATATAAGATGATATCCACCCTACTCCTCTAGAAAAGTATATTGTGTTCATTTCAGATTCCGTCAATGGTGCTCATGGTAGTGAGACCAGCAGGTAATTTAGACTATCGTAGGCCTTTCAGCGAGTCACTTCCTGACGTAGGGTGATATTACAGGCTGGTATTATCAAGTATGACAGTGTATGGCTCTACAGAGATGCTATGTCATCCTAAAAATGCTAATGACTTCTCAGTTGGACAGAGAAGCCTCAGAAGACTTTTATAAAGCAAGTCTTCAGTATAAGAGAGCTGGCTTTAATAACGTGGAAAAAAGGGAAACTGAAAAAAAGAATTTTAGGGATGGAAGAAACTGTGGACACTGACTTTTCCAATCTATTAACATAACCTTGGGAAAACAGATATGGCAGAGGATTTGAGCCACTTACACAAGGTCATCCACCTAGGCATTATCCAAAGTGGAGCCAGAACTCGTTTCTTTTAATACTTCACCCACTGTCCTTGCCATTTTTTCCAGTTTACATGTTTTTGTGACTGTGATTATTGAAAAAAGTTATGTCTTTTTCTTTCTGCTCATACTTATATTCTTATTATATTTGGGTCAATCTTCCTTCTTACAGTTTGCAATCTGCACACTTTGTAATCCTATAAATATAGTGTCATTTGGCATTTCTATTAATATGCCATTTACTCCACCATTCTAGATCTTTAATAAAAATGTTAAATAAGACCAGACCTAGCATTTGTTACTTTTTGTTTATAAGCTTTTCCTCAATTTTAATCTGACTGATTTTCTTGTCATCTAAGCTCATTTAAAACAAATTTGCAAGTAAAATATCATCAGACATAGTATCAGATGTTTTGCTAATGCCTAAATATATCACATTTTCCCATCTATCCATTAATTTTGAGAATTTATCAAAGGAAGGAACTCAGCTTGTCTACCATGAATTTTCATTTATAAACTCCTGCTGTTCTAGGTCTTTAAGCCTCTTTCTTTCAGTTGCTTTGAATTGTTCAGCTACTTTATAAAATACTTCTATCCATTTTCATACAATTTGTAATTTCCTTCCTTATCACCGACACAGATTTTGAGGGTGGGGATGGGAGTACCACCATATACTGGTATCTGAAATTCTTAAAATGAAAACACCAGACATCAAAAACCTTGGTCTCCTTAATTGAAAATAGTGTAAGTTCTTGGTGGAACCCTGATCTTTCAGTTCAAGGTACTAAATGCATTATTATGGATTATGAGAGACTGTAGACTAAGAAAATATTTATAAATCACAACTCTTAATTCTGTATCAGCAACATTCTTCTAGCCTGAGTTCTCTCTGTGTTACTGCTTCTGCCTGGGTTTAGACTCTTACTATCTCTTAATTGGAATTTTCTGACAATTTCTAGCCCATCTCTCTACCATTGTCTCTACCCACAGATCACATCTCCTCAGCATCACTAGCTATTTACCAAAAACTATGGGTCTTTTATGTACCATTAATTATTTCTCATTTTCTGTAGTGTAAAGTTTAAACTCCTTAACAAGCTCATACAAGACCCTTTACAATATGTCCCCAAACTCTCTTTGAACACCAATTCATTCTTTTCTAAACCTGTTGTTCTCTATTACTCGATGTCTTTATATGGACCCAGAACTCCCCTTCTTCCCTTTTTCACCTGGGAATTACACTTCATCCTTGATGACCCTGCTCTCTGGCATCTAAGTGAAACCTTTCTCAACCACTTCAGGCAGTTGGGAACATCATGTTTCAATATCACAAGTATACTGATAATTTTGCTCTCACTTCTATCATTGTGTTGTAATCTATCACAATAGAACACAGCTCCTGTAAGACAGACACTGTTTCTTCCTTAACAGGCTTACCCTGTTTGCCAACATGCAGTGAGCATCAAACATTTGTTGAAATACTAGGTGAATGCTCTGAAATTATTGAACATAGAAGTAGACTGCATCTAGAAAATGGACACCTTACTAGTACTGATGCCTTTTATTCTTGCAGTTCATTTTCACATTTATCAGCCCAAGATACACCAAATTGCCTTCTCTATAAACAGTGTTATTCACTTTGAATAGTGAAAATATTCTCTTGTAGCTTATAAAATCAAGCCTCAAAACTTTATCAGAGAAATCACATATAATTTTTATTTTTACCTTCTCTTCATCAGTAAAAGTGTTACAATGCATTACTCTTCTTAAATTTGAATTTGACATTGTAATTTCTCTGGTGAGCATCTAGCATGAGCACTAGCCACTAGCTTTCCCTGGTACATTAGTGATCATTACCAAGTTTCCAAAATATTTCATTCTCTTCTTGTTCTACACAGTCTCCCTTAGCTAGTATCATAAATTGATTTGTGTGACCTTGTTTGTCCATTCAATCCTTCCCAGCTCTAGTATCTTGCAGAAACTGAAGACCTTCGGACTTCAGGATCAGCCTTACCTACTGTGTAAGTTACTCCTGAGCATGCCCTGTCCTACTGGCCATTGGTGTCTGAAATTGATTTTTCTGCTCATAACTCAATACCTATTAGGGCTGATGTGAACATTCCTGATCTCCCACACCCACAAATCAACCAAACTACAGTTATTTTAAGTTCATGGCATGTTTGTATCCACAATTAGACTCAAATCCTGAGCCAATATTCAGTTCTTTCTTCTTGGGTGGTACTAAAGACTGAATGTTTGTGTTCCTCCCTGCCCCCTAAATTCATATATTGAAACCTAATTCTCAATGTGATGGTATCCAGAGGCGAGGCCTTTAGGAGATGATTGGGTCATAGGGTGGAGCCCTCACAAATGGTTTTAATGTTTTTATAAAAGGGACCACAAAAAACTAGCTAGTCCCTTCCACCATGTGAAAAAGCCATCTATGAAAATGGAGCAGTTTCTCACCAGACACTGAATCTGCCAGTACCTTGATCTTTGACATCCCATTCTTCGGAACTGTGAGAAATAAATCTGTATTGTTTATAAGTGACTTGGCCTATGGTATTCTGTTATAGTAGCCCATGTTGACTAAGACAAATGGGAAACTCAAGTTTTTATATTTGTACTCACCATATGAGGTCTAATCCAAACAAGACAGATCCACCCTGTGTACTAATAATTATACCTTATATTTGAGAATTGTGTAGAATCCATAAATTCTTTCATATAGATTATTCCATTCAGTTCATACAACACAGTGAGAAAGGCAGAGTATCAAAAAGAAGCACCAGTCGTACAATCATTTCCTAACCAAGTAAGGAATTCTCTACAAACTCAGTACATTAGTGGTGGGTTCTGCAATTAGTCTTAATGGCCAACCATGATAACCAGTGTGTTCCAGTTGCTCCAATCAGATACTGGGAATCATCCTTCTTCCTTTCCCTCACCATCCAATTAGTCATTAGGTCATCAATTCTACCTCTAAAATATCCTTTGTATCTTTCATGTCCATCTCTCTCCATCATGATCTATGCCTTCATGTCTCCCCTAGACTTTTTTTTTGTTAATTTTTTTTAACGTTTTATTTATTTTTGAGACAGGAGAGACAGAGCATGAACAGGGGAGGGTGGAGAGAGGGAGACACAGAATCTGAAACAGGCTCCAGGCTCTGAGCTGTCAGCACAGAGCCCGATGTGGGGCTCGAACTCACGGACCGCGAGATCATGACCTGAGCTGAAGTCGGCTGCTTAACCGACTGAGCCACCCAGGCGCCCCTCCCCTAGACTTTTCAAAATATGTTCATTTTGGACCTCCTTCACACCCCACACTCTTTAATTCTTCTAGTACATGACAGCCAGAATCATTTTTTTTTCTGAAATACAAATCTGATTATGTTTCATCTCCTTTCAAAATCACTAACTGGATCCCCTTGTTCTTGGAATCAAACACAATCTCTGTAACTAGGTATTGTAGTTTTCTCCCAATTTTACTTCAAACCATCTTAAAACAACTCTTTTCTCTTTCTTTCAGTCTTATTTCAGGCATTGCAAAAACTCTTTCAGTCCCTCAATGGATCTCAATTGTGTCTGTTTTCTCTCTTCACTGAATATTCATTCATACTTTCTTTTCCCTTTCTCTGAAACCTG
The DNA here is from genome assembly GCF_023721935.1 of Panthera uncia. Lineage (NCBI taxonomy): Eukaryota > Metazoa > Chordata > Mammalia > Carnivora > Felidae > Panthera > Panthera uncia. The sequence goes on from NC_064808.1 coordinate 61,748,425, forward strand.
CCTCTCTACCTTCTTCTCCTTCTAGATAAGTACCTCTCGCTCTTCAGATCTTGTTCCCTTTTTTCTCTCATTTTTTTGTGTTAAAAAAACACTGTTTTTGAACTATAGTTGACACACAATATTACATTAGTTTCAGCTGTACAACATAGTGAATCTACAACTATATACAATGTGTTATGCTCACCATGAGTGTAGCTACCACGTGTCACCATACAATGCTAATACAATATCACTGACTGTGTTCCCTATGCTGTACCTCCCATCTCTGTGACTTTGTTCATTCCATAACTAGAAGCCTATCCCTTCTACTTGACTTCACCCAATTTGCCCACCACCATCCCCTATCTCATTTTAGAGTCTTCTTCCTATGAAGTCTGCTCTGACTTCATAGGAAGCATAGGTTTGCTCACCACAGAAGTCTTTAGTGTCTCACATATTACTGTAGTCCCCACTAGGTTATTCATTCTGGGAATCTAAATACTGTACCTTCTTTGCCTTATTCACCATTTGCTACCCAACACCTGACACAGCTGGTGCTCCCTAACTACTAGTTATTATTGAAAGACTTCTGTCTTCATCCCCTCATACTTCAGGTTCCTGCATGGCTCATGGCTACCTGTCTCCTCTTACTTTCAGTATCTTCCATCATCTCTGCTCTAGCCCCAAACAAAAGTAAGCTTAGTCATTCTCTTTCCTATCATACAAACGGTGAGTGGAATTTGGACAAATGCTCATAAAATGCCTCTAACAGTTTTTCCTCACAAGAATGATAGGCCAATTTCTGGGTAGTTATGACTCATTCTGCAATTTGGGGTATGTATCTTTATCTAAAATCTATAGAAAGATCTATAAACTACCCTGTCAAATCTGAGTGCAAAAATTCTCATTCTATCTATATATACATTTTACCCCTTTTGTAAGTAATATTATTTTTTTCCTAACCTTCTAAGAGAAAGAAGTGTCAAACATTTCAGGATTCTACATTTATTTTCCATGGGTACCCTTCACTTTCTTTTTCATTGTTATCACCAACTCTGCTATCAAAAGGAACAGTAAGGTGAGTTAGTGATTTGATAAACAAATACAAAGGAATTTTAGGTTTCTGAGTTACAATTAAAGGGCCATTTAACAACACTGCATAGTTCCTAAAAGAGTACAAGATATTCAAATGTGAGGTAAAAATAAAATTACCAAACTGACACCTAATTCCCAGGAATTTTGCCTTAACTCTATTGATAATAGTCCCATGCTTGCTAATCTTGACTCAATCCCTTTGAGCAGAAGCTTCAGCTACTTCTTTTAGTTCCACAGACACATTATTCTTAAAAATTCCATGTGAGATTGACATTGGAAATTTTCTTAGCTGTCAGAGAATGGATCTTAGAAGCATGATCTATATTGGATTTACCAGGGAAGGCTTTTCATTGTGTTCTACGCATGTGGGTATGGTTTGGCATAAAAATAGAAAATCTTTAAAAAGGTATGGAATGCTCTTGTTGCAGTACTGTTGATCACAGAGTTATGCTTAGAGGAGCTAATGCTTAGAAGTATCAAACAGGTTACCTAACCGAACCCTCTCAACAACCTTGTAAGGGTTGTCAAGCTTCAATTCAGTAATTCTCAACCTTGGCTACACATAGGGATCACTTAAGGAGATTTAAAAATACAGATACTTTTGCCCCAATACCAAGGATTATAATTTAATTTGTTTTGGGTAAGGCCCAGGCATCTAGATTTTTCAAAGCTCTCCAGGAGATTCTAATGAACAGTCCGGATTGAGGAACATTGCTTTAATTTTATTAATTGAGAGCTGGAGTCAGTGATGCCTGCTAAGTACAGGCTCAGTCCTATCTGTCTAGTCATTGAGTCAAGGACATCCTGGGCAGGAAATAAATGAAAAGTCACAGCCCACAAGCTGATATATAGCTTAGAAGTAGCTTTGCTCAGGAAATGGTTTGAATGTTTATGCCCCCCTCCAAATTCCGTATATTGTAACCTACCCTGAAAGGTGATGGTATTAGGTGGCAGGGTCTTTGTGATTGGATTAGTTTGTGAGGGCAGAGCCCTCATGAATTACATCAGTGTCCTTATATATATAAAAGTCCTGAGAGAGCTCCTTTTTCTCCTCACACCATATGAGAACATTTGAACTTTGTAACTGCTACAATGAGAATTCTGGGACCCAAAACAGAGCCCTTACCCTACCATGCTAGCACCATTATCCTGAACTTCCAGCCACCACAATTGGGAGAAATAAATTCCAGTTGTTTATAAGATATCCAAATTTTGGTATTTTGTTATATTGTTACGGTGGCTTGAATGGTCCAAGACAGTTGCCATGTTACTTTACATTATTCATAGATTAAAATACAGATTTACTAAAACACATAAGGCCAGTCATAAGCTGCTTACATTTCCAAATATAATTCATACCATCTTCTCCCTCATTCACCATGCACCAGCCACACTGTTTTCTGTCTGTTTCTTCAAGAGTGCATGTTCTCACACTTAACTGCCTATGATTCTTCCTCCCCTGGAAATACTGGTTCATTCTCATCCTTAGGGTATTAGTTCAGATGTCACCTCTTCAAAATAGTCTTTTGTCAATTCTCCTTACCCAATTACACTCCATCTCACCCCTTTATTTTGATTTTTAATATGATAAATAATGTGATTTTTCTTGCCTATTTTTCTAGTTTATTGTATATCTTTTCCACCATCCTTTAAGGTGATAGATTGATTCATTTATTAAATAAAGAATGAATGAAGGAATAAATGAATGAAAAATAGAGCGAACTGGTCACTTTAAAAAATTCCTAAGGATCTGAGTTATAGTCTCTTCTAATTCTACCCTTGTAGTGTCTAATGTCTACATTTTATTCTCTCTCTCCAACCATCCATCCACTTTCTGCCCATTCACTCATCTTTTATTTCCTTATTTATAGATCAAATGTAGCAATCTACATATTCAATGCAATCACCATCAAAGTAACACCAGCATTCTTCACAGAGCTAGAACAAATAATCCTAAAATTTGTATGGAACCAGAAAAGACCCCGAATAGCAAAAGCAATCTTGAAAAAGAAAACCAAAGCAGGAGGCATCACAATCCCAGACTTCAAGCTATACTACAAAGCTGTAATCAAGACACTATGGTACTGGCACAAGAACAGACACTCAAATCAATGGAACAGAAGAGAGAACCAGAAATGGACACAAAAACGTATGGCCAACTAATCTTTGACAAAGCAGGAAATATCAAATGGAATAAAGACAGTCTTTTCAGCAAGTGGTGCTGGGAAAACAGGACAACGACATGCAGAAGAATGAACCTGGACCACTTTCTTACACCACACACAAAAATAAACTCAAAATGGATGAAAGACCTAAATGTGAGACAGGAAGCCATCAAAATACTTGAGGAGAAAGAAGGCAAAAACCTCTTTGATCTTGGCCACAGCAACTTCTTACTCAACACGTCTCCAGAGACAAGGGAAACAAAAGCAAAAATGAACTACTGGGACCTCATCAAAAAAAAAAAACTTTTCTGCACAGCAAAGGAAACAAACTAAAAGGCAACTGACAGGATGGAAGAAGATATTTGCAAACGACATACCAGATAAAGGGTTAGTATCCAAAATCTACAAAGAACTTATCAAACTCAACACCCAAAAAACAAAGAATCCAGTGAAGAAATGGGCAAAAGACACGAAGAGACACTTCTCCAAAGAAGACATCCAGATGCCCAACCGACACATGAAAAAATGCTCCACATCACTCATCATCAGGGAAATACAAATCAAAACCACAATTAGATACCACCTTACACCTGTCAGAATGGCTAACATGAACAACTCAGGCAACAACAGATGTTGGCGAGGATACGGAGAAAGAGGATCTCTTTTGCATTGCTGGTAGGAATGCAAACTGGTGCAGCCACTCTGGAAAACAGTATGGAGGTTCCTCAAAAAACTAAAAATAGAACTACCCTATGATCCAGCAATTGCACTACGAGGTATTTATCCAAGGGGTACAGGTGTGCTGTTTTGAAGGGACATATGCACCCCAATGTTTAGAGCAGCACTATCAACAATAGCCAAAGTACAGAAAGAGCCCAAATGTCCATTGATGGATGAATGGATAATGAAGATGAGGTATATACATACAATGGAGTATTACTCGGCAATCAAAAAGAATGAAATCTTGCCATTTGTAACTACGTGGATGGAACTGGAGAGTATTATGCTAAGTGAAATTAGTCAGTCATAGAAAGACAAATATCAAATGAGTTCACTCAAACAAGGACTTTAAGAGACAAAACAGATGAACACAAGGGAAGGGAAACAAAAATAATATAAAAAGTGGGAGGGGACAAAACATAAGAGACTCTTAAATATGGAGAACAAATAGAGGGTGACTGGAGGGGTTGTGGGAGGGGGAATGGGCTAAATGGGTCAGGAGCATTAAGGAATCTACTCCTGAAATCACTGTTGCACTATATACTAACTAATTTGGATGTAAATTCAAAAAAATAATAAATTAAAAAATAAATAAATTTTAAAAATGTAGTATCATGTACTAGGAAAAACAAAAACAAGACAAAACAATCAACAAATATATCATATCTATATCTATATCTATATCTGCATGTATATCTATATCTATATTTATATCCATATATATTATATCATACTATATACAGAACTAGTTTTTCAGAAGCACTTCTGAATCCCCTGTAATTCGAAACCCATAGCCAAAGGTAACAACTCTCCCAACATTTGCTTAACCACATATTAGTTTTGCCTATATTTGAACTTTATGAAAATTAAATCATACTAAATGCATCATGTTTTACTTCACTGCTCAACATTCTGTTTGTGATACTTATTTTTATAACATTTTGGCTATTCATTTGTACCATTCAAGTAATACATAAATCTACTATCACTAAATTATCTGTTAAGTGATAGGCATTACTGATAGGCACTGAGTAGCTTCAGTATTTGGTTATTAGGCATAGTGCTGCTATGATCACAGTTGTATATGCTTTCGGCATCTGTATGCAGTTTAGTGGGATATCGAGATGCGCCTAGGAGTGAAAGCTTGGTCAGAGAATATGCATAGGTTCAGTACTAATAGACAGTGCTAAATGATTTTTTAAATTCACTGTACTGTTTTACAGTGTATGAGGAAAGTGAGAGAGTTACAGTTGCTCTACATTTTTACCACCACTTGGTAATGTCAAATATGAATATTTATAATCAGTGTATTTATTATATTTTCATATTTATTACATTTTACATTATATACATAAATTCATATTAAATAAATTTTATTCCATTAAATATTTATAAAAATATATACAAATAAATATATAATATAGTATTATATTTATATTCTTATAAGTATTAGTATTTCATTCTTGTTTAACTTGTGGTTCCCTTATAGCTAATAAGTGACTCTTTCATATGTTTATGGCACTTTGAAAATCCAATCTGTGAAGTGCCTGCTCAAGTCATTAGACCATTTTAATTGGATTATCTGTCTTTCTCTTAATGACATGTAGTTCTTGTATATTCTGGACATGAAATTTTTGTTAGATAAACACAGAAAGAATATATTCTTTGTCTATGGCTTATTGTTTTACTCTTTTAAAAGTGTCTTTTGATGAATGTAATTTTAGTGAAGGCAACTTCGTTGTTTTTTCAGGGGGTTATTTAATATTTTTATATGATTTTAAATCATATTTAAACTTTCTGCATTTCCTAATTGTGGATAATAAATGAAACTATAATTTTATGCAGCAGCCTCGTTAAATTTACATTTTAATTGTATGTCTTTATTGACAGACACTTTCTACTTTTCAAAGTATACTGCTGTCCATACATAATGATATTCTTATTTCTTTCTTTGCAGTCCTAATGATAGGATGAATGATGCAGTACTGGGACAGGAAAAAAGTTATAGTGAGGTGATTTCCCTATAATCAACTACTTGTAGGTAGAACCTTTTCTCTTCATTAACAATAAAGGGGCATTATGTCACTTATATCTTCATTTAGTTCCTCAATCTTTTGTGTCTTTGTTGGCACAAATTTTAATTCTACTCACTTTTATTTTCTTAATTTTTTAAATTTATTTTTGAGAGAGAAAGCAAGAGAGAGAGCTAGAGAGCAGGGAAGGAACAGAGAGAGAGGGAGAAAGAGGATCCAAAGTGGGCTCCGTTCTGAGAGCGGAGAGCCCCATGTGGGGCTCGAACTCATAAACTGTGAGATCATGACCTGAGTCGATGTCAGATGCTTAACTGACTGAGCCACCCAGGCATCCCCAATTCTACTCACTTTTAATGGAGAAGGTAAAAAATTATAGAGCACATGCCTTTAAAAGTCTATATCATCTGGTTATGAGATAAAGTACAATTTTGCCAATTTGGAATCTCATTTTGAAATCTCAATATGCTTCCTTCTTTGATTTGGTTCTTTGCAGTAAAAGAGGTGGATTGAGTTTTCATTTCTGGTCTTGGGTTTCTTGGTGAGGTCATACTCATTAATTTGTATAGAAAATTAGTTACCCAAAATAACAGAACTCTTGAAGCTCCCTGGAAGAAGATCTCCCAAGATGAGCACAGTCCCTTCATTACTGGGCTCAGTGGTACCCAGGGGGAGCACTCTGTGTTCCTTCTCATCCCTATTTGCTGGTCCCTTGTTTTATATTGTTTTTGTAACATGCCCCACTCTCAGTAATAAGCATAATAAAAAGGTAAAAATTATTTGAGCCACTGAATCTTCTGTGACAATAAGTGTATATATATATTTTTTCTTCTTCTTCTTTGACAGATGATTGTGTGTATAGATATTATATATTATTTTTATGATTTTCTATATAAATTATACATATACACTCATCTGTCAAAGAAGAAGGAAGATTTGGAACTTGATTAAAAATGATGGTGTTCTATTTAGAAGAAAATGGATTTGCATAGGGAGACCTGAACTTAAATGACAGCTCTGCTACTTAGGATGTCCCTCAAGTAATTTAATTTGATTCTCCATTCTCTATTCTTTAATAGATACTGTGGTAGATACACTGTAATAAAGACAGATACTGTGGTAGACTGTTTGCAAAAATGGCCTCAATCTTTCCCCTCTCAGTATCGTTATCCCTTTGCAGAGTGACTTTGAAGCCCTTCCTATGAAGACGTAAAATTTATTTCTCTACCCTGTGAAGCTGGATTGACCTTGTGACTTACTTTGACCAACAAAGAGAATATGGCAGAAGCAATGATCTGCTAGCCCCTAGTCTAGGCTTTAAGAGTTCTTATACTTTTCCATGATCTCTCTTGGTCACCAGCCTGGCCAATATGAGAAAAGCTGCATGCAGCCTATCAGGGAATGGGGAACCACATGGAGCAGAGAAGAGATGTTCCAGCTGAGGCTACCACCTAGCAAACCCCCTGGGGGGCCCACAGTTGCATGACTGAGCCAGCTGAGAGCGGAAGAATCTTGCAGCTTAGTTTCACCCAGTGCAAACTGCCAACCTGCAGAAGAGTGAGCAAAGTAGCTTGTTGTTGTCAAGGCACTAAATTTTGTGGTGATTTGTAACATAGTAAAACCTGAAACAGGGGATTATAGTATCTGGTTTTTGTTCCTGGAAGAATTTAATTGAAATGATTTACTATGTGAAACAGATCATTTTGCCTAGCAAATTAACATAATTAATGCTTCATGTAATTTAACTGGAGAAAATAATGATGTTAGTATAAACTAAGAACTTGCAATGCAGTTAGAACAAAAAAAAAGTGACTACTGTAAGATTTTCTAGATTGTAATAGTTTGACCCTTTAGGTAGTTTACTTCAAAAATGCTTTTTATTATGATTTGTATTCAGGGGAAAAATAGAATAATATTGTCTCTCAATTGAGTTTTGTCACAATTTATGTAATGATTAGGGATTATGAAGTGATTTCACAAAAGTAACTGGCTTGATATTATACTGACTTTTAAATAATAAACCTTAGGGTGCCTTGGTGGTTCAGTTGGTTAAGCGACTGACTCTTGGTTTCTGCTCAGATAATAATCTCAGGGTTTGAGGTGGAGCCCCGCATTTGCTCTGTGCTGATACAGAGCCTGCGTGGGATTCTCTCTCTCCTTCTCTCTCTGCTCCTCCTCTGCTCACAAGCACACACACACTTTCTCTCTCAAAATAAATAAACTTAATAAACAATAAAGTTTGGCAGTAAAAAAATGATTTGTTTATCTAAGTTTACAGTTTCAATGTGGCAGACACAAGATTTGAATCCAGAAATTTTTAAAGTTTATTTATTTATTTTGAGAGGGGGGTTAGGGGCAGAGATGGAGAGAAAGAATACCAAGCAGGCCCCAGGATGTCAGTGTGCCCGATGCGGAGTTCCGTCTCACCAACCGAACCTTGAGATCATGACCTGAAGCTAAATCAAGAGTCAACAGGGGTGCCTGGGTGGCTCGGTCAGTTAAGCGGCCGACTTTGGCTCAGGTCACGATCTCGCGGTCCGTGAGTTCAAGCCCTGCGTCGGGCTCTGTGCTGACAGCTCAGAGTGTGGAGCCTGCTTCAGATTCTGTGTCTCCCTCTCTCTGACCCTCCCCTGTTCATGCTCTGTCTCTCCCTGTCTCAAAAATAAATAAATGTTAAAAAAAAAATGAGTCAACACTTACCTGACCTAGCCACCTAGGTGCCCCCAGATTTCTTTTTTAATGTATCTTCATGACATCGTTGACCACAGTGCTTAAGATAACAATCAAGCTCAAACATACTTGGGTTTCTGTCCTTACTTTCCTTCTTACTAACTTTGTGATCTTAAGTCAGCTGCTTAAGTGTACAAACCCTGCTCTCTTGTCTGATAGTTGTTATGAAGACAATGGGATAATTCAAACACATATTTCAGGATATAGTTTTAACATATAAAGAATGACTATTTTTTTTCTGAAGTAATTTTCTTTAAAGACTATGGAAAGACAAACCTCAATCATATAAAATCTCTATCTTTAAGTATTTAGGATTTAACACAAGAGTTCTGAACTTAAGGTCCACATAGAATTCAGGGTCTATGAATTTGGATCAAAAAAAAAAAAACTCTGTAGTTTATTTTCTTACTAACTTCTCCCTGAAATTTAGCATTTACTTAATTATAAATTAAGAAAACCCCAATAGCATTAACAGTACCAATAACTTTCTCATTGATAGGAACTGAAGATATTTTTAGAGCACATTATAGTTATTGAAGATATATTGAAATACTGTTTGTCATTACTATTTTTCAATTATCTATATTAGATTAAATACAAATGAAAATAGACTAAAAAACAAAATCCATGTCATTTAGCCATTTCATTTGTGATGAAGAGAAAACTGATGCTTTTGAAATCTTGAATGCATTCACTGAATCAACATCTGAATTCTAGGTATTATGTCAAATTTTGGAAACAAGGAGATAAAGCTCATTTGTTGAGATTAAATTATAGTATGAAAAGTTCTGTGATATCAGTATGCACAAGATGCAATAAAAGGTCAAAGAAGGAACATCTAATCCAGACGGAGTGGGACAAAGTCTTCCAAAGGAAAGCACTTCTGAGATTGGTCTTGATGGGCTAGAAAGGGTTGTTGTGTGAAGAATGGATGGAGTTGATTAAGGGTGAACAGAAGACAATAAAAGAAAGTAATAAAACATGGCAGCTACTTAAAGAACTGTTTTCCCTTTTTCCTGGGGCTGCAGTTGGACTTCCCAACCCCTTTGCAGTCCATAAGGTCATTTGGCAGGTTCCATTCAGTGCAAGGGGAACAGAAGTAAGCTATATAAAGATTTCAAAAACTCTCCCACAGGCAACCCAATGGCTTTGAAATTAATAAAGTAATTGTCTCAATTGTTTCAATGATTCAGAATTCTAATCAGTTTCTAGCTACTCAACAATCTTGATTATGAATAGCTAAGCAATCAGTAAAATAGGAAATCTGAATAACTCTGTGGGTGCCGAATATCTCATTCAGAATTCCAAAGTAATATAAGAAAAATCTCATGATTTCTTATGAAATTGCTTAAGAATTACTTCTTGTAGGAAAGAAGTATAAATGAGCATAAAGGAAGCAAACTTGGGGTCACCCATGGGAGAACTTTGATACTTGATTTGAAAGCCCTGCATCCTAGTTTCTTCCTTTATAAAAAGAAAAAAAAAAGATATTTACATTTTATAGCATTTTGATGATGCCTTAAAATATAGAGGACATGTAAGCTGAGTACTTGGTTTTGAGTACACATTAAATAAAAATCAGTTCCCTCTGCTAAATATATAGTGCTCTTATTATGATGATGAGGATTTTGTGTGGATTTTTCTGTATGAAATGATTTAAACTGAATCATCCAAATTCATCTTGATCTTTTATTCCTACAGGCAAATACTTTCAAAAATGACTATACGGAATTAAGATTACAGTCTGTAAAATAGTTCCCTCCATGAGAAGGAGACTGGCTTTATTTGCAATATGCATTAATAAAGCACACTAAACTACTTTACTTTAAAGTGTAAGCACCTCTCTGCCCAATACCATAAATAGAAGTTTAATGAAATGTTTGGTCAAGTTTAGATGAATTACATTTCACACAGCATGCATGTAATATGATGTGAATTTAAAAAGCCTTGGGCAGAAGTTATGTCCCCTGTGTCTTATCTAGCGCTAAGTACACTGCCAACAATCTCAACTGACGATAATAATAATTCAAAGGCATTTACAGTTTAATCAAAATTCAGAGATCCTTTTACTCATTTTGGAGTTGTTAGGTTGAACAAAATGCAGGTGAACCTATATCTTGGCATTTGTTTTCTACTTTTTTTTTTTAAAGTATTTTAAAGTATTTCATTTCCTCCATGAAAAGATTCAGCCTTTCCATTACTGTTCAAATGGTATACCTATGAGCTGCATGAAGCGAAAAATTAAGATTAACATTATTTTCAAATATTTGAGGGTGATAAAACACATCCGACAAAAGAGCCTAATCCAGGCCACATATTTCTTTAATTTTTTTAATGTTTATTTATTTTTGAGAGAGAGACAGAGAGACAGAGTGTGAGCAGGGGATGGGCAAAGAAAGAGGGAGACAGAATTTAAAGCAGGCTCCAGGCTCCTAGCTGTCAGCACAGAGCCCACCACAGGGCTCAAACTCATGAGCCATGAGACCATGGCCTGAGCTAAAGTCAGATGCCCAAGGGACTGAGCCACCCAGGGGCCCCTAGGCCACATATTTCATACTGATGATCCCTCCAGCTTCTAGCGTGGTATCCTGTCACTGAGGATGAATTGATGAATGGATATCAGCCTCAAAATATAACAGATGCCTCCCTTTTATTCACCTAGTACTGAACTGTCATTCAACATTTTATGAAAACTTTGGAAGTCTCTATATTTAATTAGGAAGATATTGTGGCTTAATGAATTACAGAAATTACTTCTCACTGTGTTAAATTTGAGTTTTATGTTCTCTAAACTTACTTCTCTCAAATGTTGAGTTCCAGTTCTACCTTCTGGTTGTGGGAGGCAGAGTTTTAGCCCCATGATCTTCAACCCCTGGTGGTACTTCCATGGTTATGTTTCCTTCCATGGCAGAAGAGACTTTGCCTCTGTAATTGGGTTACTTACTAATCAATGATTTTAAAATGGGGAGATTATCCTGGATTGTCTGATTGAACACAATGTAATCCCATAAGCCTTTAAAAGATGAAGGAGGAAAGAAGAAGGGGAAGTCAGAGAGATTCAAACCTTAAAAAAGACTCAACACCCCACTGCTAACTTAAAGATGTAGAGAGCCATATGAAAATCATGGATAGGAAGTATATTCTGCTAACTAGCAGTGAGTGTAGAACAGGACTCCAAGCCCCAGATGAAAACTGCAGCCCAGCTGACAGCTTGATTTTAGCCCTGTGATTCACTGAGCTGAGAACCTAGCTATGCCATGCTGGAATTCTCATCCACAGAGCTATGAGATAATACATATGATTCTTTTTAAGCTGCTAAGTTTATGGTAATAAAAATAGAAAACTAACACATTTTTGTTGTGTGAGATGGTAGATACTCCTATCCACTAGTCATATCCTCGATGGTAGTTTTAAATTTGAATACACACGATCTGTCTCTTGCAAGCTGGCTGAAAATCTTACGATGCCTAGAATCTTCTGCATGCTCTTCTTTGAACTGTTTCCAGGGCCATTTTGACCCTCTACGACTTATTTGACCAGAACATTTATATATACATTTATATGCACTACGAATATGTATAGTTATTCTGAGAACTATTGTCACCACAGTATCACAATCAACCAATTTCTGTGTATAGGAAATGGCCTACACAATAGCACCAATCTTCTAAAGCTAATACTTGTTTTTAAACAAGAACTTTTTTTAAGGCATAAAAGAACAGTACTGTGGCACATAAATCTACTGATAATGTGGATCATGGTAACTGATGTCAGCCAACTAGTTTATATTCAACATCATTAATCTCTTGGACATGACAAATCTTGGTAGCAGAAGGGAATAAGTTCCAGATAATACACTTTTGAAGGAATGAATAACCCTTCCTATGAAGCACTTTAATGACTCTCCTTGTCAGATTTAAAATTTTATTATTAACGTTAGAAAATGGAAGCCCAAAAAGATACAGTTGCAAATCAATTTCACTGTGCCTTCATAATGAGTCCCTAATTGAACTCAATTTCTGATACAGTTGTGAATTTCCTTCCATACTTAATTTTAATGACATATACAGAAGGATTTAGTGACTGGGCATAAAGGAATTTATTTTAACTCTCCACTTTTATGTAGTTTAATAGATGAAATATAAATCATCACCACATTAATATGATGATAGGGAATGTATTTATGTCTCTTTACAGGTTTGAGTATGATCACTTTGTTAAGTGGGTGTTTTCACTTAACTCATTAAAAATAAATGATAAGTAAGAACAACCCCAAATGCTAATGTTCATTATGTAAATCTGCATGGTAGACGATTTACATTCAATTTATTTAATGTCTAATAAAGAAATACTGCTTCTTTTTCTTCCCTTAAATTAATTGTTTGATTGCCATATAGAAAAAAAAATGAATTACAAATATAGGTGACTATTTCAAATGGTCAGAAGCTGGCCTTCAATATCTAAGAAAAAAAATAATAAAGCATTTTCTCCAAAGAATGGCACAAGGTGATAAATGTTTGCTTAAAATTAACATCTTTAATTACATTGCAATGTTCTGACAATATTAAAAATTGAGAATCATTGGAATGATGGACTTTTGCATAATCTGAGGACCACATACATCTGTGCTTTATTCTTTCTAATATAGATCTACTTGCTCTAATTCATTTATGGCTTTCTTTTTAATCAATTACCTTGTATAGCTGGGATATAGCATCTCACTTTTTTTTTTCCCTTAGCATGGTTTAGTGGCAATAGGACAGGCATTGCTATCAGATGAACCTCAGTCTTGTTACAGACTCTAAACCTCTCTAAACCTTGATAACCATCAACCTTGAAAAAGTAACTTGAAATCTTGAGCATTACTTTCAATATCTGAAAATGGGAAAGTATTCCTACCTTGAAGAATTGTAAAGATAATCTGAGATAATTTATGCAAATTGTACAGTGCAATGTTTGGTACCTAGTACACATATGAAATTCAACAAATACAGCTAATGTGATAATGAAGATGAAGATGATGATGACTATATAATTTTCTTTGTTCTTTTTTTTTTATTTTTTTATTTTTTTTTTTTAATTTTTTTTTTCAACGTTTTTTATTTATTTTTGGGACAGAGAGAGACAGAGCATGAACGGGGGAGGGGCAGAGAGAGAGGCAGACACAGAATCGGAAACAGGCTCCAGGCTCCGAGCCATCAGCCCAGAGCCTGACGCGGGGCTCGAACTCACGGACCGCGAGATCGTGACCTGGCTGAAGTCGGACGCTTAACCGACTGCGCCACCCAGGCGCCCCTAATTTTCTTTGTTCTAATCCCCATCCCTTTTGTGAATTCCGCTTGTTCATTACACAATTTGAAATGAAAGCATTTACTGAGAACTGATTTTATGCCAGGTATTATGTTAAATTTGGGTACATGAAATCTAATAAAATATCACCTTTGCTAAGAAAATAGATATCTACATACATTTTTTTTTCACATTTACATAAAGTCCATAATGATATTTGTAAGACCTGCTTTATATTTTTACTTTTTAATTGCCACCTTATCATTTCAAAGTTATATATTTTATATCCTTAACTGAAATATCAACTCGCATTGACAAGAGGTTTTTGGTTTTTTTTACTTATCAGAATTGGTAAGTCATTTCATGACTTAAAAACCCTTCACATACAATGAATACTAGGTAGTTAATGACTGAGAAAGAAAATGAAGTAATGAAATAAATTAGTGACTTAAGATGGACAAAATGGAACTTAATGTGCCTTACTATCTTCTCCATACATTTTACTTCAAGCTCCAGGAACACTAAGCCACTTAGAGATCCTTCCATCATTGGTGTTTTTCCTTTTTTTTTTAGTGCTCCTAACCTAACTTCTCACTCAACTCCACTCAGTGTTGACTTTTCCTTCCTCTGCATAATTAGCACATCTTATTCATTCAATGAATACTTACCCTCTCTGTGTTATGCATTGTCACAGGATGGAAGGCTACAGTAGGAAACAAAATGTACTTTCTGCCCTCACTGCGATCACGGACTAAAAGCCAAGAGAATTCTTAAGCAAAAAATTTACACAAATATTTAATAAAATACAATTGCTCTATGAGCTACAAAGTACAAGATGCTAGATAGTAAATAAATGGAAGACACAGAAAAGTCTGAGATGTTACCAAGTTTCTATTTCTAGACTTTGAGACTGAGATCCTAGGACAAAAATAAGGTCAGGTTATTCAGGCCCTACGTAATAGGAGTTCACTGAAAGAGTCATGCCAGGAGTGAATATTGGTATCCTAAAGGTTTTCTTGGAATAGTTGCTCTCATTAGTTGCTAAATACTTACTCCAGGCCTAGGCCTTATGCTTCTTATTTATACTGTCTAGCACAATGATCAGTGAGTGACTGGCATCTAAAAAATTGTTGTATGGAGGGCGCCTGGGTGGCTCAGTCAGTTGAGGGTCCAACTCTTGATTTCACCTTGGTCATGATCCCAGGGTCGTGGGATAGAGTCCTGTGTCTGGCTCCACACTGAGTGCAGAGACTGCTTGAGATTCTCTCTCTCTCTCTCTCTCTCTCTCTCTCTCTACTCTCTCTCTCTCTCTGCCTCTCTCTCCCAGTTGTGTTCTCTCTCTCTCAAAAGAAAAATATATATATACATACATACATACATACAGACGTAAACATTTGCATGGAGAAGCAGAAGAGTCTGACCATACAACTGGCTAGTTCTCAGGGCTTGCATGTACATTTTCTGAGATACAAAGGCCACAGGGGTTATCTTCTCAGAGCTTAGAACTCAGCCATCAGCACAAGATATCTGGGAGAAACTTGGATTGTTCTCAACAAGGAGTGATTCTCCCCTACATTACCCTGCTTTAGACTCAAGATAATGACCAATTTGTAACTAGACTGTTCCACCAAATAAATAGAAGAGAAGAATGAGAAGGGAAATAATATCAAGCTTCTGCTTTTATAGCAGGCACTTTCTTGTGCCTTTAGCTCTGTTAAGAAATGTCCAAAATGTGGAATTCAGGCAAAAAGAGAGTAAAACATGTCCTTTCAATGTTATACTGGTGCGTTACTTAACAGGCCTAACTGATCTTATTTAATTTTCTAGGATAGCAGTTCTCAAGTATTTTGTCGTTAGGACCTCTTTTCTGCCTTAGTAATTGTTCAGCATCCAAAAGAGGGTTGGATTTGGTGGGTTACAACTATGGAGTTTTACCACATGGGAAATCTAAATTATAAAATTGAAAAATATATATTTATTAACTTTAACATAACTATAATTGCATACTAACATATATTACATGTGTTTATAAAAGAAATACATTTTCCAAAACAAATGAGAAATTAGTGAAGAGTAGCACTGCTTTACGTTTTTATAAATCTCATTAATGTCTAGATTAAGGGAAAATAGCTGAATTCTCATGTCTGTTCCTACATTTAATCTGTTAACAATATCACACATCGTATAACCTCTAGAAAACTCCATTTATGAGTAAATAAGAGCAAAAGAGGCAAATAAAAACCCAGTATGATTATTAACATAGTTAATGTTAATAGTTAATGATGTTGTAGATATTCTGAAAGAGGCCTGGCTGAAAAGCACAGCCCAAGATAAAATACCAGCACTTGACTTTGCTATTTGAGCTCAGATACTATAGAACTTTATGTTAACCTGCAGATTTATGTTAAGTAGAAAAGGTAACCCAAAGATTATTAATTTTATTGTCTTTAAGTAACATTAACCATTTTAGTATTTAACTTAAAAATCTTTGTCTAACATTCTTTGTTCAGACAAAACATATAAACATAGTTTTTCAAATGTTCTTGGTACTAGCTTTATCATTCTTCTATTTTCCTTATTAATGATTTAATAAATTAACACATTTTCATTCTACATTTGTATGAGTTTATTTTTAACTATTTGAAACTAAATTTGACTGTAATCTCTACCTCAATAAATCTCCTAAATAACCAGGGGTGCCTGGGTGGCTCAGTCGGTTGAGCGTCTGACTTCGGCTCAGGTCATCATCTCACAGTCATGAGTTTGAGCTCCACGTCAGGCTCTGTGCTGACAGGTTGGGGCCTGGAGCCTGCTTCGCATTCTGTTGTCTCCCTCTCTCTCAGCTCCTCCCTTGCTCACACTCTCTCTCTCAAAAATAAAGATTAAAAAAAATAAAAATAATCTCCTCAATAACCAATAAAATACATTATGTCAATTTTACAGAGGAGGAAACTGAGGCTCAGGAAGTACAAGTGATATCTCTGAGATGAGATGTTAGCCCTAGTGATCTCCCAGATCTGATTCTGGTACCATCTTCCTGGCTTTCTATGCTGGATTCCAGATAATCTCTGGATTTGTATAATCTTTTCTATCTCACAGGCTGAGATACAGGAAAGGAAATATTGTAAACATTCCTTTCAAACCGTTATCCCTAAAGGGGAGACCCTGAATATACGTTTCACCAAGCATTTTGTGATTTCAGTACAAAATGAGAAAAATCAATTTAGTGTGTTGGATGCAGGTTCCCAGAATCAATCTTTCCTTGTCAAGAAACACTTTATTGTGGTTTCTTAATATAAAACTATCTATCCCTCATGAAGAATGCAAAGAAGAGATGATAAAGTATTAAACTAACACATTTAGAGATGCCTGAGGCTAGAATCTGGACTAAATAGATTTAGAAACCTTGATGGAATATGAGAAAATCAAATGTAGGAATGGAAGAAAAAAAAAAAGTCTAGGCATCTGTTATCCTTCCTAGGGACCTTAGGCCTGCATTAATACTGACTGTTATGAATTAAAGTTGGCAATGGACTAGAGACATAAAGAGGCTTTTTCATTTCATTTCATTCTTAGTATTATTATTAGGGGAGCCAGAAGAAATATGAATGCTCTTCTCTGGTAAAGGATCCTGAGAGAGCAAAGACCTGACACTTTAAAAATGATCAAGCCATTTTTGTGTAACTGCTCCCATCTTTTATAGGAACAAGTATGCAATAAGTTTTTGAGTATCAGAAACCTCTTGTTTTTATCACTTGTTGTGCAGTGAAGAAGACACTGTGACACAGACAGGAGGGACCAGTTGAGGGAAGTCATTTGTGGCATTTTGTAGCAAAGAATATCAACCAATGTCTGGAGTTGGTTACCAAAGGTGGTTTTGCATCAGAATGACAAAAGGATATTTTTACAAATACAAATGCTGGGGACTTGCCTTTACTTACTGATCAGAATCTCCCAAGAACAGAACTGAGGAACATGTATTAAAGTAACCTGGCTTATGTGTCATGGCCTCTTTCTTGGAAATTCAAGAGAATGTGTTATAACATGCAAACAGCACAAGTCTTTATTGTTAATCTTGAATTGTATCAAATAGTATTCAGAAAGAGAAACAAAGACAGAGAGAGACCAAGAAAGAGAAGGAGGAGGGGTAGGGAGAGGTAGAGAGGTGGAGAGGTCAAGAGGTGGAGAGAGAGTACTAGAGAAAGAAAGTTATTTTTCTTTCCAACTTGTACTATTTGTTTGAAATCTCTTATTTCTTTGGAGGCTACAAGAACTGTAGAGGAAGCGTGTACATGAAATCAGATATCATATCTAACCTTAGCTATGTGAGCTTGAAAAAATTAATAACCTATCAGAGCATTAGTTTAACTTGTAAAGTGAAGAAAATAGGATTGCTGTATGGATTAAAAGAGATCATATAGTGGAACACTTAGAATATTATCTGTTTGTTTTAAGAGTGTTAAAAAGTGAAAGCTATTATTTGGTGCTATTTCCATAATTCAGAGTTTATATCCGATGCATAAAAAGGGATTACACATTTTTAAGCTGTTTAGCATTTTTCATTGGAAAAGCTATTTATCTATCTACCTACCTACATACATATCTATCTCATATATAATGGGACACTCATATATAAGTATACAATACATACTACAGTATACACCATATATAATATATATATTCAGTGTCACCAATTTATAGCTCAGGAGAGGCATCACCAAGCCCAGTGCCAGCAAGCAAATAGATGTATTGTCAGACAATGGGAGCTACTGCATTGAAGCACTCATATGCTCCTCTAAATTTCCCCTTTGAGCCATCTATCTTTACTGACACATTGTTGTTTGTATTCTATGTAATTGAGCTGTGTTGGGAGAAATCAACACCCTCATTTTCTTTGTAACATTTTTTTAAATTTCCTAGACTCAAAATTACATTCACATGAAGCTCCTTTTATAACCCTGGGTAAGTACTTAGAAGCTTAACTAGTTAAATTTGACTTTATCCTTTCAATTGCTCTTCTACTGTGTATTAATTAAATATTTTTGTGAACCTTTCATGTTGCATATGGTAGACATAATGACATATTTGAATTATGCATCAAAAAGTCCTCATAACTGTGCCAGTCTGAATGAGAGGACTCACCACAACTCAGCAGTTAAAAGGAAGGCTATTCCTTAAGGGAAAAAAAAAAAAAAAAAAAGCCCTGGAGTGCCTGAGTGGCTCAGTTAGTTGAGCATGTGACTCTTAATTTTGGCTCAGGTCATGATCACAGGGTCCAGGGATCAGGCCCCACATCAAGCCCCACATGGAGCCCTACATTGGGCTCCATGCTAACTGTGGAGCCTGCTTAAGATTCTCTCTCTTTCCCTCTCTCACTCTCTCTCTCTAAATTAAAATAATAAAAAAAATTTTTTTTAAAACAGCCCCAAGTTAACCTTGGTTATAAATTCTGATTCTACCACTTCTTGATTGTATGGCTTGAAACTCATCACTTAACTACTCTGAATTCCCAACTCAATATCTATAAAATGAGCCTGGTTATAGATGCAATTCAGGGTTTTTATGAGCATTCATGAGACAATGGCTTTAGAACTCAAAAATATGGTCGGTTACTCAAATGATAATCTCATCACCCTTTTTAAAATATTTAGAAAATATTATTATAATTAGCATAATATCTAATATGGATTGACTATTTATGACATATCAGAGACTCTGGTAAATATTCTGCAAATACTCTTACTTATAATGTCAAAATATCAAAGGTGGGAGAATTGAGATACAAGCTGTGTCTGTTTTATATTAAGCACATAGGATCTGAAACCAGACTGCTTAGATGTGTATCCTATATCTGCCCCTTAAACACTCAGAGTCCATGGTCAAGTTACATAACTTTCCATGACATGAATTTGTCATCTATAATTGAAAATTATGAATTGCCTCTCTCACAGGGTGATTGAGAATATTTAATCAATTAATACTTGCTAAGTGCTAAGAATACTGGCTAGCGCATAGTAAATGTTCAATAGTGCTAGCTAGCAATTAGAATCATTAGGTACTATTATTATTATTCAACAAAGACGACAGTCAAAACATCTAATGACTCTCTTCAGATGATTTTGAAAGTACTGTACAGTCTCTTAGTATAAGAAACACAAAATGTTATAGCTACTGTATTGTCAGATTGAAAAGGTGTGAAACGCTCAGTAAGGTAGCTAACAGCTCTAAAGACAGGGAGAGAATCAACACTTCTAGAATCAATTCCAAATCATAGCATTTTATGTATTTTTAAGTGCCCAGTCACACCTACTTCATGGAGGAAAACACCTTAGGGCAAGGGCTGTAGCTTTTACTTGGCTTGCAAAGTGCTACAAAATCTTGCTTTTTGGCAAGAGCTCATTCTCTAGAAATTGATGGGGTGGCTGAGGTAAGCCTTTAAGTAATTTAGATGGAGCATTTTAAAATCCATTTAGAAGCTATTTAGGGAAGTATGAGTCTGAAGTCAAAGTTGAAGCTGAAACGTCCTATGAGGCCTGAGGCAGAGAACCACAATCGATAAAGGCCATTATCCTAAATAAGTCCAGAACACCTTACAACCAGCTGAGTATTTTATTCCCTTTCTGGCAAGGGAGCAAAGGCAGATAGCAAGACACAAAGGGCCCAGGGGCTCAGAGGACTGCAGAAGCAGAAGACATAAAATTCTTCTGCCAAGAAGTCTCTCTGTCCCTAGCAATTTTCTCCTTTGCTTTCCTCCCCATTCCTGCCCTTCCCCTGCTGTTCTATCCCATATTCATCCACTACTCCCACATTATTCTAGCCTAGCAAAGCCTCAGACTATCAAGACTCAACCAGAAAATGGTCTCCTCTTAAACGCTTTCTAGACATCTCCCTTTGTCCAACTGGTGGCTCTCAAACATGGTTGCACATTAGAATCATCTGGGATCATTTCATAGGCTCAGCAGGTAGCCCCCAAGATTTGGATTCAAGTTGCCTAGAGTAGGCACTGGCAATGAATCTTCTGCAACAGGTTTCTAGTTGATTCTATTAAACAGCTGAATTTGGGCACCACTTTGGATTGGCCCATCTCTTCTTCTCACTCCAGCTTTGCCTTGTACTCTGCTGGATTTGTGTAGCTTCTGTCCTCCGTCTTTCAAAACTGCTAAACCATGAACTTCAGGAGTTCAAGGTCCTCTCTCCTTTTTCTTTTCTTTTTTTTTTCTTCTGGACTGAAGTTTATACTCAATAAATATTCCTTGAATTATGAATTAATTTGTTTATTCACTCTTCATTTATTCATGTTTTTAATCTTATATTCTGGCATCTATTGATTCACTCATTCATTTACTGATGCATTCATTCACCAACAATACAGGTCTTACATTATTCAAACAATGCATGAATGACTGAATAAATGAATGGATAACTTATATTCATCAAAGTGTGATGCCACATTTTAGGAAAAGCACTTAGAACAAGATGTGCAAAGGAGAAAATGCCACAATTGTATATGACTTATACATACTTACACAGTCATACACATCCAAATGTACATACCCCACATGCATACACATGAATTTATTTAGACTAATAATACTAATAAATGTATTTATACTAAGTTGGAGCTTAATGGTTAAGAGCACAAATTCTTGAAACTAGACTGCCTGAGTTGATCCCTAGCTCCACCAGTTATAATCTCTTCCATTTATCTATCTGTCCTTCAGTTCCCTCATTTAAAAAGTAGGGATAATAGTTCAAGCTGCCTAATATGGATACTGTGAGAATGAACTATATTAATGTATGTAAAGCAAGAGTAAGCACTACACAAATATTAGCAATTATTATCATTATCATTATTATTGTCAGCTTCTTCTTCATATTTTGTGCTATTTCACATTCATGTACAGCACTTCAGGACTAGCTAAGTCAGGCTGGGACAGACTGATGGCTTTCAAATTTTTCATATCATCAGCATGTCAAGAGTTAGAGTTTTAAATGATGAGCCTGTCATTTCTCCACAGTAAATTGTTTGCATACTTGAAAGACAGACAGACAGGCAGAAGGAAAGAAAGAAAGAAAGAAAGAAAGAAAGAAAGAAAGAGAGAAAGAAAGAAAGGGTGAAGAGGGAAGGAAGGAGGGAGAAAGAGAGGAAAGGAGGGAGGAAGAGAGGGAGGACAGGAGGGAGGAAGGAAAGGTAGGTAAATAAAATAAAACAAATGTCTTGTCAACCTGAAGTCTTCCAACCACTTAAAATAATTGCTATCAATTAATATGCTGTCTTATCCAAGTAGCAGTTAACATCTGTACTCCTGACAGATGTTCACCATGTCTGATATAACTGCTCCCCAACTACCCACATATGCTTTATTCTCTTTGTGAATTCCATACAGCAGATATTCACCCAAGTGATTTTTCCTTCCTGCTACTACTTCATGGTCAGGGAATCTACTTAAAATTTTTGTTTTTGTTTTTGTTTTTAACAGAACAACAGGAATGATGAAATACTAAAGGAAAAAATACATCCCATATATAAAATATGTAATGTAACTTTGTTATATAATGTAAACTCTTCATACTACATACTAGTGCAGGATTCCATAAGAAATAAAACAAGGTATAAAGTATTAATGACTCAATTAGAAGCATTTATTTTACTTACTAACCTAAGTTTTGAGACTCAAGAGTTGTTTCTTCATTAAGCCTTCTTGACAAAAAGTCTAAGATTCAATTCTTCAACACTAAAAGCATCTCAAATTTGATACTGGGGTTTTTATTACACATTCCTGAAATTGTCTAGATCTACAGCAATAGCTGACTGCAAATAAACCTCAATAGAAATATTTCTTTTTTTTTCTTTCTCTGTATAACACTGACTGCCACTAGAAAACATTCACATTTACAATAAAGATTTTGCTTACTGATTTTCTGCCCCTGGGTAGATGGAATAATTACTGAGAAAGAAGATAATGCAATGGAGTGTAGGAATCCGTTATTTCCTAATTTTATGTCTTCGTTGACAGAAAACTTATGCTGAACTCTTGCATTTACTATGTGACCCAGGGTTAGTAAAACAATTTCTCTCAGCCACAAGGTTTTCATCATTAAAACATGATTATATGTCAAGGAAATTTTATAGTTTCCATCTTTCTGTCTTCCATGTCTAGCACAATGTCTACAGCATGGTTCTTAGTAAGGATTTAAAGAAACTAAAGAGGAATCCAATACACAGACTCCACACTTTGCTTGTTTTAGTGGCCTTTTGCCACAGTCAAGTTAAATAATGGTTGTAGAAAATTACAGTGCCATGCCAACATAAATAGTAGTTCCACCACAGTGCCAACTCCTCCTCTGTCATCACTGCTGTCGATATTGGAGATGCTACAAGGTGCTTCTCTGTGATGATAAGTGTACATATTTCATTATCAAGTTGGATTTGTGCTAGATGATTGCCCACTACTCTAATATAACTAATACAGAGTACTGGATCTATTTCAAAAAGTGGTGCACATCATCACCTAACCACCCATTTATTCAACATTTATTGAATGCTTGTTAGGTTCCCAATCTGTGTGAGGATTGGGGAAACAGGAGAGTACAGAGAATAATCTAACACAGTCCCTTTTTATCAAAATGGTTAGTATTTAGTCTGGAAAAATAATCATGTTTATAAACAGATATTGCAAGGCAGAAAATTATAAATTCCATGAAGGAAATGATGTGAAAATTTAGAGGAAGGAGATCATTTTACAATGGACACAAATAAGAAGGACTTCACAAAAGTGTAGTTTGTGGCCTAGATTACAAGTGATAATTAGGGAGTAGATGTGTATAAATCCAACATTTTTATAAACATTACTTATCTGGTGCTAGGCCTCATATTCAGTACTGAACATTCTGATATAAAGAGTCCTTGCCTTCAGTGTATTTACAATCTAAGTGAAGAGGAAAAAATGGTATAAAAAAATAAGTACAATAACATAAATACATCCATTGATATGATGAGATACCACTGCCAAAGGATCCTTAGGGAATGATTCCAAGAAGAAAAGTCACCTACACTTAAGCTTGAAGCAGAATAAAGCAATTATGGGATCAAAATATTTGTGGAAGGAGAAATTATGGTAAGAGGTTAGATGTTCTAGATGAAGATAAGGAGTGATTCAAGCACATCTGTCTGACATCATAAAAGATTTTGTATTCCTTCAACTATCCAAGAAAGGCATGTGATATCAAAGTTAGCAAGACAGGCATTGTTTTGCACACTGGATATTGTCATGAACAAGGAAGGAGAAAAAGGAAGAACTAGTCCTCATAGTGATTTATATACCATGAGAATTTTATTCTAAGGATTCTTAGCGGGATTACTCAACATTCATGGAACATTCTGTCTTTTAAATGCCTCAAATAAGAGATGAACATGATGTCAATATCCTATACATTGCAAGCAAAGGCACACAGGCAGGAACATGAGAATGTGTGAGGAGCAGAGTAAGCATCTAGCTAGTCTAGGAATGGGTGAACAAAGATTGGTGAACTGGATTGGGACTAGATTATTGAGGATCTTGTCACCATGCTAAGGAGTTGACACTGTTCTGTGCTTTATTAAGATTGATGTGGCACCCTCTGTACAATGGAGTAAAAGGCAAAACCTGACAGCAGAGACAAGTTAGAAGTTATAACAGGAGTTTAAATGGGATTTTAAAATTCCAGAACTAGGGGCGCCTGGGGGGCTCAGTCAGTTAAGTGTCCGACTTTGGCTCAGGTCATGATCTCGTGGTTCATGAGCTGGAGCCTCACATCGGTCTCTGTGCTGACAGCTCAGAGCCTGGAGCCTGCTTCATACTCTGTGTCTCCCTCTCTCTCAGCCCCTCCCTGAGATTTTTTTAATAAATTTTTTTAATAAATAAAATTCCAGAACTAGGCTAGGTGATCAGAGATCTGAATCATGCTTTGGCAGTATAATCTGCAATTAAAAGGTTTGTCATCTCCTATTAGTTGGTCCTCAGCTGATGTGCTGATTACCAAGGAGAGCATAAGCAAGGGTATCCATACACGTTTATCACAATTATTACAAATTAGACCCAGAAAGCAAATCACTTTTGAAAATCTAGTGTGCCAATTGAATTAATACAATATTTTCATGCTAATCCATACACAAATCAAATGTGCAAAGCTTTTACTTTCAATTTAATTAGCCTTACCCTAGCAGAAATATTTACACTGAGTAATAAACTGCTTCCAAATTTCTGAGTGTGACCTAAATCAAACTGGGAACATTTTGTTTGTTATGTGTGGTTCTAGCTTTTTTAGGGTGCTGAATTGTAAATTTAGTAACATGCAACTCTGGAGAAGGCCTAGAAGAAGGAATTTGCTCCAAAGAATGGAATTTGTTTATTTTAGCCTGGATGTTGTTGCATCTTTAGTTGATCAGTTCAACAACTGGCTTCATTTATGAAAAGTTTTCTGAGTCTTGGTAAAGTTTTTTGGATGGTGAAAAACTGGATTGAACGAAAGCAGTATTACAAGCTTTGTAATAGGCTAAAAGTGTGGCGAATACTTCTCCATGCCACTTTGGGTTTTTTTTCATTTTGTTTTGTTTTCACTTATGTAGTTGTTTATTTATGTTTTTAAATTTTCTACTGACTAAAATATCACATTACTTTCAGGTGTACCACTTAGTGATTCAATACATCATTATGCTGTTATGGTCATTTGATTTCTCTTTAGGCCATCCTAAGCCACAGTCAGCAAGAATTTTACACTATGATATAGCGTCTTTGTCAATAAAGCTTAAACTTTACTGACATATATCCCAGTATAATCTGGTTTCCTCTTATTGGAAAGAATCCAACTTTTTTTTTTTTCTTCTAAGAACAATATCCCCCAAGGGATATTTACCTAGGGTAAAAATAGAAAAAAAGAAAAAGGAAAAATAATTGGGAAGTTCTTCATAATCTACTTTTGTAGAAACATTTCATAAAAGGGAAATAACATATAAAAATACATCCATCTAGAATATAATAAAACTAACACTTAAACCTAGAAAATTCCCTATCTCCTAGTGGCGCTGATCACTCTAGCAATCTTAGAGTGATCTGATAATACAGAATGTATGATTCAATTTCCACTGGAGAATATGAGTACATTATATAAAAATACTTTCTCTGAATCACAGGAAAGGAAGCCTCACATAAATTTTGGCTGTGGTGAACACTCAGCAAATATTTAGTGATGATGATAATGACTAATTATTTCCAATGAGTTTGAACAAATAATGGTAGTCACTGCTTCTGTAGTACATTATACAGACAAGTTGTACTACATGTCAACACTCTTCACATCTGTGGCTCTCCTTTAATCCTCCCCCAAAACTCTGAGGGAGGAATCATGTTCTTTACCTCTTATTTTCCAAGAAGGAGACAACAGAAGCCTGCAGAAAATGGAATCACTAGTGACTATAGCCAGTAGGTTGTATGTTTTAAAAGCCGTAAAGACAGAGCCCAGGCCAAGTAATTCACCTCTCATTAGTAAACAAGGGAAGAGCTCCACATGGATTTCCATGATTGATGCAAGAACCTAGAGGGTAGGGCTTTGGTCTGTCGTCCTGATCATTGGCTCTCAAGTACTAAATCACACAGTCTCAGACACACTGTAGATACTTAGTATATGTTTCTTGGATAGATGAACAAATGGAAGGCCATCACCAACAGGAGGCATTCACTGAGTAATGGAATTGGAATCAATACTATATTAGATTAAACTTAGTAAGATAAAATATGACACATCAACAAGTTTTCATATATTAATGGTGTTATCCTTCATCCATGATCTATACTAGAGAACAAGTAGGACCCCATTTCATGGTAATAAAAGAAGGAAAAGATCATTGGCAGCTGCATGCAAATGTGCAGGTTTAGTGTTAAGATACAGACAACGTTTCCATCTGGGGACTTCTATAGTATGTCATTTGTAGAGAATGCTAGAGGTGGTGCAATGAGTTGAAGAGATGAGCATATGATGCTATATAATCAGCCCTTCCCCTTATGCTTCTAGTTTCAGCTTGCTTTCTCTCTTCTGCAAAGCTGCATCCTGCCAGAGAAGCCTTTCCTGGCCACACTCTCTAATACATCTCCTATATGCTGTCTAACCTCAGCCCCAAGTGTTCAATGTCCAGTTGGTTTCCTTAACAGCACTTATCACCATATATAATTATTTTATTAGTTTATTTGCATATTATTATATTCCCTAGTAGTTAGCTGATTCCATCAGACAAAAGGTGGTGACCTTGTCCATAGCTATTTCTGTAGTCGAATAGGACTTTAATAAATATATAATAATGAATGAGTATAGGTTGAAATGTAAAAGAATATGCAGCAAGCATCTCTCTTGATCAAAGGACAGACATTGGCAGGTGAGCAAAAGTTTCTTTTGAAAAGAATATAAAGTTTTCAACTAAGCTGTACCAGGAGAGGTAGAGTGAGGGAGGAAAAATCAAGTGAAAATAGCATCCAGAATTCAGCTGCATAGCCAGATGTTATCTCCTGAGTAGTGTCACTTGGGGCAATCCACAATCACTCTGAGCTTTAGTGTATCCACAAGAGAGGATTTTGGCCATAGGTAGTCTCTAAGACCATTCCAACCTCATAAATAATATGGCATTCTCTTTCCTCTATGCTCTCTTCATGCTTCGTGCATATGTCTATAATAAATGGTATCACATTGCTTTACCCTTGCCTTACATGTATAAAATACTTGCTTTTTTCACTTCATGACCATAATAATTCAAGCACATGTAAGATAACAGTGGGGATGGAAGAAGCTATTGAATTTAAATTTTTTTTGTTTGTTTGCTAGAAGATTTGAAGTAACATATGGTCCTCTGAAATTGTGTAAAAGTACAATTCTAGGCAGATATTTCCATGAACTGCTGGACAAGAGTTATTCTGGTCCGTTTCTTCCAAACCACCCAGATCAAATTGTTTCCATACTCTTTTTTTTAGAGTAATTTTTATGACTTTCTAAATCTTTTCACTTGGCTGCCACAGGTTTGAGACAGATAATACATTTTATTCTTCTTCTTCTTCTTCTTTTTTTTTTTCACTTTCCTGATCTAAATGACCAGGCTGCAGGAGACAATAAAACAGGCTATGAATTCCTGAGCTGGTTTCCATTTGTAGGAGACATTAAACTCCACAAGATTGATCAGATTTCACATCACTAGTCCCAACAGCCCTGGCAGTGCCTCAGATAATTATTTAATTTATAGCTGTAAATCACATTTGGATCATAAAATTCCAGTTAGATGAGTCCATGGAGCAAACATGTAATTAAGATTAGGGTGCCCACACAAAGAAGGCGATTATTATTTATGGTCATTACCATCCTGACATTGCAGAACAAATTGAGGATTCAGGATTCTTGAATTGTTTAAAGGTCTGAAGGTAATTGAATATTTATTAATAAACCCAGCTAAATTAGTAACAATTATTGACATTGACCGTAAAGCTGCAAGTACAAGAAAAAAAATGGTGTATCTGCTTGTCACATATTTAGAGTTTAAAGTGATGATTTAAATGCCAAATTTAGAGGTGTCTGGGTGGCTCAGTTGGTTAAGCATTTGACTCTTGATTTCAGCTCAAGTCATGAGGTTGATGAGTTTGAGCCCTTGGGATTCTCTCTCCCTTTTTGTGCCCCTCCCCGGCGTTCACTCATGTTTTCTTTCTCTCTCCCCCCCTCTCAAAATAAATAAATAAACTTAAAAAATAAATGCAAAATTTATATGAGTGCTCGTTAGGGAAGTAAATTTATACTGTTATTGTAAGACATATGATTGAAAATAAACCATGGTGTGTTTCCTTCTCTGTGTAGACGTCTTTCCCCACACAACACTTGGTGAGGGAAGTCCCTTCTCATCTTTCTAAGCCTAGTTCCAACACAGTGCTAGGCTCTTCATAGGCACTGAGGAAATAATTGTTAATTGAAATTCCTGGAATATAATGTCTTCAGTGGGAAATTAGGCAATCATATGAAACATATTCACATTTTCAGAATACACAGAAAGTGCTTGTGTTATAAAATGATACATTAAAGTGAAAGACTGTGATCAACACCCATGAAATAAACTCTAGTTAAGTGTGGTTATTGCTATTCTAGGTGAAGCAATTATAGTAGATTTTAGTTTCCTTCTTAGTTTTCTTTGTTTTATTTAAAATTATACATTCAGTATTTCTTGCTTTAGGACATTAAAACAACAACAAAACATACTTTTAGAAAAACACTCCTTTTTCTGAATGTATGAACCTGTAATTATTTCCTGTGGTAGGCAGAACGGTGCTCCAAAGATGTTCATGTGAATCTCCTTGAAAAGTGTGAATATCTTATGCCATGTAGCAAAGGGACTTTGCAGATTTGGGTCACAGACCTCAAAAGTGGAGAGTATTCTGGATTGCCCATATGGGTTTAATCTAAACACATGAGCCTTTCAAAACAAAGAATTTTCTCCAGCTGAAGGCAGAAGAGATATAGTGGTAGGGAACATGAGGGAAATTCCAAGTGTGATAAGTATTCAGAGAGCCTTTGCTAGTTGTAAGACATAAGGAGCCATGTGCAAAGACCAGGGACAGGCCTCTGGGTGTTAAGGGCAGCCCAGCAATGAAAAATTGACCTCACTCCTAAAACCTATGGAACTGAATTCTGCCACCAACCTGAATAAATTTGGAAGCAGATTCTTCCCACAAGTATCCAGAAAATAGCTTAGCCTGACAACATATTCACTTCAGACTGATGAGATCCTAAGGAGCAGTCATACCATACCAGACTTCTAACCAATAGCAACTGTGAGGTAAAAAGCAGAGAGGGTATGTTACAGCAGTGATAGAAAAATAATAGATTGTAGCACTTTATGGCTGAAGATGATTCTGAGACTTAGCAAACCACTTACTTAAGATATACAGCCATATACAGAAGAAGTCTGTTTCACAGCAGGAGTGTGATTTTTTTCTACCACACAATAGTTACATAGGAACTAATAATTATGAAAGATAAATCACTTTCTCTGCCTGCGTCTTAGCATACCACTTAACATGTGAAAACAACAATAATCATTACAACCATAACATAAAAAACCATAGTTTAAAATGTTTGCCTTATGCCACGCATTTTGCCAACCACTTTCCACTGTCCGTCATATCAAATGTCTACAACAATGGTATGAATTTGTTCTGATAGCATTCCCATTTTATAGATGAGGGAAGAGAGATTTAGAAAGGTTAAGTCTCAGGTCACCTGGGTGGCTCAGTTGGTTAAATGTCTGACTTCAGCTCAGGTCATAATCTCACAGATCATGGGTTTGAGCCCCGTTTCGGGCTTTGTGCTGACAGCTCAGCGCCTGGAGCCTGCTTTGGATTGTGTCTCCCTCTCTCTCTGTCTCAACTAAATAAACATTAAAACAAAATTTAGAAAGGTTAAGTCACTTGGTAAAATAAGTGGCACAAAAGGAGTATTGTACTCAAGCTTTCAACCTGAAAACCTGGGTATATAACCACTGTATTGCACTCTGGTAGAAGCCCAAAAAGACTGACAGGTAAGTTATGCATGAAAGTAAATAACACAATCTATGGCATGTAAGAAGAGCTTAAATATTACTTGTTGGCGGTCTTATTGTTGATAAAAAGAGACAAATTTTTTAGCTCATAAAAATAGACCATATTTTTAGCTCTGACTTTTTGCCAGATACCAGGCATTCATCTAGATAGTTTATATATATTCAATGATTTATCTCCACAGACACATGAAACAGATATGTGCCTTTTTACAATTTAAGGAGATACAGGTTTACAAAATTTACATATTTTTTCTCAGGCCACAAGGCTAGAAAATGGTAGATAGAGCCATATATAAACTCAGGTCTGTGTGACTCCAAACACCCTGCTTTCAAATTTCCAAATCTTAATTTTCAGACATTAATCACAATAAAGAAAGGAGCCCTTCTCCTCCTTGGGAGTATATGAAGGTTTATATTGACCTTTGGAAATAAAAAGCCACTCAGCCCACCTAAATCTTCCAGGCCCTTGGGTTCTGGCTCAGTGGAAGGCATGGGTGAGTCCATGGAGGCATCCTTGGCTTTATATGGAGGCTCCTTGAAGAAGTCTCCACTACCAGAGGCAGGGCAAGTCTAATTCCATCCAATTATAACTACATCTTGAAACACAGGCATGTAGGAGAGAACTTTTGCGGCCAATACATCTTTAATATCAATCATTTCCTTGTGTTAGAAAAGTGTGTTTTCAGTACTGATGCCACCTGAGAACAAATTATCACACTTTATAGTTAATCTGGAGACCTGAGAACCTTTCTGCCCTCTCTCAGTCTTAAAGATACCTTATCTCTTTATGAAGGCTCTAAACATTTTTTTCTGTCCTGGCTAAAATTATGTGAAAGAGTATTGTGAGTATTTTAAGGTATTTCTTCTACAGTTTTAAGGTAGGAACATATATTAGACAACTAAAATGTATTTTGTTCTTAACTAAGGAATGGTGACTTGGCCAACCATGATGAGATTTCCTGAGGGGGAGACAGAAATTAACATGTATTTAATATGTCTGGTTCAGCTGGTGCTGTGTTGTTAATCACATTTATATTGTGATGGCCAGTCTTTCTCTTTCTCTTTCTCTACACCTGACATATATACACACATTAGGAGAGGTCTTACAACTTCCATTTTATTGACGAGCTAACTGACACTACAAGGAGATAAACACATTTGCTAGCGATAAAAAAGAGAGAGAGACCATGATAGAGATGAAGTTCAAACCAACACAATCTGATTTCAAAGAACTTGGTACTACCCAAAGCATACTAGATTTATATGGCTTTCTTTATAGTAAAGAGTAAGGACTTGAAAATACTCCACAATATTGAGGATGAGTTTTCATTTGTGATATGACTTATTCAGAATCTGCTATGGTGGCAGAGGTAGTGGTTTTACTATTATATCATCATCTATTAAAATTTTAAATACACTTTATCAAAGCTCTTTTAGCTATGTCAAGTATGGAATATATCTGTAAAACAATTACTTTCTTGACTGCAATATGAGAACACAGTCACTGGCGCCTTGGTAACTAATATTTGCATTGCACTTTATAATTTACCAAGTGTTGACTCATGCAGTTAATGTTCACAACCCTGTGGCTCGTGTAAACAAGTTGGCATTATTTCAGATGAGGCTGAAGGAGATTAAATGGTAAATCTAAGATCCCACAGAGAGTGAGGGGCTGTACCAGATCCCATATCCTGGTCCAATCAACACTGTCCCAATCTTATGCTGTTTCCACAATTCTACAAACAATAATCAACAAACAACTAAAAAACAAAATTACTGTGTTTATTAAATTCCTATATTGCCTACAGTGTCTACTTTCTAAACATTAAGAGCTCGGCCACAACGCTGGGTCATGAGGCTGCTGTTTTTACATTAGACCCATATGCTTTCTTTAAAGAGATGGTCTCCATGCTCAACATATCCTTTGATTGCAAACATCCTGAAGAATTTACACATCAATGTGACATCCTTGCACTAAAGAAAAACAAACCAGAACAAAACATTGCCCCTTCTGCCCTAAATTACACATCTTTTTCTAAATAGCTGAGAAATGCTTAGTGAACAGGCAAAAGAGTGCGACTTTCTCAGAGTAATGCATTCTCACTTCTGGTGGGAGATGCTCAAAATATATGCTATTGATGGAGGATTAATAACATCTGATTCCAAGGTGATCGTATCCTTATTGAAGTATGCTTTTATGATTAAAAAAGCATATTTCAAAAACATACATTTATTAATCTCTCTAAAACAATGACTTCTGATGTTATTCATTCAAAACAATTGTCATTCTGTTTATCTAGAACACCCTTATTCATTCTCCTTCATCTATGTAATTCCTACTTAGAGTTTATGTTCAACTCAAACTTTACCTCCTCAAGACTTTCCCTGATTTCATTAGTCTGATTTAGATGCATTTGTTCTGTGTCCCCAAAGAAATTGTTTTTTAAATGTATCACAATATTTTGGTACTGTTATTTTACCGGAATATAAGTGTCTCATCAAGCTTTTAGGCTGTCTTTTCTTACTCATATTCTCAGTTTAGTAGAATCACATTATGTACTCAGTAAATTCTTACTAAATGAATAATATGGTTAAAATTTTTAATGTATTTTGTTAATAACTGGGATTTTAAGAATATTTTGTATAGTTTGAAATAGGAAAATTATTTTCAGCAGAGAGGATTTCGCATAATTTTCATCCACAAGAGGCTTTGTTAAGGGCAAATATTTGACCTTTATAGATGAAAATCTAGACTGAGTAAGGTAAAAACTTAGTAATTAACTATAGGAAGTGATTTTTCACTATGGTTGATAGGAGTGCAAATAACTTAATTTGAATGTAAATGATATGTCTGCCTTTGTCATAAACTGCCCACCTGGAATTATAATTGGTGGTGGGGAGGTGGGTATGTTACAAGGAGGTTAATCAAGCAAATCCATCTAGCTCCCTTCTAACTTCACATCAGGATAACAGAATGTCCAAAGATAGGGTTTTGATTAATAAAGGTAGGTAAGTCCTTGACGAGCTTACAGTACAGTCTCAGAAACGTGGAGAGATGGTCAGTTAAGGTTCAACATAATATGCTGTCATGCATATATGGATGGGATACTATGGCAGCACAGGGGATAGGAACTTGGTCCAAATTTTGTGGCACTTGTAATGTAACTCACTCTCTATTGTCTTGAGCTATTTTAGCATATTGCCTAATGCATTACAGGCATTCAATACAGTTTAATTCTCCACCTTCTCTTTTTTTCCTTCTGTCTCTTTCTTTAAAAGTTTTTTTTGGTTTCTGTTTTTTGTTGTTGTTTGTTTACTTGTTCCCATTAGCCACAAGTGATTTGCTTATCCTCAGATAGACATTAGGGGTAAAAAGGATGACTATATGAATATATCAAAGCGACATCTCCTTTAGATTATACCAGTGTTTGTTCCTTATAATAATAAGTGAATACTTTCTGCAATTGATTTGGTCCACCCTTGGCTTAAATATGTTTTGTCAAGAGATATCTATAGTCAAATCCCAGTACATTCTTAGATACATAGTAATTAGAGAGATGCTGTACCAAACAGACTGAGGCAAACAGAGCTTCTGTTTTGGGAACAGCCTTGAACACTCCAGGAAGAAGCCAGAGGTGAGAAAGGTCAGCCCATAAATTCATACTCTGAACTTGTTTGAAGATGTCCATGCTGTCTCCTTTGTTCAGGATACAAAGGACATCCAGAGTTCTCCCTTTCTCCAGCCCACAAAGAAATCTGTGAAGATCACAGATGAGCAGTGGGATGCATCTGGGATGCAGCTCACCCTCACACAAGTGTGTCCACTTGCAAAAAGTATGTATTATTTTGTAAATCAAAGTATCCAGAAAAGTTAGATGTCTCTATGATTCAACTGGGGGCTGTAGGGAAATGGGCAGAAAATCTCATTATTTTATTATTTATTTTTAGAAAAATAAGATATTTTGAAGGGTTAGTTAAAGTTCTTGGAATAAAAGAGAATAGCTGTTTAAAAAAAAAGAGGGAGAATGGCTCATTGGTTTACTGTATTATACCATAGCCTAAAAGATAACTAGAAGCCTCTGTGCTTACGATAGCTCAAGTTTTACCATATCTCAAATGCATCATCAGAAAAATTGCTTTTCATTATTTCTACTACTTCTTTCCCACTTAAAAAATTATTTTGTAATACAATGTAAAATAGTAGAGCAAAAAATTACCTCATGCCATATGGCTATATAAGCAAAAAACTCACAGATTTGTAGTCTATTTGAAAGTGCATATGTCCTGATGCCCTAGTTTTCAAATTGTGGTCCACAAAACCCTAAGAATATCCACAGATATGTATCAGGACTCATGTGGAGGTGAGAAATGGATATTTGAGAGTACCCACACCAGACCCTCACACCTGCACCAAACAGAAGCACAGCTTCAACCTGTTTTATATATAGGCTTCTGTGAAAGATTTTGTTTGGGAAAAAAAAGTGTCCTGACGCTAAAAATATATTTGAAAACCATTAGTTTAATAAAGAATACAAGCCATAGAAATCCATGAACTAAAACTTTATATTGAAACTCTACCACTTGTTAATGATATGACACTGTAAGGATCTTTTAATTTCTTTGAACTTTATTTTACTGATCAAAAAATGGGGATATTACCACTGCTTTTACAGAGTGATTCAGAGAAGTAAGTGCAAGGGAACTCACATTTATAGAGGCCATATTAATTACCAGGCTGTACAGAAAACTATTCAACAAATTCTGTATTCCTTTCTGGTTTCCCCACCAACCCTCATGTGCACTAAATACATGATTCTCAAATAAATTATAGTATACTGTTTTTTTAATGTTTGTTTCTTTACTTATTGAGAGAGAGAGACAGGAGCAGAGAGAGAGGGAAAGAGAATCCCAAGTAGGCTTCCCACTGTTAGTGGAGACCCAATGTGGGGTTCAATCTGACAAAGCTTGAGATCATAACGTGAGCTGATATCAAGAGGTGGGTGCTTAAGTGACTGAGCCACCCAGGCACCCCTGCAGTAGACTACTAATCCGGACTGGTATTTATTTACATTAACATGTGCTCTTATATACAAGCACCTTAATTATCAAGGTGATACAGCATGTTTTGTGAGAACTTCAACAGTTCCAAGGAGAGGGTTTTGTGTTAATTTCTTGCCATTCTTTGCCTCGTTATTTGAACATTAACACTCTAAATCCTGTGGGAACAATCACTCCATTTCATCCCAGAACTACAGTCCCCTGTACTTTACAGCATGACCCTGTAATATTTCATGACTCTCCATTTCCTTTCAATTGCCACCACATTTAAAGGTGATTGGCCCTAGCTTTCTCTTAATCACCAAGATGCCAGGACAAACCACAAAAATTTAGCTAACCCTGCCTTAATAGAAAACCATGAAGTCCCTAAAAATTAAGTAAGCTGGAAGGAATGCTGGATGGTAGACAGAAAATAGAAAGATAGATGTTTATGGAAAATGTAGTTACAGCATTTTGAATGTAAAATAAAGCTTATTTATGGGTAGGGATCAGTAGTGCCTAAATTAAAATGTTTATACTTAATATTAGGCCAATTTAGGTTCTCAAGAAGGGCATCATAAAGAAAGCAATTAAAGAACACGATCATAGCTACCATTTGTTGAGAACTCTTCATGGCTAAGCCTTGGAAGTTACTTTATATATAGGAAGTTTAATTTTCACAATGTTTATATTAACTAATGTTTACATTTAATTAATACGGAGTCTTAATCATATATTACATTAAAACATTAAATCTTAAAATAACTAAGTAAGATGAGTTTAAGGTAGCATTCGGGATCAATGACAGAGGTTTTAAAAAAAATGAGAACTTTTTCTATAACTTATCAACAGAAATTTCCATTTCCTTAGGTTAACAGATTTTTTAATACTTACTTTAGGTAATGGTCATGTCACTATGGCAAATGCCTTCCCATATGGAGTTACATAAATTGAAATAGAGAATTAGAATTGAGTACTGGGTAACAGCCAAGACTTTGGTATCAGACCCAAGAATAAACCCTGACTCTAACACTTATTAACTGTAAGGCCTTGGATTAATCACAGAACATTTCTGGGTATTGGTCTGTTATATGAAATGGACATCCATTCCTAACTCACACAGTTGTGACAAGGGTTATTAAACTAATGCAAGTGCAGTTGCTTTAGGTGTAGTAAGTATTCAGTAGTTAGGTGATGGAATCTGAGGGTATTTCACACTCTCCAAGTGACCAGAATTCTGTTTCTCCTTTGTGAAAGTCACCTTTTCTCATTCATCAATGTGAATACAAGATAATATTCTCAACCCAGTATAATAGTTATCAATCTTCACTTCCAGATATTTGTCATCTAAAACAGCTTTATCTTCTTCAGCATCATCTTGTGGCATTAATATGGGGTTGTTTTGGAGTGACAGCCTCCTCATTCCTCTCGAGTCTCAGTCTCTTGATATTTAAAAGAAATAAAGAGAACTATAATCCAGCTACCTTTCTATTTTGGTCAATCTTTATGAAACAATTGTTTGAGAAAAGTTTAAGGAATACATATAATCGATGAAAATAAATGAATTTATTATGTACTTCCTCAAAATGTCTAGAAGTATATATTCAAAATCTGACAAGATAAAACAAATAAACAACAACAACAAAACCGTGTCTGGGTCCTTTGAGTTTCAATGCCTACAGAACATCTTCGTTGACTTTTCACATTAATGCTACCTTTTTGGTTCATCATGAAAACATATCTTTGGGAGAACACTCCTGGATAGTTCTTAAAGTCACCATCAGGTACTCTTCATTATGAGATTATGTGCCCAATATGTAAGTACTAACATTTAAAAAATACTACTTACACATTTGAACTTTGAAGATGTTTACTTCTTTTCAAACTAGTGTATATGTGCCCATGTCTACCAACAACAACTATGAAATCTGTTTTTCCATATTCACCAAAACTTGCAAAAATCACATGATATTGAATGGTCATTCATATATTATTCTATATTAAATATACATAATCTTTCTGGTACCTACAGTATAATGTTTTGAGCTTCTATTATATGTAATTTATATTATCTCAAAACCATTTAGAAATACTACGAGTGTAAACAGAATAACAACAAAAACCTCGCATCCTTCAAAATCAAACGGAAATAAAAAAAAATACTAGCCATTTAGTAAAAGAAAAGGCATTAAATACAAAACCTTATTTTTGATGCTGACGATATAGCCTTGCAAGAGTAAATCTTATTTTCATGACATTAATCAACACTGCATTGACTATTATGGCAACTTCAGGTTCTACAAAGAGGTGATATTTATCTACTGGGCTGCTCCTTAGTGGCTTTATACTCTGATTTAATTTTCCTCATGTCCTTGTTATGGATTTAGAAGTGTACTAGTGTCAAAAGCAAAAAGAGAAGCAAAGAAACCCAGGAGAATTCAATATATCATCATTCATTTTCATTCCCTTCTCTCATTTAAGGCAGTTCTCCTGGTTGTTGATTTTGGACAGGCTTCTCAGCCCACAGTGACACTCAGTGGTGGTTGAGCAGACAACAGCAGAGGATTCAGAGAAAAGAATCTCAAACAATGCTCATCTGGTCTGTGAAAAGCATAGGCATCTTGCTTGAATCAATCAATATGCAATTGTCTTTTCAAGGAGAGTACCCTTAGTTTGTAATGAGTATAACTCTTTGAATGCTGGCTCATTATCATGATTGCTTTCACTGGGCATTTTACCAAAGAAGAAAATTGGCCTCTTTATTGTAAACGCATAAAAGATAAACATCTTGTATCAGAATGTTCCACCCTCTATAAATTCAGGGAAAAAATATGCACCCACATTCACACTTCCCTTTCTCTCTCAATCTTGCTGTACAACATGGTCACAGTTAGTCACATGGCTATAAAGCACATGAAAAGTGGCTAATGAGAGTGAGAAAATGAATTTTTAATTTAATTTTAATTAATTTTAATTTAAACATAAAAACTGGAAAACATTTTTCTTAAACTGGAAAACTTTTAAGTATACCTGAAACAACCTGAACATGGGAATCTACTTTTCCAATTGAAAATTTTGTGAAATTCAGATGCAGATCAAGCATTCCCAGAGAAAATTTAGCATACAAATTGAGATGTGTTATAAGTGTATAATACACATTGGATTTGAAAGATTTAATAGGAAAAAGATCATGTGAAATACTTCATTAACAATCTTTATTCTGATTTAATGTTGAGATATTCTGTATATAATGAATTAAAATATATTATTATAACATTTACATGTGCTGTTTCATTTTACCTTTGTTGAAATGGCTAACAAAAAATAAGTAAAAATACCTATATTGCTGACATATTTCTGTTAGGCAGCACTGTTCTAGCTGGTGCATTATCCAGGCCCTTCTTTTTTATTTTTTAATTTATTTACTTTGAGAGACAGAGAGAGTGCAATCAGGGGAGAGGCAGAGAGAGAGAGGGAGTGAAAGAGAATCCCAAACAGGCTCCACACTGATGGTGCAGAGCCTAAGGTGGGGCTCGAACTCACAAACCATGAAACCATGACCTGAGCCAAGATCAACAGTCAGATGATTAACTGACTCAGCCACTCAGGTGCCCCTATCCAGGCCCTCCTTAGATCTACTTTAAAAAAGAACAAAACTTTAGACTTCCTTTATCCCTGATTATTCCTAAGGTTGAAAGTAAGAAAACACAAGTAAGAGGGCAGGGAACACAGGTGGTATAGCAAACAGAGTCCTGTGTTTTCTTGTTTTACAAAAAGGCATCCTCGTTAAATGATCAATTTTTATGTAATCAACTTAACAGATATTTATTGTCTACTCTTTACCTGGCCTTGGGTAAACCTTGGGAAATGAAAGAGAAAAAAGGCTCATGACTTATGAATCTTATAAAAAGTGTTGCAGACAAACATTAAACAAATAGACAAATGAAAGAGGATACATTGGATGTATACGCACAAGTGGACTAGTTTCAGGGACAGAAAATAGGGTAGGTGGAAGACCTTCTTGGGTTAACTATGGAACTGCTTCCCAAGTCTATGAAGTTTAGTCCAAGCCTTGACAAATGAATAGAAATGGGCAAAGAACCAATAAGACAGAATTCAATGCAGAAGTAGAACGTGCTCAAATAACTCAAGGCAGAAAAAAGTTCAACGTGTTTTTAAAACATTTTTGTAATGTTTATTTCTTTTTGAGGAGAGAGAGACAGAGTATGAGCTGGGGAGGGGCAGAGAGAGAGGGAGACACAGAATCTGAAGCAGGTTCCGGCCTCTGGGCTGTGGGCTGTCAGCACAGAGCCCAACACGCAGCTCCAACTCACGAACTGCTACATCACAACCCAAGCCAAAGAAGTTGGACGCTTAACTGACTGAGAAACCCAGGAGAGCCTAGAGTTCTATATGTTTAATAAATGAGAGAGGATCAACAAGACTGCAGCTAAGGGGTGAGCATTGCAATGGCCACAAATTAGGCTGGAATGGTTCACAGTATCTGAATATTTTGATAGCGGACAGACTAAGGCAAGGAATTTGGGTTTTATTTAAGGTGTACTATCTTTAAGCACAGGAGGAAATATAGTATTATACTGTAACTGCTATGTGGAGACTACATTGGAGAAAGATGGTAAGAAAGGAGATCCAGAAAAATGGTATTATAGCTGTCTGTATAGGGCATGATGATGTCTTGGAATTAGGGGACAGGGTAGTATAAATTAAGAGGTTCGAATCTTTTATATGTATGTATATACATACATAATACTTTCTCCACCTAGGAATATTAACTCATTAAAGACTTGACTCTTATTTAATTCATCTTATACAGAAAGAACCCAACTCAGACCTGACACATAATGGATGACTGATATTGAGCTTTTAATATATATATAATTTTAATATATATATATATATATAAATTATATATAAAGCTTATAATTATATATAAATTT
The DNA here is from genome assembly GCF_023721935.1 of Panthera uncia. Taxonomy (NCBI): domain Eukaryota; kingdom Metazoa; phylum Chordata; class Mammalia; order Carnivora; family Felidae; genus Panthera; species Panthera uncia. The sequence continues at coordinate 61,789,028 of NC_064808.1, forward strand.
TAATATATATGTGCGTGCACGCGCACACACACAAAAATATATATATATATATATATATATATATATATATATATATATATATATGTATACACACACATACTACGAATAATTCCCTCTCCTCTTTCAAAAAACTTCCCAAGCACCTGGGTGGCTCAGTCAGTTAAGCGACCAACTCTTCATATTGGCTCAGGTGTTGATCTCATGGTCCTGAGATCTGGTCAGTTGTAAAATCAAGCCCCCAGTCGGGCTCTATGCTGAATGTGGAAACTGCTTAATATTCTCTCTCTCCCTCTGCCCCTCCCTCCCTCTTTTCCTTTCTCTCTCTCTCTCTCTCTTTCTCAAAATAAATAAACTTAAAAAAAAACTTTCCATGCCTCCCTATTGCTTAGACAGTAAAGTCCAAACTCCTTAGAATGGCATTTGCGATGCAAAAAAGTAGGACTCCAAACTATCCTTTTAACCAACATTCTCCCATGAGAATTGCTCCTACTCACTTGACCATATTGCAATATGCCTTTTTCTTTACCCAGAACAAAACTACTCTTATTTTAGATCCTAGCTCAAGTGTAAGCACAAACCACTTGCCTGCATGAGCAGAAGCCACAGAAAGCAGAGTTCATGTTTCAATGTTGTGCTCTTGCCTGGCAGGATGCATGCTGTATCCCAGATACTTGCCAAATAAGCACTGATTAGGGAGGAGCTCCTAAGACAAGATGCTGAACTAAGATGATGAAAAATGATGTTGTAACCCTCCTTTTCCTTAATGTCCTCAATCTCTCCGTGGTGAAATCCTACTAACACCACTTTACGGTCCTTCATGAAGGAGAGAGAAGTCTCTGTATGGACGAAAGTTAAATTCTGATTTTGCATAATCTTAAAAGATTAGTGTCCTAATATCCTCCTGGAAGCACTGACCAAGGTCAATAAATAAAATTTCTTTTGGCACATCTGCACATGAGCATAGGAAGCCAGAATCCAGTTCTTATTTGATTGTTACACCCCTCTGCTTTATCTTAATTGGGCAGAAGGACTAGTCAAATAAAAGTCATTTCTGAAAGTATAGCCAAAAAAAACTGAAGACATGTACTGCATTAAGGCCTCCTCAGACCACAATAGTATATTTGTTGGAGCATCTTTACAACTGGTTTTTCTTCAATATCACATATCTGTGAGGTGAGTTTTTCAGCATTAACAATTTATTTGACAAATATTCAATAAAATTCTGAATCAAAACACGTTTCTGAAAATTAGTTTTACAATGTAGATGGCATATAAAAATTAGAAGACAGATGACCACCTGGTAAATAATCAATCAGCATTTATAGTGTGTGTGTGTGTGTGTGTGTGTGTGTGTGTGT